>NC_056524.1:118984134-119017670 GCF_019175285.1 Sceloporus undulatus
GGACTAAAGGAAATAAGC
Source organism: Sceloporus undulatus (assembly GCF_019175285.1). Classification (NCBI taxonomy): domain Eukaryota; kingdom Metazoa; phylum Chordata; class Lepidosauria; order Squamata; family Phrynosomatidae; genus Sceloporus; species Sceloporus undulatus. The sequence goes on from NC_056524.1 coordinate 118,984,153, forward strand.
TCACTTAAGTCTTTGGCCCAATTTTGGTGACGAGATTCCACATTTTCCACCACTTCAAGGTCAATTAGGAACTTTTCTTTAGATGGTTGGAGGACATTTGATGATAAGGATGTATCAGAATAGTTCGTAAATTGTACTTTATTCCCATGGTTGATTTGGCAATCATCAATGTTTGGAGGGATTGTATCAGAAGATAGGGACACTTCTGCTACCTGTTGACTGTTAGTTACCAATTCAATTGCTTGACACATTTTAGACCATTCATCCTTAAGTATATTGAGTTCATTGATATTATTTTGTTTATCCTTCAAAATATGTCCAGAATTATCAGAGACCATTCCTTCAGATTTTCTTTCCTTGAGGGATATAACACTCTATTGGTATATACCCTCACACAGTGTATGTCATAATTTTTTATCAATGAGGACTTTTTAGCCAGTAATGTGCTGGGAGCAGCTGGGGAATTGAAGGTCAAGATTAATCGTGAATAATGTCCTACGCTTGGTAGGAAATGAAAAGATTTTAACATGACCTTCCAAGATTCCCAACCCAATAGCTTGCTTAAGGAGTACTTGATATTATACAAGTTGGACCATCTACCCTTGTTGATTGGGTTATATCCTATGGCTAGCATCACCTGAGATGACTGAATTTGAAGAGCTGAGGAAAATTCAGTGGGGTTAGGATAATCATAAAGAGGTATTGAATGTAGATTAGGTCCATTTGAATAGTTTGTTCTCTCTTTGTTGGACATATTATTTATTAATGTCTCAAGCTTATTACTAAAGGAGGCACAATTTTTTAATAAAAGTTCAAAAGTCTTTGAAATTAAAAATGCTTCCTTTGCCAGGAGATCCCTCCATGGGCATTTTGTTGATGAGTGTTCTAGGTCAACATTATTTTTGACCTTATCCGATGTTAACAGGTCCACATCCTGCAAGGAATCCAGTATTCCATATCTATTATGTAGTTCAATATCATGTTGAATGACAGGGGCACCTTGACTGCTAGAAAAGTGATAATCTATTTTAGTTTGTTTAGAAGGTTTGCTATCAAGGTCGTGTGAGGCCTTAGAACGGCGACGTTTCCTTAGTTTCATGTTAAAAACTTTGTTCACAGTTAAAATGTAATATAACCTAAAAGCAAGGCTGACAAATAATTTAAGTTCCAAAGGGCGAGATCGTTACTATAATTCTTCTAGGGGTCCCCCCAATTTTTACTGCTTCTTACCACTACCCTGGCTCTCTTGGGTGGGAGGGGGGATGGCTCTGGGGCCCTCCTCGCCCCAAACTTCCTTCCCTGCTTAAACTGTCATTAATATCAGTCCAGTGTGAGCTGGTTCTTCTTCATGTGTGATAGTAGCTATGTGACAAAAACAGTATGATATTTGAAACCGTTCACATTTTATCAGTCATACAAGGTAATAATGGGGAAAAAATAACAAAGAAAAATAAGTTCCTGTTTCCATATTCAGTTAAGTTACTTCAGGACTGGTATTTCTGCTTTAATACATCAAATCATTAAATTTATGAAATTACCACAACATGAGTTAGACCTACACCACTGATCAATCTAACTCTTCTTTATTACTTAGACAGGTGCTCTAGAAGTCTTTTCTAGTTCTAGTATTGCAAGCAACTTCTTTAAATAGAAATGGCATTAATTGGACCTGCAACACTGCACATGTGAACTACTGAGCTCTGGTTGTTTCTCTGGATGTTACCTTATGTGGGACAACTCCTCACTGTCTGGTAATGAGTGCACATAATATCCTGTGGCACTAATATACGCTTCATTAAATTGCTTAAACAATGGAGAGATTGGTGAACATATTCTGAGGCATCCTTTTTATCTCATGCTCTGAAGCGTTCTTTTCATCTTGGGCAATTTGGGATTTGCTGTTGCGTTTTTGAGCTTGTTTAAAAGAGGAGCCTTGTAAATAAGACACTCAGGGAGAATTGCCCTTGAAAACAATTTTCCAGTAAATACGTACATAAATTAAGGCATGATTTATGTTTTTGGTTCCAGGAAAAAAATTGTAGCTGTGTGGAAGAGAAGAGAAATGGTGAGATTATAAAACACAAAAAGCCAAGTATGTTATTTATCATGATATGCTCTCTTTTTTTTCTACTTTGAAGAGTTAGAACGACAACACAAGCATGCATTATAAAGATGTCATGGCATAATACTTATGAACAGTTTATTTAACCCTCAGTTTCATGAGAACTCTTTTGGGAAAACAAAAGAGAATTACCATTTCAGGGATTATTTTGAGACACTTCCAATACATACTGAAACACGTTATTTGGATGAACATTCCACAAGTTCATACATAGAGTGATTAGTTTATGAGTCTTATTGTTATGCAGAAGCTCTACTTGTATAAATTAGTGTTCATGTATGTGTAGTGCATTCTCTGGTATATCTTCATAGATATTTGGGAGGTGAGGACATGTTAACTGCCCTTGAGTTGACCTGAACTCATGGTGATCCTATAGATGAGACATCTCCAAGACTCCTGCACTGTTCTGCTCAGGTCTTGCCTTTGAGTCTAACCATATGGCATGTGGTCTTTCTCTCTTTCTACTGCCCTCTATCTTTCCTAGCATTATTGTCTTTCCTAATGATTCATGCTTTTCATAATGTGGCCAAAGTATGAAAGAATCAGTTTAGTCATCCTCGCTTCCAGGGACGGTTCAGGATTGATCTGTTCTAGAACCCATTTGTTTGCCTTTCTGCCCACCCATGGTATCCTCAGTGCTCTTCTCCAGAATCACATCTTAGATGAGTTCTTTTTCTTTTTATCAGCTTTCTTCATTCCCCAGCACTCACATCCATACATGGTAATGGGGAATACAATGGTTTGGATGATCCTCACTTTGGTGTTCATATTTATATCTTTACACTTTAGGATTTGTCCAATTCTTTCATTGCTCCTTTCTCAATTCTAATCATATTCTAATTTCACTCCTACAGTCACCATTCTGATCAACATTGATTCCAGATATGGACAGTATTTTGATTTTCTCATTATCTGGGATGAGTTGATGTAGTTCTTCCATGGGCATTACTCTTGTTTTCTTGATTTCAATATTAAGCCTACCATGGCACATTCCTCCTTAACCTTTCTTCTGTAATTGCTCCAGGTTGTTGTTGGTTTCAGCTATTAGTATTGTCTTGTCTGCTTATCTAATGTTCCTTCCTATGTGAGGACATAGATGTTATTCTGTGCGTTCAAACTGTTTCTGATGAATAGCTACCCTGGGGTGAATGTATCATGTAGTTTTCTTGGCATGATTTGTTCGGAGGGGGGTTGACATTGCCTTCCTCTAATGCTGATAAAGTGTGACTTTCCCAAGTGGGTTTCCATGGCCCTGGTCTCCTAGAATCTGACTCCAACACTCAAATTAACACTGTGTTTGAAAAAACATAATTCCTATAAAGAAATATTGATTTAAACTCAGAACATTTCCCCATTATATCATCCACTTCATGAGCCCATAATCAACCTTGTGCATTGTAGGAGGTAGAAGACATTGTGTTACATATACAATCTGGTCCTTAATGTATTTGGGGGGGGGGGGGACTTTTATGCAACCAGATAAAGAAAAGACACATAACTTTACTGGTTTTCATGGAATTTTTGAGAGAATAAACATTAAAAACTTTATGTTTGAAATCTAGGGATACCACCAAATAATCAGAGCTTAGATTAAAAAACAAGGTTATAAAAGCCAATGTTAAAGAAGAGGCAATCCTTAGTTGACCAGAAGTTATTTTATGCCTTTGATGAAAATCTTAATCCCTGGTTTCTCCCATCCATCTGTAGGACACCTTGTGGGTCATAAAATAAACCCCTCCCCATCAGGCTCTGAAACAATCCTTCCTTTCTCCCGTTCCACAAGTGGTAATTGTAATAATGTGAAAGGGCATGCAGAGAAAAATGAGGATGCAAGCCTTTAGCCCTTCTTTCTCTGTCTTGAGATTCTGATTAATAGTACCTCAGGGTACAAAGCTGGCCATAGCAGGTTTGATGTAATAAATGAAGGTTTGATGTAATAAGAAGGGAAAGGGAGGGAATTGGGGAGTCTCTTCTCTTATCCTTCCCTCCTCCTCATTCATCTCTTGCATTATTGTAGTCACTTGTTCTTCATTCTCTGCTCCCACTCCAAAAAAAAAAAGCAAAGGAAGATAAAGCTTTTCATAGATTTTGCCTCTGCTAATTGGTGTTATAGATCCAAACATAGAAATAAGCTTGACTGTGAATTAAACATAAATTTGGCACCTTTCAAAATATTGATAAAAAGGTGGACAAGTAACCTATATGCTTCCTCGGTCTATATAGCTTATCAGCAAGTTCAAGGCCCCAGTCTCCCTTCACATGGTATGTTGTCTTTAAAGCAGACTTTGACTTGATAGTCCTTCAAAGAGGTAGTGCCTTCAAAAAGAGGGCCAGCTTCTGTAAAACAAAAACATGGTCAAAGGAACACCACCCATCCCTTGCTGCCTCCTCCTCCTCCTCTTTCACCACCACCACCATTTGTGAGGTAAATAAAGGCATAATTTAGGAAGATCGTGAGAGGTGAAGGGGTGAGTTAGGACAGTAATTCTCAAACACTGGTCCTTCAGGTATTTTGAACTCCACCTCCCAGAAGCCCTAGCCAGCTTGGTCAGCAGTCAGGAATTCTAGGAGCTGAAGTCCAAAACATCTGGAGGACCAAAGTTTGGGAATTACTAAATTAGGGTATTCACCACAGCATTTTGATTGGTTTGGGGAAAAGAGATTACGTTTTCTTCTTTTTTCAGCATCTCAAAGTTGATCTAAGGTGAATTTGGGAGTACACCCCCATCTTTCATGACATCTTTGTAAATTAACATAACTCTAACAGGTCTTAGTACTATATTTGGGTGTTTACCAAGAGTTGCTATTTATGAAACAAAACAAAGGCAAACCTATGTGGAAAGCTGTTTGTGTAGATCAGCTTCATGTATTATTTAAGTGATATTTACCATGTCCATGAAAATTACAAAATAAAAATGTGTTGGTAAGGTGACAGCTGCCCAAACCTTTTTGGTGGTGCTGCTTCTTACAATAGGTGGCCATATGAAAGAGCAATAAACTCACCAGTGTAGAGATGCTGGTATGTGTGTGTTTGTGCATGTGCAAGTATGACATACTGAGTTTTATTTTCAAATAAGATAATATAGATGTGGAGAGCAGAATTGAAGTTTCAAGAGAGGAGAAACACCATGGAATTTTAAACTAGTCCTACAATGGAATAATGAGTTTCTACAGTCTGCTACCATTGTGTGCTCTTTTCTCTCCAAAAGGAAAAGGGGAAAATACAAATTTTGTGCAAAAAATCTTGAGCATGTAAGGGCATTTGTGTCTTTACCAGCAAGTAGTGTTCCTTTCAGATTTTTAAGTATTCTTCCTGTGTTTCTTCTACTTACGAAAGAAAGAAAGGAAGAGATAGATTATTCTAATCATCCTTGCAAAATTTGCTATTTCATATGCATTGAACTGTTGCATAAGTGTATAAAGTTAAAACAGCTTAATTATTCCTATTTATCGCATGTCTTTGGACTGATACTTATTTTTATGGATTGTATTTATTTTCAGTAATAAATGCAAGAGCTCGGAAATAACTAGCTAGAAATAATTAGTTGCTTATGATCAGTTGATTTCCTCAGTAACTGAGGCATAGCAAAGTTGTTCTGTGGTTGTAACTCATGAGCGTTAACTGTGCTTTCATGGTGTAACTGTAACTTTTAGTTACTTTTATTGCTATAGGAGATGGTGTTTTCAAATGGGGGAAGAAGAATATCACGTCGTTCTATTGCAGGCTGATGCTGTGCCTTGTGATGCTGCCTCAGGTTCTGTTGTGATATTTGTCACCTTAGGCTAGTTACCGTCTTTCAGTGGAAACAACAAATTAAGAGGATAATAAACTTCAATTATTGAAGGAGAGATGGGGTAACATTTTTTATATTTATATATAAAAAGATGGGTTTGCAAATATAATGCTGCAGTACCACCTGGTCAAAAGAATAGTCCTCTTCAGGATTTGATCCACACCCTCTTCCAGTATATTCTATTCCATTTTATCTTCTCAACCTATATTTCCCCCCTCTCATTCACCTTCCCCTCCCCAACTCACAATCAGCATGCTAAAACTACTACAGTTTGTTTTTTGGGATTTCCCTCCTCTGTATAATGTTTGTACTTTTGCAATGTTGAGATTCTTACAAGCATATTGATATCAGTCTGACCCCCACTCACTCCATTCAATAGATAATTTTTTTGGACACTTACTACAAGAGTTTGCTAGCAGAGAGAATAAGGAAGATATCTTCCCTCCAACAGAAATTTCTCAATGATCCATAACAGTTCCTAGAAGGGTATATTTTCAACCTTGCCCTATCTTCTGGAGGTGCTTTCACTACTGTTTAAAGCCTCCATTTTATCTATATGTGTGTGGAGCGTGGGGAGAGATTGAGAGAGATGTTGAGAGGGAAATTTGTTCAAACTTTTTTGCCCTGTTTTAGGTTTGAACCCAATTTAGTAATTTTTCCCCCCCTAGACTTTCTTTTGTCTCACTTTTCTGCTTGCCAAAATCCCCTGGGATAATTGGAATGTGAACTGGAGTCTCCTGTCTCCCTTCTGATGTCTCAAACACTGGAAGCATGCTGTTTGAGTCAGTGGAAGGATGGGAAGAGAACATGCTCATGAGTTCCCCGCCTCCTTTCCAATGCCTCAGACAGCTCTGGTAAGCTGTCTGAGGCAATGGAAGAGTGGAGAAGTGAGCACTCATGAGTCCCCCTTGCCTCCCTTCCCTCTGGGAAGCTGTATGAGGCACTGGAAAGATGGGAGGAGCACACACTCATGGGTTCCCCACCTTCCTTCCAAAGCCTCAGGCATTTTTGGGAAGCTATCTGATGCAGCGGAGGAGGGGTGAGAGCAGCATGCATGCAGCCTCAGGTGTGTTCCTTCCTCCTTGGCTTTCCCCTGTTCCCAGAATAAAAGCCCAGAAGGGAGGGAGGAAGAGGACTAGGTGCACTGCACATGCACAGCTAGGGACTCACGAAGAATCAAATCTGTGAGTCCCAAAACTACAAAAGTCAAGGGACAAATATAATTGTTCACTAGTTTCACTCTTCATGGAAGCAACAATTAATTTCAGGAATGTTCTTCCCATGATAAGAAAGTAGTTGATTATTGTGAAGTTTTCAAATACCATTTGTAGCTCAGAACGTTGTGTTTGTTTGTTTGTTTTTGTTTTTTTGGCAGAATTCTCACATGTAATTTGTGCAGAAAATGAAATACTATGCAGGATATAGCATTGTTTGCACAGCAGAGCATATTGTATGCAGTTGTTTCAAATGAAATGTTGTTTCCTATGCAGAAATGCCATTGCTGACATCCAGGGTTTTTTGTTTTTGTTTTCCTGGTCAAGAATTCTCAGTTGAGGAACACTGACTTTTTAAAACCATTTTCAGTGTTATTTATTTATTTAAATTCCTTCTAATCTAGAGAAGACACTTATTGACTGAAATGAAGAGACATTTGTTTGTGTGCTAAAATAAAAAGGCTATGAAAGCAGGAGAGATAGTGATAGCCCACAGTATGATATAAGTAGATGAAACAGCTACAAAAGTAATAAAATCAATTCCATGACAAATTCACAGATAAATAGATAATAGATTGCACCATTTTATCACAATGCACGCATGTGCACACATATACACCTTGGTCTTGGTTAAGAAAAAATGTTTGTTATTTTTGAAGGCCCTTTTGTATAACTGCAATAGTATTGTCCTATCTGCATACCTCAAATAAACTGGCCTCTCCCCATCCTCTTTTTAGGGAGTCTCGATGATCCAAGGCCCAATCTCCAAATCTGGTGTGAACAGTCCAGATTATATTTGGCTTGTTCAGTACCAAACCTGGGGTATACCTCGTTTACTGTTGTTGCTGCTGTGTGCCTTCAAGTCATTTCCAACTTATGGTGACTCTAAGGCAACCCTATCATGGGGTTTTCTTGGTAGGTTTCTTCAGAGGAGGTTTGTCATTGCCATTTTTGAGGGTCAGAGAATGTGACTTGCCCAAGCTCACCCAGTGACTCACCTATGGCTGAACTGGGATATGAATCCTGGCCTCCAGAGTCATAGTCCAATACTCAAACCAGCACACCACGCTCTTCTTAAAAAGTTTGCAATAGGTCCTTTGTTCTGCTGTTGCACAGCTGTTTAAAATATGTCCTGCTGTGCCGCCACAGTGACACATCACTTGGTCTGAGACCAACTATGTTGACTATATGACAGATGCTGGGTCTTTCTGATCTCAGAATGAGTGTTATATCACTTCCACAGCACCACTGAGTAGCACAGCAGGACATTACATGTGTATAAACAGTCAGCCAATATCAGAATGGAGGGCTAGAAGTAATGTAGGGGGAAGGGTCAGGACAGCTCTGGGTCCAGTATACTCTGAGCTGCCCCTCAAGTATCCTGGCCAGTGCAAACAGGACCTATGATTCCTCTTAGCTGGCATAGCAACATTCTTTGTAAGCCTAGGGTTCCTACTTTGATGAGGGATTAGATTTCCATGGTTGAGAATTCTAAATACCCTTCTCCAAACAGCAAATCCCAGGATCACAAAGGATGGAGCCATGACAGTTAAGATTGAAAGGGTCTTTGCAAAGTTTTTGGTAAGTTCAAAATCTATTCAATATTTTCCCCCTGCTGACCTCTCCTCACTTTCTCTGTGAAACTAGTGGTGGTGGATGATCTGCAAAGTATACAAAGATTTCTGTATCCATCTATAGTGCTTCTGCAGAAAAACAAGAATGGTGACCTATGGGAGATGTAGCACTCAATTTCAATAAAGAGGCCATGAAATCACTAACTGTTATGGATTTCTTCTCCAGGCAACTTTACACTGTATAGAATGAATGCTTCGAAAATGATAAATTCTTTTCAATGCCAAGAGCTGGCAGAAGTGAAAGAAAAATCCAGCTAAATGCACACCTCCTAGTTCTTACATTCCCTGCATACAGGATACAGCCCATAAATGATAGGCTTTGTGTAACAAGGCAATTTCCTTTAGAAATCTATAATGCATGTAAAAATAATAACCTAATTATTTTGCCTTTCATAATTGGCTATAAATTATATAACTAAATTAGGTATCATTTTTAATGAAACTATGCAGATCATAATAATTCAGGTTAAACTATATATTGTGTCATTTGAATAGATTTTTGCTTGGAAAATGGATAAGATAAATGAAATAAATTCAATAGAATACAGTATATGTGGGGGGGGGGAGAAAAGCACAAATACATATGTCCACAGCAAGGATTCAATTAATTGGAATGCATTCCTTGTCACAACATGTAAGGTTCAAGAAATAGGAGCAATTTGATGGAGAAATGTCTTTGTTTCATGTTTACATCTCACATTACAGGTTGGATTTCTCTTATCCCAAAAGCTTGGGACCAGAATGCTTTGGATTTCAGATTTATTTATTTATTATGTAATACATGCATTTGCATATATGTACACAGTGAGATATCTTGGAGATACAGTAGGACCCAAGTCTAAACACAAAATTCATTTATGTTTCATATGCTAAATTCATTCATGTAGAGAGATCTTGTAGCACCTTGGCAACATGAGCTTTCATAGACTTCTGTCTACTTCCTCAGAAGATTTTAGTGGAGTGGAAGCCAGGGACAGACATATATATATATATCATATGTATGTGAGAATGTCAATTCAAATTCAAAATCTTATGGGTATGGAAATGAAGTAGCAAGTCCAGTTTTATTGATGGTCATTTGTGGATGAAGACATAACCATTAGATATGGAAATGAGATGGCAAGAACAGTTTGGCCTTGGAAACTAGCCTGCAGGTGGGGAAAATTGATGAGTGTAGCACACTCCCATGAGGATGGGGTCAGATAGTATTTAAATGTATGTAGTGATCCTGGAAGCCATTTTCCCTGTTCAATCCATTGCTGAGGGACTGTAGTTTATGGATGAATTCCAATTCTGCTGTTTCTCTTTCCAATCTACCTTTGTACAGTAGTTCTTTTGTTCAAGGACTGCTGTTCTGAGGTCCTTGACATTGAATGCCAAAGGATATTGAAGTGTTCTGCCACAGCTATTTGTGTATTCCCACTCTTAATCTCTGATTTATGTCCCTTTATTCTCTTGTGCAGGGGCTGACCTGTTTGTCTGAAATAGAGTGCTGATGGGCATTGATGACAGTATGGCATAAATCAAATTGTAAGTTGAGCACTTAAAGGTCCTCCTAATATTGTGGGTGATGCCATTAGGTCTTGTGATGACATTCCCTGGATAAATGTGTGGGCAGAGTTGGCATCTTGGTTTGTAGCAAGGCTTAGTACATGAGTACCCATTTGTGTCATGTGTCTTCCTGTAGGTAAGTACCTGTTTGAGGTTTGGAGGCTGTCTGTGGGCGAGTAAAGGTCTGCCACCAAGACATAATGGGTTGTAGTTCATTGACTATGCTTCTGAGAGTTCCCAGTTGGGAGCTGTATGTGAACACTAGTGAGATTCTGTCATTTTCTCTCTTCAAACTGTTTTGTAATAGATCGGTCCCAGGTGTAAAAGCATCTGAGGAAGTAGACTGAAGTGTGAAAAAGCTCATGCTGCCAACTTCTTTCTTTCACTTAGTCTCAAAGATGCTACAAGATCTCTTTACATACTGAAGTAACTATTTGCCCTGCTTGCCATAGGTATTTGACTTGGTGTTTATTCACAATAGAGAATTATAGTGCTATTATTCTAGCAGCAGAAAACCCTGCTTTTTGCCAGCTCAAAAAGGAGCAGCTTTCTGCCACTTCTTTTGGGGCCAAAAAAAAAAAAAAAAAAGCCAGACTGTGGACATGGCACGTGGTTGCCGCTTCCCCAATCCAGCGATCAAAGGTGCGGTGTCTAGGTGCCCCTTCAGGGCCATCTGTTTTGGCCCAAAGTCACAATTCAAGCTTTTCTTTTCTTCACTGTAGATTATTGGCAAATTTGTCTAATTTAACTATCACATGAAAACTACGGGAGTTTATTTTCTTATTTATTATTTTTCTGATCAGATAGTTTTTAAACTGTAACATAATCTTAAAGAGAAATGGAAATACCTTGAAATCTATGTGTAGAGCAACCTTCAAAACCAAAACAGATTAGGCTGCATCTACAATGAAGAAACAATGCAATTTGACACCACTTTAATTACCATGGACCAATGCTATGGAATCCTGGGACTAGTAGTTTGTTGTGACACCAGAGGAAGCTCAGTATTCCACAAAACTACAGATCCCAGAATTTCATAACATTGAGACATGGCAATTAAAGTGGAGTCAAACTCATTAATTCTGCACTGTACAGGCAACTTAGTAAGGTTCTTGTTTTCATTTAGTTGTAATGGTACTTGGGGGTAGGTTAAGAGCCTAGGAGGCAGATAAATAACCATAATAAATTATGGTCCATTAAATGGATGTTCAGTGTATCTTCTTTATTTATTCCTTTCCTCCTATATTAGCATTCAGGAAGCAATGAGGCTATTAGTAGAACTGTAGTAACTGGAATTTAAGAAGCTATGTTCAAAGTATTAATCTCTACTTTACTTCCTCTTTATGTAAAGAACTACAAATTCTTTCATTGTTTAGGCATTAAACGAGTTGCTGAATACCTGAAACCACAACAGGTCAAACATCCTCATCCTCACATTATACAAGTGTTTAGCACAGTAGTCTCCACCAGCTTTTGCTAGCATGTCCAGTGCTGAGAGATGATGTGAGTTCATCCATAGAGAGCAGCATAAGGTGATTTAAAGGTTCAGGAATGAACCCAATATATATGGATACCTGTCTTCCCGTCACTGGAACTGAGCCTACTTCCTTCCTTCCTTCCCTAACATGTTTCATTTTAATGTATTTCTTGGTTTGTCAAATCAAATTTGTATCCATTCCAGAAAGGTAAATTGTGGTCTGAGTAATCCTTTAGAATGAGTTATAGTAGTGTGTAATTGAACCTTATAGTTTAAGCAGATGTATTCATATTAACTATTTCTTGAACTTGCTTGATTTGTTTTTTGAGATTTGGCCAATCAGTTTGGGTGTTCATTCCTTGAATTGAGGTCATTAAGAAATGTGTTGTTTTTTTTTAAATAAATAATATAATATAAAATGAAATTGTCTTCTTAAACAGTGAACTGACCAATTCCTTTTGAAAGCTAGAGACTTTGCACAAGAACATTTTGCCTTTTCCATTGATTTTGCATTTCTAAATGCACATTATACAGACAGATCGTTCAGCCTTCTACAGATTCAAGTCACAATCTAGTTTCATTTCTGGGAAACACTCTATAAAAATAACTTTGATAAATGTATCTCTTGTGCATTCCTCTTTATTCTTTAAAATTCTCACTTTATTTGGAAATTCATGTGAAATTATTGTAAATGTTTCTTTTGCTTACTTAGGAACTAAGTAAGGGAAATAAGCCTGTCCTCAATGTTATATAAAATGAAGAAAAATTGATAACTGAATGGGATTATATAAAACATATATGGAAGTTTTTCATTTTGTCTTGCTGGCTTCAGCCATGAAAATGTATACTAATGTTTTTAATATTTTAATGTTGATGTGTCTGTGTGCGTGTGTGTGTGTCACATCAAATGTTTGGAAAGAGCCATTGTATTTATATATACATATTTATTTTGACATGATTTCCAGACCTTTTATCATTTTGGTTGCTGTCCTCTGGACTCTGGCTTATCAACTGCGATCTTGAATAGATTGGTACTATTACTTCCCTTTATCTAGACTCTATGATCCTATTGATGCAGCCTAGAATAATTTTAGTTCCAACCTTAAAAGTAGGAACTAAAGCCCTGTACAGGTGGGCCCTTTGCAGTGTGTCCACGACATGCTAGGGTTGTCTCAGGGCAGTGTGTGCCCATGCCCCACAAACCTAGCATGTCGTGCATGTGCCGCTGTTATGCAGCTCCATACAGACGGCACGCGTAACGATGACGTCGCAGTTGTGTCGCCTCCAAACGGGGCTGTGCAGCTGCAACGTAACCGCACTGTCTCTGGTGCTTTCCGGCATCACAAAAAGGAGCCGCTTTTTGGAGCTCCTTTTCTGCTGTGCAGCAGCACCGCACAATTTGTATGCTGCAGTGCTCATGCACAGCAAAGAGAGGCACTACCCTGGCGCCTCTTTCTGGCAGTCTGTACGCCACCTATGACATTTTCTTGAATGTGGGAAGACAGTGGAGTCCAGTGCTTTTTTCAGAAAGTGATTCCACAGAATCTACAATCAGAGTTTTGAAACATTCTTTTGGGCTATAGCTCCTAGACTTTTTCATGTACAGTAAACAGGAGGGGTGAGACAAGCAACTACTGGCTGCACATATCAATGTCAGATGAGAGCAGAACAAAACATTAAACAGTCTGTGAGCACTGAGAAAAGAATGTTGTTATTACTAGAAGCCAGCATCTGCTTCTCAACCCGTATTACTCAAAAACATGTTATATCATTCTTATTTTATTTCTATTTTTTGACAGAGTTCAAAGCTCATTAGATCTGGGGGATGCTGGAGACATAGCATGTTGATCTCAATTAGGCATTTGTTAAATTCCCTCATGATATTGTGTGTGAGTGTGTATAAGAATAAAGGGCAACATGTGGGCGAGCTGATATTACTATTGAGTGAATTTGCAGCTTGTTAATGAACCATACAAAAAGAGTGCTTACCAATGGTTCCTGTCATCTTAGAAGAATGTGAAAACTATAGAACTTGTCTTGGACTTGGGATTCAAATACTGTATAATTATATGATAATCATGTTAAAATATCTGAAGTGCTATTTTCTGAAAGATGCAGAAAGCTCATTTTATTCTTCTCTTGAGAATAGGTCCAAACCAATTGCTACAAGTTTAAAGAAAGGAGGTTTAGTCAATAGTAGGAATTTTCTGACAGCAAAATCTATTTGACAGAGGTATAGTCAAACATGGAATCTGGTGGACTCTCTTTCATCTGACATTTTTAAACAGAATTAAGATGATCATCTCCTAATGATTTGCTCACCTCTGCTCTACAATATGAGAAAAGCAAACTGTTTTGAAAACATTTGTAGTGAGAAAATTCATAAATCCTGGCAGTGGCAGTGATACAAACATTATTATCAATCAAGTTTCTTTTCTCAGTTTACAGGGCCAACTCCACTATTATGTAGACTGAGCCACCACCTCGAGAATCAAATGCTGACAAGGAGCAGTGATGACTTACTCCCAGCCATTCTTCTCTGGTGGACAGTTTGTATTGCACTTATACTGCCCTCAAGTAGTCAACTGCCTTGAGGTCTTATGGAAACCGTTTTCCTAATTCCAGTGTTGAAGTACAAACCAATGCTGGTACCATTTTGCCCTTTGCCTCAGGCAGCACATTATAATGGGCTGGCACTATTAGTCTAAAGCAGTTATGTGTCAGTGAAGAAACTCTTACCTGTCTTCAGTGATTAGCCTTTTCAGTGAATGAACTGCAAAGTCATCAATCATTTTAACATGGACTCTGCCCTGGGATGCCAAACTTAACATTTAATTGCAGTAAATATTGAATGCCAATGAACTCAAATCAAATGTGACACCTTAAACTTATATACTCACTAGAAGGTAAACACTTTGGCAGCCATCCAGAGCCCTGTGCATACTGGACTTATAACCAAACCAAAAAACCTGTGTGTGCACATCACATTAAAATGAAAGACAAGGATCGGAGAGTTGCATCTGTGTCTTGACATTACAGGATCCACATTCTATTTGATGCAGACTTAGATGGAATAAGGAATATTAAATTGAATCTAAAAACTGTATGTGAGTGTGGTTAAGTGTATATGATGGATATTTGATGACCAATCATAAAATGATGAGATCAGACCCAAAACTTTATTTGACCTAAAACCTATTTAATATCTGAACCTGGGAATAAGCAACAAGGGTGTGTGTGAAAGAGAGAAACTTGATGTGGGTCCAGCTGAGACCAAGGTGTCAACCTGTGACCACCTCCTCAGTCTTTCTTTGGGTGTAACACTTGACCTACATCGTGGGTTGATCCCTGGCTGGCCATTTGCTGGAAAGCAAAATGAGGACACCCCCCCCCAACAACTCCATAGACTTTACAGAAAAGAGTAACACACATCCTGACAGCCACAAGGGGATGCTATTTTCATGCCTCCCCCAGCCCGTAGAGGTGGTCCTGGAGTTCAGTCCTTCACAAAAAGGTGCACACTTAACTGTAATATTACTTGCCTGCTAATGAAAGCCTATTTACAAATCCCATCTGAGCCAATACAATATATGGGAGGCAGAAAACCCAAATTAAAGGGGAGAAAATCCTCATCTTATCCCTAAGCAACCGATACAGTTCACACTGCAGGAAGGTGGTTCCAAGCGGAAGGTCAAAAGAGGCCCATGAAGGGATGGTAGGGCCACAAAACACCTCTATCTCCATGCCCTCATGAGCTACAACCTGGCCTGTGTTTATGTAAGACATCAAACCATGCCCTCTTAACAGCATCCCTGCAGACATCCAAGTTCAGACACACATTATGCTAAAAGGATCAAAGTTACATTACATACAGATTAATAAACTACCCAATGTGAGCTACAAGTACAGTCAGCCCTTCCTTTACACAAGGGATCCGTTCCTCCCACCCCCTGCATAAGGGGAATTCCACATATTTAAATGACTGGGGCTTGTGCACATGGGCACGCATACCATTACCCCTTATGGGGCATGCCACCCCTTTACCCAGTAAGGTGCGCATGTGTATGGCATGGGTGTTATGTATTTTCTTCACCTGTTACATTTGGCCTAATGTAAAGGAATTTTTTAATATATATCAAATGACACAATGTGATAAAACTGATGTGACAAAATGATTTTCTGTATGAGCTAAAGCTAAACGTTGTAGGATTTTTAATAAGTGACACTGTTTTCAATTTGATAGGTATATGGCTGAGAATTTAAAAAATCCTATATTACCAAAATAATTCTGGTTTATTTGAACAGATTTTAAAGATGGCTCGTGTCCATATTTGGAAGATTCATTAGCAATTGAATTAACAAAGACATGCAGAAACAAGTCTTAGAAGAACAGATGTTTCATCCCACATTCTAAAATGTAAGGAAAACAATGGGGTGGAGAAAAGAAAAGGAGAAGAGACAAGTCCAATCTTCTAAAACAGTCAAAAGTTTTATTAGGGACCTCCAATCACAGTGTTTTGAGAGAGGGAGGATAAAAAATGTTATCTTTATACTGCATGAACAGGTGCAGTATTATGTGGCACTTTCCTCTTCAAGGTGCACTCTCTCTTTCTCTCTCTCATTCTCTCTGTAGAACTGTATGGCTATATAAGTGCATATGTCCTTGGAAAAATGCTGGATGCCTGCATTCTTTTGCCACTGTATGTTCCAGAACCTTCCCACCCACTCTGGCTATACATCCTATGACATCAATGTTACTTCAACAGAAAATGAGCTAGTCTTAAGAAGATTTTCAGGCATCATCATTCCCTTTATCTTGCACCAGTCTTTCCAATTTTGTTCAAGATTATTTCCTGGAGACTACTCTATGACATTTTCAAATGAATTGCCAAAAATAAAAGTAAATCATGTTGGATTGTGTTAGAATCACAGAGCCAACTGTATCCGTAAAGTGATTAGTGAGAGAGAGGAATCTAGATAATGCCTCCCCTTTTGTTTTCACCCCTTTATTTAGTCTATGTGCTCATGCCTTTTGCTTTGCTCTTACCTGCAATCATGACTTTCTCTTCCTCTCAAGAAGAAAGTCAATGCGTAGGATCTGTCTTTGAGTTTTAGATCCCGTGTCTAATCCAGCGGTACTTCGCTGTGCAATAATCTCCATAGATAACAAATATTCCTACAAATTGGCCATTTCTCCCCTATCTCTTCCATTCCAAAATTTGAAAACTCTTCTATAAACACATCTCCTTCTATTTTAAAAAAACGATGCTGTATTTATCCTTCTGAAATCTGACATTAAAAAAATTGGCCACTCTGTATTATATACAAGTTTCATAACAACAGCTGCCCACCTCAAAACTTTTAAGGCAATAGCACAAATGGGTATTCATTACCTGTTCAAGAACATACCACTGTAAAATACAGTGGGCCCTTCCCTTACACGAGGAATCCATTCCAGACCCTGCCGTGTAAGGGAAATCCATCGTATTCTGGAGCCCCATTAGAAATAACGGGGCTTGTGCCCACGGCGCAGTGTGGTGCATGCACCACAAGCACGCACCCCATTACTTCTTCTGAAGCACACAGGGACTTTTTCTGAAACAGCTTTCAGCATATGCTGAAAGCTGCATAAGGCATGCCCACATATGATGTGGGTGCACTATATGTTCCACCACAACAGGGATAGTAGTATTTTTTTGGAAGAACAATTGTGTAACCTACCTATATCAGTACTGCAGCTATACTCAGGAGAAGAGAAAAATGACTGGGTAGTAGATGGTATTGTCATGATGGTTGGTCCCTCAACACTGGTCATAGTGGAATGTCAAGGTTCAGAGACTTTCCTTCCAAATATCAACACTGAAGTAGCCAACATCAGTTGTGTGCTGTTACCAGGCTGCTTTCTTCAGAGCTTTGGAGAAATATGTAGGTGGCCATTGTTGACTAGGATGGTGGACAAAATGAATTCCTCCTATTCATTACAAAGCAGACACTGGAGAATGATAATAAAATTTTGGGAAATTACTTTTTCAAGTGTAATTAGTTATGTAATTTTACTTATTTCTTCTTCTATCACAAACAGGAATTTCTTACCTTGAACAGTACCTACAAATTAAGCTTATTCATTACTTTTCCATTATTTCTATTTACAATTGAGAATGGCAGAAACTTGAAATGTTCTAGCTTGGATCCAATAGTTTGTCCCAAACAGAGCATAAGGTACACACGTCAAAGCACTGGAAACTTGGTAAATCAACACTTGTGTAAGTTTTACTGAATCAAAGAGTCTGTTCTAGTTAGATTTAAGCCTCTGCTTAAAATGCCTTTAAAATACACTTTCAAAGGTCCATTAAGTAGCTAGCAAGCACAAAATGTATTGCACACAAATAAAAATAGCTTTATTACTTATTATTTAGTATTGCTCATTATTTATTAGTCATTATATTACTTTGAAATGTAAGTACACTTTGCTTTCAATACTGCTTCCTCCAAAAGTAATGAGTTCAGGTAGCTAAATTACTGGTAATCTGTTACTTTCTATCTCTGTGATAATAACAGATCCTGTCCACAACATCTCTACAAGGAATTATGGAAGGAAAAACTACAGCAATGGAGAATATAATATTTTTGACTGATGTGAGATCCTTTTGAAAAGGTCCATTGAGAGAACAAGCTAAATGAGATCTAATCTAGGTCTGTGTTGTTGATTATGTATATTCATAGCTCTGGGCTTTGTCAAGAAGACAAAAATAAGATGCAGTTCTGTAAAATGGAGTGTATGAAATTGTTCCGTTATCAAAAGCATTAGCTAAGTAGCACATTTTGAGTGTGCTTTACATCTGTAGAGTTTGATCATTGGGAACATCCAAATCATGCCCCATGGGATGCCTCCACTGAGATGATTTAATGAGTCACTTTGAGCAGTCACTTTTCATTTGCAAGAGAAGTTTCCAAGTGCTTTTCAGAGGTTCCCAAGTTAGTCTTTTCCTTCTTTGGGCTACATTAGATTTAAATGTATACATAGATACATCGTATTGTAGGAAAATGGGACTCTGTACTCCCAAAGGCAGTATCATATCTAATCTTTGAGATTCGTATCACTTTATAAGTTCTAAAACTACCCCTTGCCAATTTATGAAGTAGTTTTTCCTAAATGAGTGGGGTTACCATCAGACTCAAATCTTCAGAAACAACATTGGCTCTTTGGAGTGTTCAGTTCTTTGAAGTCTATCTTTACTGTATTAATTAACTATCTCCCTTTTAGTTTTCTATATTTTTTACAATAATATGCAACCTCAAATTTGTAAAAAGCCATATATCCTTTTATACTGGAAATTTAATAGATGTAGGCTTTGAGGTTTTTTTGTTTTCTTTTCTTTTTCTTTTTCCCTGGACAGATTTTATCCTTGGCAAAAGGATTAAAGCACTAACATAAGACTACTGAGTACACACTTGGGTCAGGAAAGGGCACACTTTAATCTTACACATTCTATGTTCTTAAATATAGATACATATATAAAGAGATAGAGATAGAGATATAGAGAGAGGTAGAGTTAGAAACAGAGATCGAGATTGCGTTATTTAGAAATAGAAGGTGTATCCACACTTCAGAATTAAAGCAATTTGACACCACTTTAACTGTCATGGCATTATCCTACAGAATCCTGGGATTTGGAGTGTGGTGAGACAGCAGAGCTCTCCAACATACCAGGCTGAATTCCTTGCCAAACTGCATGAACCATGATTCGTGGGATAGAATCGTGGAAATTAAAGTGGTGTGAAACTGATTTAATTCTACAGTGTGGATATACTCAGAGATAGATATATAATTAACCAGAATTTTCAAGTCTGCTGACTAAACCAAAATGCAGAATAATGGCTCCAAATGGGAAGTATATGGATCCTTTCACTCCTCATAATTATTACACTGTAGTTCAATTCTAATAACAACTATAACATCCTATCATACTACAGAGACATAGAACTCTTTGGAGCAGAATTTAAATCACCCTTCCTAAACTTCAGAACCCAGGATTTGATGTGATGTTACCTTGTCAATTAGGATGAAATCATAGTGATATAATTGTGTAGTGTGAAAACTAGTAATTTTTCCAACCACTCGTCTTTCATGTCCCCAAAAACATACAGTGTCCTTTGTTTCAGCATCATGTTTTAGAGAGTGTTTGGAAGCTTCTATAGGTTGTTTTTTTTTAAAAAAACACACAAACAAACAAACAAAAACATATGAGGCCAAAATTGTACCTTGGCCACTGGAAATCACTCAGGTGTTAACTACTTACCTTCTGACAGTCATTAACTCTCTGAGTGGCACTGAGTAAATCACATGAATTGCTATGCATATTCCTGAAGTTCTTCAGGACAGTGTTCAAATAAAATCAGTGTAGACCACAATGCTAGTCTTAAAAAATACAGAATTTAAAATGGAGGGGGGGGGGGAGAACAAGCTAAAAGTAGACACTGCATTTTAGGCTTACAGCTGAATGTTTAACTTCCCTACCTTGACTCTCACAACCCCTGTGAAGATTTCTTCTGAGTGGATATATCTAAGATTGTACTGTACATCCTTAACTTTCTTAAGATTCTTAACTTTGTCCCATGTAGTTGGTCTTGGGTGAAATATATTTATATATATATATATAAAATTTGCATCAAGGGGGCTTTATGTTCACTTCACTTACTTTATTTCTTAATATATATGGTAACAGAGACTTCACACTACACACTAAGCCAGCATTTTAATTAAGGCAATTAATTTTTCAACCATATAAATGTGAGATTTATGTAGAAGTTATTATGCATAAATAGACATCCGGCAGCTTTTTATCTTATGGCAAGTGGCAAGCTGAATTAATGTCATTTCCTAGATGTAGTGAAGATTAAGTGATCACAGATCATGCAAACATTACCACTTCTAAAGTGAGATCTCCGTGAGGAGTGAATGTTGATGATAAGGATCCCTGTGGATTCCTTGACAACTGGAAGGAACTAATAAACTTCACATAATAAATCCCTCTTCCCACACTCTATCTTATATGTAAAGAACTACCATGTTATATGAACTGGCAAGTTAGCTTATGTCCAGATAAGTTTAGGCCAGATAGAATGTGTTAGTCTTTAATATGGTATAAGACTTATTTTTGCTGCAACAGTCTATCGTGGCTATCCACACACACACACACACACACACACACACACTTGAAAAGTCCCAAAATAGTTACCAGTAATTCTATTGTTTTTGTTATGTAACTTATGGGGAATAAAACACAGTTTTCTTGGCAAGAGTTGTTCAGGAAGAATTTGCCAGGGCCTTCATCTGAGGCTGACAGTATGAGACTTGTCCAATGTCACTCAAACCCCATGTGGAAAAGGCCAATTTGCTATACCCAACTGATCCTCACGGTTGGATATAGCAAGGCTGATGGTCATAGTTGAAGCAAGAAAGAAAAGTCAGGAACAGCTGAATATAAAAGCTAATCCATCTGCTCAAGCTGAAAAGGAAGAGAAACAAGAGTGGGAAACACAGAATTTATGTTTTAAGCATAAAGCCAAATGGACTGTTGCTAAATGCAGGTCAAATGGATGGTCATTGATATCAAAAGTTAGTAATGCTGTTGTGCAAAGGATAGAACCATACTCAGCCTGAACATGGTGTCATTCTTCTGTCAGCAACATTGCCTCCTGTGTGCACTAGCAACGTTCAATGGCTCATCACCTTGAAGGTTCTAACACAAATCTCTTTAATAGCTTCCCCAGGAAGCCCCAGGGGATGGAAGAGTACTTGCATACCCCCCATACACCCTCATGTTCTTTCCTCATTTAGAACCACTGCTCTGGATCTTGCATGCACTGTGTTCCTTTTGTAACTATTATAACATCTTTTGTTTTATTTTTCTCATGCCTCATTGCCTTTTTGCTACATAGCTCCCTATTTGTTCCTTTCACATGCCACAAACTTACTGTTGAGCTGATCAAGGGAGGTGTTTGTGATGTGCAGAAGTACACAGTCTTAGAATTTTATATCAAATAGTGACTAGCTTTCTGTAGGCCTGAATATATTTAAATACTTTTGGTAGAAGGAGAAAGGCAGTGAATCCCTGCTGTTCCTGCAGTGCCTGAGCCAAGTCATTTGAATAATGTAGTCTGGACTGTCTGAAAACTGAAGATAAGTCCATTATCCAGATTAAACGGAACCCCTTCAAACATAGCAATAAATTATGTATACAGGAAAGTGTACTCACCATAATAATTTAGTGAATAATAAAGATATAAAACTCAATTCCGGTTTCACTTGTAACCTATGATTATTTGGAATAGAGAGAGTTCAGATTTGTTTTTAAAAGTAAAGTAGCTTTCATCTCTAATAGCAATGTCATTACTTTGTCTCCTACAATTTGTGAGCATAAGGGGTGTCATCCCAGAAAACATGGAACAGGGGGAATCTGACCTGTCTAAATAAAGAATTCAATTCAAATTGAATGTATATGCGCTCAGAGGTTTGACTTTGTCCTACAGATGATGGTATAAAAACAACATGCATCTCTGACCTTAGACATAAAGAAGATGGATTTGGATTCAGGTTCCTCATTGGAATAACCCCCCCAAAAAAGTTAGGTTTTCTCCTGCATTCATTAAAAAAATGTTCAAAACTTTTCTATAATGTATATGTAAATTCGCAAATGCAGGAAAATTATGATATTAAAAACTGAATTGAAATGCCATTTTCATCTACCATAGATGCAATATGACAAGTAATTTTCCATAGTGCTCAGGAATGTTGAAATTCAACTTTCACACCAATTTGCTAATTTCTGTACCCTACCAAGCACAACCCAATTGTGAAATGACCCTCTATATAGTCAAGCTAAAAGAAAACAAGATGGAATTATCTGATACATAATACTATCCCCTCCCATAAGATCATTGATTTCATGTTAAGAATTTAAAGATTACAGCCATATTAGTCTGTAGAAGCAGTATGTAGAGAGATCTTGGAGCACCTTTGAGACTAATTGAAAAGAAGAAGTTGGCAGCATGAGCTTTCATAGACTTAAGTCTACAAAAGCTAATGTTGCCAACTTCTTTCTTTCAGTTAGTTTCAATGCTGCTACAAGGTCTTTGTACATTCCTGTTCAGAGGCAGTGATGTCACAGAGGCTATTGACACACAAAAAACCACCCACCCATCTTACAAATAAATAAATATCTTAAGTTTTCAATTGATCCAAGTGTTCAAAGTGGTTAGGCCAAGGATTTTAGAGAGGAAATAATATTTCTAACCAGATAGAAGAAATTAATTCCTCATTTAAATATGCAGCAGAATGGGATGATGAAATCCTAAAGATAGAAAAAAGGAGTCTCTTTGGCTTCAGACTGAGTGGGTGATTAGATTTCTTTAATATATATGAAGCAACCAGCTCAAGCAGCATATACTGGAGGGCAGTGGCAGAAGTCATCCAATTGTTCATCTTGATGTTCCAAACCTCCCCCTCTCTTTCTAATTTTAAAACAGAGTTCCAATCTGAGTTGCTCGCCTCAGGTGTACTCCAGAATTGTTTGCATTGCCATCACGACTGACAATCAATCAGCTTCTTTTTGTGGATTGGGGGAAGGGTTCACTATCTTATCCTTTGCCTCCAGCAGGAAAATGTCTTGGATATTTCCTGAGTACCTTGCATCAAATTCTCATTTCAAATAGGAGGGAGGAAATAAGCACAATAGATTAAGGGGGAAGTATCAACAAGATGTTTGCAACAGTTTTTACCCATGGGAATCACTAGCACTTTGAGATATAAATGCTGTAGCCCATGCAACCAGTTCAACTCTCTATAATGTTTTCAAGTGTACATAAGGCCTCTGTTGACAGAAGATGGCATCTTCCATGTTGTTTAACTGGAATTATCTTCTAATTTGCTCAAGCTAGGCCTGGCAAAACTTTGTTTCCCCATTGAGTTCTATGGGGAGTTGTCCCTGTACAGTGGGTACAAGGTAGTTTTAAGATTTATTTTACTATATACTAGGGTTGTTAGGTTACATATGGGATGGGGCTCTAGTAACTTTAAGCCCAAATAGATCAGGAAGCAGGATGAAATATATTTTTAAAAAATTGTGAAACTAAATCAAGTTACCTGTCTTTCCTATTATATATAAACATGTGTATCCTTCTTTTTCTTTTTCAGCACTTGACAGATCACAACACCAAAACGTTCAAAAACAACACTTTGAACTGTTACAAAAATTGAGGAGAAAATGACATCTGCTTTACCAGGAAAAAAGCATTAGTAAGAACAGCTGAATAAAGCAAATAAGCACCTAGCCACCCAATGCCCAGAAAACATAAAACTCATTGAATTTGGTTCATAATAAACCAAAGAAGTATCACTATGGAGAGAATTCCAAATTGTATGGAAAATGTCATATTGCCAATCTCCACAAGGCACAAGATTCAGGAGGAGATTTCTGAAGCAGGACTGAAAACAAATGGCACATTTGTACTAGAGAAGGCAGCCTTTAAAGTATACCATTGGCAGTCTCCTATGAGCACAGGTAATTTCTCCTATATCCCAGCCTTGTGAATGATTGATTGATTCAATCACATCTAATGCAGAGATGCAGCTGAAACTTACCCTTGTGCTGTAATGATGGGAGCAGAAGGGCTGTAGCATGATTTGCATGCAAAAGGTCTGACAATCAATCTCTGGCATCCCCAGAGAAGTCTAAGGGAATCCTTGTCTTGTCTAAGTCTTCCAAGAAAAAAGAAGGAAAAACTGGGGACAGGGGGGAGAAGGGGGGAATCCAACAGAATCTACTGAAGGAACAAGACACATGTCTCAAGATGTTTGAAGTCACAATACATTTCAACCTGTGTGTTTGGACTTCTTCAGGGAGCTATAATAACATAACATTTATAGCATAACATTACAGTGCTTAAAATAATTATTATACATAGGGATGTAGGGGGGGGGAGAGATGAGGGCATTGCCTCAAACAGGAATTCTGCCCTTGCAAAGGGAATTTTAGTTACAAATATGTAGCATTGGAAACACACACTCACAACACACACACACGTGTGTGTGTGTGTGTGTGTGTGACCTGTAGAGCTCTTTTCTTTTGCTGTGTTTACATCTCCTTGTTCACTTTGCCTCTCTCTTTTCTTGGGCTACTTAAACTGCATTCCTAAATGCTCAACTGAAATTTTAAGTCATAGCAATGCTAAAAATTTGGGGGCTGAAAAGGAAAAATTCATTTGGATGCAGAATTCTTATTTCTGGTTGTTACACCTTTATTTTGATCCCCATTAACTACATACCTACATTTGTACATTGTGCAACTTTTACAAACCTATTTAAAAAGCAAACGTTAGAAACATCTGGACCAGGAACTCTATGCAAAATTATTTATTGATGGGATGTCCCTCATGATTGTATGATTCTATGTAGCCCCCTGAAAAGTACACATAGGCCAAAATGTGTTAGGCTTTTCCACCAATAACCAACTATATTTGAACCTTCTTGAAATGTGTTTGTTGTTCCTTCTGTAAGTCTTCTGAGGAGAGCAGCTACTTAGGCAGTACAGAGTTATGAAATGCAACCAGAGTGTGTTGTGTGCCTTCAAGTCATTTCTGACTCAAGGTGACCCTAAGGTGAACCTTTCATGGAGTTTTCTTGCCAAGATTTGTTCAGAGGAGGTTTGTCATTGCTTTCCCCTGAGGCAGAGAGGATGTGACCTTCTCAAGGTAACTCACTGGATTTTGTGGCCGAGTGGGAATCGGACCCTGGTCTCCAGAGATGTAGCCCAATATTCAAATCTAACTATCTCCGTTCTTGTATGGCTACACAAGGTTTGCGAAGAGACTTTAATTATTTAATTCATTTACTTCTCACAGTCTGCCTGCTGGTAGTTCTCTTGTGAAATATCATTGTACTCTCCTGATAAGGTTAAACAGAGCAAGGCATCGGTCTCAGAAAACAGATGGCAGGAGGTAGCTGCAACAATACAGTAATTTAGCTAATAAGTGGGAAGCTGATACCATGAAAAAGTATCTTGCCTCTTGTGTTTGAGTCCTGAGCATTGGCTCTTCCTTCCAGCTGGAGGACAGAACAATGTGTGTGTCACTTGAATGTCCTTTATCACTTAATTGTCCTGCTTCCCAGAGTTTCTGTGGAGGGCACTGCCCCAAAGCCAGTTCAGTTCTTACATGGAACACAGTAGGGGGATGATCATGCCCTTTACCTCAACCTATAAAACAACAAGGGATGGTTCTACTTGGTAAAAACAGTTTGTGAATTACTATTTTGCCCACTGAAGAACCCTCATTTTATTCCTTCAGGCTGTTGTCTTGGATATAGCAACAATTTGGTGTGGCTTCTTTTTAAAGATGTCTATGGACCAAAACACACTACAGAAATCATCCAGTTTGAGACCACTTCAACTGCCCTGGCTCAGTGCTAGATAATCCTGGAAATTGTATTGCATTGTGGCACCAGGACACTCTGACAAAGAAGGCTAAATGTCTCACAAAACTACAGTTCCCAGAATTCCCTCGCACTGAGCCAGGGTAGTTAAAATGGTCTCAAACTGGATGATTTCTACAGTGTGTTTTGAACCAGAGTTCAATGAATATTCTTCTGTTTAATCAAAGTAAAAGTATCTGGCCTTCAAAAAAATGTATACTCACCCAATATTTCCTACTTTTCTTATTCATGTGAAGAAAGGACTCTATCTTGAACCACAGGCGAATGGAAACATGGCAGACAACAATTTCATTGAATCCATAGTTCACAATTTCCTGAGGGAATAGTTCAGCTGATGAAAACTGGCTTCTACTAGCTCAGATTTTGTTTCTAGAAGATCAAGAAATTTCTAACAGAAATGACAAATTGGGTGGTAGGGAGCAGGAAAAAGCAAACAATGAAAGCAATAACAATGTCAAAGTGAATAGAAAGGACATTGAGGAGAGATGGGAAAGCTAATGCAGACACAGTTGCAAGTTCAAGTATTAGAAGTGGAATGACTTAGAAGAATAATACTGTTAGTACAACATGGTGGCAGAGGACATTGTGACTATAACATTTGGGTCTGGGCATGTTATGGCCTAATTCTGATTTATGCTCTATCAGTGACAACCAAATCTCATGAACATTTTGTGATCAGTTTTATCTTGTAATGATGATAGCAGGGCATCTACACAGGACAGGTTTAAAGAATATATTCCTAAACCCACAGAAGTAGCCCATGGTCATGGAAACAATAATTTGTATGTTCTTGATTCCCTGTACCTGTAGGAAGTATTGAAAGTAGGGGCAGAGCAGATCTTTTTCCCCAAAACACATCATTTCTCTAACACAGAGAAAAATCAATAGTTAGTATTGTTGTATCTGTGTGCTCATGAAAACCTATGCTGCTGTCATTTTGCTTCTCTTTCAAAGCAAAGTCCAGGAAGCAGCTGAGTTTCCCCCTTACTCCCTTTTGTATTCTCAGATGTAACTTATCCTCAAATGTAATTATCTTCCCTGTGGCACAAGGCCAGAGACAGAGAAGAAGAAAAAAACACCCCTGTGGCTGGCAACTAAATAAAACAGCAACACTGGGGAAAGCTGGTTTCTACAATGAGACATCTCTTTGTAGATGTAAATGTAAGAAATATTGCCAGAACATATATCTTCCTAGAATTGTTTTGGTCACCTTTTGAAGGTAAATGTTTTCTTGCACTAATTGCTCTGTAGAAATTGCCCCTGAATCATGACCCCTTTGAGAAATTGTTCATTTCTCATATCTCAGTGAAAATCATTAGTCCAGGAATATATCCAAGAACAAGATTAAGAAGAGCAAAAATGAAAAGGAAAATACAACCAGCACAAGTAAAGGAACAGTGCTATGTGTGAGCAAACAGAGAAAGGTTGCATGTTCTGTCATAATAAATCTATTGGTATATCTACCTGATTTCTAACTGTTGAGGTTGACCCATATGAACCCCGCTTCCAGTCTGACAGATTTGGATTCCCGTTTATCAAGAAAGTGAATTCTATCCCCTGCAGTTTGAATCAGACTAGAATGTGTGTGTGTGTGTGTGTGTGTGTGTGTGTGTGTGTATAATCATCAGCATCAGCATCAGAGCTGTTAATTAATGTACCAGCAGCAAGATGTATGTAGTATTATAAACACAGCTTAGTGAATAGAAATTGTAATGAAAAATGTCACAATCTGTATATTTTGAATTTCATTTCCTTCCTGATTATAAATTACACTCCCTGCACACACGTGCACACACACACACACACACACACACACACACACTGGATTAGTTTCATTCTGAATGTTAGGAATGGGAGATTAAGCATTATGTGACTGAGGCCTGAAACAGATGGGTGGGAAAGAGCATCATCTGGCTGCTCTGGGGGCAGTGTGTGCAGATGACACATGCCCCCGGAGCAACCGGAAGCTGCTCCACAGCCACTTAAGGCAGACTGAAGCCGGCCAAAAAAGCACTCCTTGCCAGTGACCCATTCAATGCCATGGCAGCAGCTGGCTCTGGTACCACAGCATCCAATCGTCACAGTCTCACACCAATCAAGGGCCAACTGGGGCTGGAATGGGTGCAGGCCACTCCAAGCAGCATGGCTCCTTCACCCTGACTCTCTGAAATAGTACAACAATTGTTCAGAAACATGGCAGTGTAGGATGACCCATACTGTTTTCGAAGCCAAAACAAAAAGAAATTATTCATTTTTTTAATTTGAAATTTAAAATTTAAATTTTTACATTTGATACTAACACTTTGACAGTCATTGTCTAGCCCCCCACACACACACACACATACTATTTACTAGGCCCAAACACAGAGACAAAAAAAGATGGGCTTCCGGGTGACACCCCCCCCCCCCCCCCCCGATCAGCTGGAAGCTGCTCTGGGGCCACCAGAAAAAGGAGCATGGAAACAGTGATCCTTGTCAGTGGCCTGTTTGGGACCACAGTGACACCCATCCTTAAAAATGAGCAAGGCTACACCACATTATTGTCCAAACATATAGATGCATGCAAAATCAGAAATACATACCCATTCATACACACATGTACACACAAAGAGGCATCTCACCTATAAATTCTCTCTCTCTTTCTCTATCACTCAGAGGAAATGAGAGAGTGATATTGCAAAGCTAAGCCCTGATTTTAAAAAAATGCTCAGAGCACAAAATTATGTACAACATTTACTTACTTACTTATTCATTTAATATCCCACCTTTCCTTAATATGTGACCCAAAGCTATGTTCAAGTGTGCTGTTTAGTGGTCTGAGTATTGGACTATGACTCTGAAGACCAGGGTTTGCGGCACTGCTGGGTCATGAAACCCAATGAGTAATCTTGGTCAACTCACACTCAGCCTCAGAGGATGGCAATGGCAAACTCCCTCTGTTGTAATTTGCCAAGAAACTCCAAGACAGCTTCACCTTAGTGTTGCCATAACTTGAAGTGACTTGAAGGTACACAACAATAACAAATAGCATATTAATCTCCACCATTCTTTAGTTTAATTCACTTAAAGTGATGATGGTTCCAACTGTTTACATTTGGTAGTGGCTGAACTATAAGAGTTTTAACACTTATGTACTACAATACTACATTGTATTTCTACAGTCCACAAAGAAGGAATCCTGCAATCTAGGTACAGTCCATCCTCGCCTTACGCGGGGGATCCGTTCCGGATCCCTCCGCGTAAGGCGAATTCCACCTATGCTCAAGCCCCATTGGAAACAATGAGGCTCGTGCGCGGCGGCGCAGTGGCGCGGGTGCGTGCGGGGCGCAAAGGGTGCGCGCGCCCATTCAATTGAATGGGACACGCCGCCCCTTCCGCCCCACGCGCGCCCCACGGCTTGAGCGCGTATGCTCAAGGCCGCATATGGCGCGCCCGCGTATGGCGCAGGCGCACTGTATTCTAGTTTTATGCCAGCATGTAATGGAATTGTCACTAGGGACAGAATGTCTTGTCAATTCAAACAGCATCAGTATTTTACGATAATAAATGAAGGACAAAGTTCCTTCCAACTCTCTTTTTTCCTCACATTTCTAATGAAACACTTGTTGCATCATGTGCTTTCAACAAATTGTTGAAAAGAAACAAAGTAACCAGTTGTGCTATCATGAACTTTAAAATAGGAGAAAAATCCTTCTTATCTTGAATTAACATGATCAACATTACTTTCTAAATTACATAGGTATTATAACTCTACCCAATCTACATTCAATGTATGTACTGTTCTACTGCCAATTTCTTTTAAAGCTACTACTGAATCTCATTTTCTTTCTTTATCTTTCCTTCCCTTGAGCCTAGTAGCTATTTAAGTGCTTAGCTACTTCTGGTAGGTGTTTCTCAATTAAAGAAACTTTGAACAGGAGCTCACTGAAAATTTCCAGTATTTTATCCTCCGTGGCATTAATGTGCACTCTTGTATAAGGAACTATTTTGGCCTAATTTAAGACATTCAGTATACATTTTTGGCTGTTCCTAATTATTCCATTGGGCCTGTTTTGATTTTTTTTAAAAAAAACTTCACGGTTAAAATTCAGATTTCTAATTTCTTTCCTTAAATATTTCTTCAATGGGCTTATAGACTTACTTACATCCCTGCAGTTTGCATTTACCTGTGTTCAGAGAAATACAAGTTTTGCATGCTTGATGTAAAAAAAAAAAAAAATCAATGGTGTTAAATGATCCTCATTTATGGTAGTCAGGGAATCTCTCTCTTCTTTTTTTCCCCTCCATGTATCATGAATGTTCCCTTGCTTGATTGTTTATTAGTTTCATTTATATCTCAACTTTTTCTCCAGTGAACAAAAGGTTATGTATATTGTCCATCTTCCCAATTCATTAACAGAACCGCTTTGTGGGGTACAATACACTGAGCAACACAGGAGAGAACCCTAAGTCACCCCATGGATTTCATAGAACAATGAGGACACAATGGAGATCAAATCACATTTACATACTCTAACCACTCTCCCATACTGGCTATCATGTTCATAAATATGGTCAATATAGACTGAAATAAATGAAATTTATTTATTTATTTACAGTATTTATACCCCACCCTTCAGCCCTAAATGCTCTCAGAGCAGCTTACAATTATTATTATTATTATTAATTAGACAGTTCCCTGCCCTTGGGCTTACAATCTAAAAAGATACAACACAAAACGAGAAGGGAATGGTGGTGTGGAAGGGATCAGGTCCAGCAGCTCTTCTCTCCCTCTGAGTCCTGGACCAAGGCAGATGGACCAGATGGGGGGGCTCTACTTCTTAATCTAGGCCAAGCCTGATGGAGCTGGGCCTGCATCTCTCCCTCCCTGGCCGGATGGCACCAGATGCACTGGAGGGAGGGGTCTGCTTCTTAGACAGCACTTGGAAAGCAGAGGTCCAAGTAGCAGTATTTATACCATAATTATATATTTATATTTATACCATAGGGAGACTTGTCTAGATTTTATGCATTAATTGGATGTTTCAAATTTATTCCATGGATGATGAAAGACCAAACTGCCAACACTTAAACCTATTCCCTAATCAAACAACAGAAGACATCTGAGATACAAGAATTTAAAGGATTTTTCAAGTACTTGCATTATCTGGTTCTTATCTTCGTTGAAAAAAACCTATTAAAAATCTTTTTTCTGTCTATGACAAATGTTTAGAAGCCAGGAACAGAGGAAGGGAAGAAGAAAATGATGCTGTAGAGGAACCTTTCCCCCAAACTCTATAAATGAAAGCTATGCACAGGGCCACTAAATTCATTCAGAGCCTCATTCATTAATACAGATACAATTCAGTCTTAATCAATCCAGATCCAATAAACCCCTACTCTAACTGATACAGGCTGCATGCTACTTGGTTCAAAATTTGCTAGTGGTGTGAGTGCTTTACTATGACCCTGGAGACCAGGGTTTCAATCCTTGCTTGGCCATGAAAACCCTCTGGGTGACCTTAGGCAAATCACATACTCTCAGCCTCTGAAGATTGCAATGGCAAACCCCCTCTGAAGAAACCTGCTAGGAAAACCCCATGATATGTTTACATCAGGATCACTGTAAATTGGAAACAACTTTAAGGCACACAACAACAACAACAACAACAACAACAACAACAATTATCACAAGTCCTCCAAAATAAATAAATAAATAAATAAGGTATACATAAGTATAAAGCAAAACCATAAATGAAGTATATATAAATATAAAGCAGGAAACTATAAAATGTAGTGTGTGTGTGTGTGTGTGTGTGTGTGTGTACAGTGGACCCTTGTTATATGCTGGGGTTTGGTTCCAATCCCCCGTGGTTAACAAAATCCATGGATGCTCAAGTCCCATTAAATATATTGACCTAGCAAAATGGTGTCCCTTATACAAAATGGAAAATCAAGGTTTGATATTTGAAATTTATACTTTTTTTGAACATTTTCAAACTGTGGATGCTTGAATCCAAGTATAAAAAAATCTGTGTATAAGAAAAGTCCAGGGACAGATTAGTTCCAGGAACAATTCCAACATACATATCAACAAGATAAGGGGATGTCAACCAGACTTCAATGATAAACTGATAACAAGTGTCACATACAGAGCAATGGCTAATGCAATCAGCTGGTTGATGTAATCTGAGAGTTGTTCAGTGGACCTGTGTGCTTATGTTACCTTCTCTGATTGGAGGAGAGTGATTATGACACAAACAGAATATAATCAGTGCCTCTTGTTTTGATTGGACTAGATATGTCAGCTGATATTCTAAGAACAATATAAAACAAGCTGAGAAGAGCAAGAGAAGTCAGGTGACTGAGGTTTGCCTCCACGTTCTGAAGAATGCTGTTTGATACCAGCTGCACTTTTCCCACCTAATTGGTAGCCTGGGCAAGTTGATTAAGAAACACCATGCTGGTAAATACAAATAAACATTATGCTAAATAGATATATTTCCCTTTCTGACTATAATGGATTTTGCTACATGTAGCAGTGCTCAAGAATGCTAACCCTTGGAAGCCTTTGTGTTCACAGATGCTTGTTTAGAGATTTATAATTTAAGATGAAAATGTTCCTCTGTGTGTTAACTTTAGAAATCAGTTAAAGTTATGTAGATGATACAAAGATCCAGTCTTTATGAAAGTATAACATCTTACCTGCCCTATGGCAAGTATGCACTCGGTACATGATACCTTACATGCAATTTAATGTAATCAAAGTAATGTCTCTGGATATTGACATGTCTGATCTTTGAATCAGTTTTAATCATTCAGATTATTTCATTTTCCTGTGGAACCATAAAGGCCAAATTTTGTCCAATCTTCTGTTGGCACATCCCTTTCTTAATTGGTCTCATTTGCTTTGGAATTCCACTGAAGTTTGTATGTACTGACTGTAAATGTTACCAAGAGCCATAAATAACTACTTTACTCCATCAAGTGGGAGCAACAAGAATCCATATCAGTTCCATGCAGCATTCAATATTTTGATGACAGGACCATGGACAATATATGTAAACAGTTTTGGAAAACAAAATGGTGGCCAATAGATTGGAAATGACTCATACAGTATATACTTCCCCATTCACAAAAAAGGAGACACAAAAAGACTGGAGCAACTATAGAACCATAGGTCTAATCTCACAAGCAAGTAAAATCATGCTCAAAATTCTGCAACACCAACTCCAGTCATACATAGAGAGAGAAAT
>NC_056524.1:119020670-119020973 GCF_019175285.1 Sceloporus undulatus
GACTTTGTCCTGGAGGCTTTACCAGGCAGGTTGCTGGTTGTGGACTTAGTTTGGTGGGGATTTCGAAGGATGGGAAGGAAGAAAGGACTTCTTTTCGGCTTTGCGGGCTAACTTGACCCCTAAGCTTAAGCCTAATCCTACCTTTAACCCAAACCCTAACCCTAACTTCAACCCGAACCCAAACTAAATCCCAACCTTAACCCAAACCCTAACCTAACCCTAACCCTAACCATAATCCTGAACTTAACCCTAACTAAACCCTAACCCTAACCATAATCCTGAACTTAACCCTAACTAAACCCT
>NC_056524.1:119021109-119024684 GCF_019175285.1 Sceloporus undulatus
AATGCTGGTATGATGGTACTTTGTGAAATAACGCGAATTCGAACCGCCCAGTGCAGAAGACCTCCAGTTCCACACTCATCTGATAAGGGCCTATGATTGTTAATGGCACACACCAAGATTTTTTGACTGTGTTTTATGTGTTTTATTGATGTGATGGCTTAAGTGGTCAAGATGCTGACACTGTTGATTGCAAAATCAGCAGGTTGGCTCGAGGCCCGATTGCCACATGATGCGGTGAGCTCCCAGCTTCTGCCAACATAGGAGTTCGAAAGCATGCAAATGCAAGTAGATAAATAGGTACCACTCGGATGGGAAGGTAAACAGCATTCTGTGCAATCATGCTGGCCACATGATCACAGAGTAGTCTCTGATAACACTGGCACTTTGGCTTAGTAACAGAGATGAGCACTGCCCCCTATGGTCAAACACAAATTGACAACCTTGTCAATGGGGAATACCTTTATCTTTACCTTTTTTTATTGACTACAGAAAAGCTTTTGACTGCATAGATCAGGAAAGACTATGGAACACCATTAAAGACATGAGAGTGCCAACCCATCTGATAATACCTAGATGAGGAATCTGTGCTCAGGAAAAGAGGCCACTGTCAGAACATAACACAGAGAAACAGAATGGTTCCCAGTTGGTAAAGGGGTCAGACAAGACAACTCCTTTCATCCTATCTGTTCAATTTCTATGCTGAAAATATTATTGGGAAAACAGGCTTGAATACAGAAGTAGGAGGTGTGAAAATAGAACAAAGGAATATCAACAATCTGAGATATGAGGATGACACCATATTACTAGCAGAAAATGTCACAGACCTCAAACAACTAATGAGGAAGGTGAAAGAAGAAAGTACAAAGACAGGCTTACTGCTGAACTTAAAGAAAACAAAAATAATGATCATGGAAGAGATTCTTAAATTCAACCTAGACAATGATGAAATAGAAATAGTGAAATAGTTCTATACTTTGGATCAAACATTAATCAGTACGAAGATTGTAGTCAAGAAATTAGAAGAAGATTAAGAAATGGGAGGGCAGTGATGAAAGACCTACAAAAGATATTTGGATGCTACAGTTGATATAGTGTCAGTGGATGTAACCTTCGCTCCTGTTGGTCCACTGTTAATGGATACTTTTCTACTTATTCAGCCTGATGATGTGGACAGGCTCCTTGGAGAGGTAAGACCACCACATGTGTCTTGGACCCTTGTCCTTCTTGACTTATTAAACAGGCCAGAGGAGGACTGGCTGAGTGGATAAAGGTGGTAATAAATGCCTAATTCCATCCTGCCTAAAGGAGGCTGTTGTGAGACCTCTCTTAAAAAAAAGTCATCCTTGGGTCCCACAATAATGAATAACTATTGGCCAGTGTCTAACCTACAATTTCTAGGCAAGGTTTTGGAACGTGTGGTGGCTTCCCAACTCCAGAGGTTTCTGGATGGAACCGATTATCTAGATCCATTTCAATCTGGTTTCAGACCTGGCTATGGAATAGAGATAGCCTTGATTGCCTTGGTGGATGACCTATGCAGGGAACTGGACAGGGGGAGTGTGTCCTTGTTGGTTCTCCTAGACCTTTCAGCGGCTTTCGATACCATCAATCATGGTATCCTTCTGGATCACCTCTCTGGGATGGGGCTTGGAGGTACAATTCTACAGTGGCTCCATTCCTTACTGGAGGGGCAAACCCAGAAGATGGTGCTGAGGGACTCCTCTTGATCCTCTGGCCATTGACCTGTGGGGTTCCTCAGGATTCTGTGTTGTCCCTTATGCTGTTTAACAATATGCAGCTGACACTCAATTCTACTACTCCTTCCCACCTCAATCCAAGGAGGCTATCCTGGTCCTAAACCAGTGTCTGTCTTCAGTAATGGACTGGATGAGGGCAAACAAGTTGAAACTTAATCCAGACAAGACAGAGGTGCTCCTGGTTAGTCGGCAGATCAGGGAATAGGGATCCAGCCTGTATTAGATGGGGTCACACTCCCTCTGAAGACGCAGGTTTGCAGTTTGGGGGTATTCTTGGACTCAGCTTTGAATCTGGAGGCTCAGGTCTCCGCTGTGACCAGAGTGCTTTTGCACATTTAAAACTTGTATGCTAGCTGCGCCCATTCATTGAGAAGCCAGATTTGGCCACAGTGTTATGTGTTGGTTACATCTCATGTGGACTACTGTAATGGGCTCTACATGGGGCTGCTTTTGAAAAGTGTTCGGAAAATTCAGTTGGTTCAAAGAGCTGCTATCAGGCTGTTAAAAGGGGCAGATTACAGAGACCATACAACACCCTTGTTGAAACAACTTCATTGGCTGCTAGTTTTGTTTCCATGAACAATTCAAGGTGCTGGTTATTACCTATAAAGCCCTACATGGCTCAGGCCCACACTATTTGGCAGACAGTTTTTCCTGGTATGAATTGGCCCAGAATCTGAGATCCTTTGGAGAAGCCCTTCTCTCCATCCCAACACCATCACAAACATGGTTGGTGCGGATGCGAGAGAAGGCTTTCTCAGTGGCTGCCCCTAGACTCTGGATCTCCCTGCCCAGGGAGATCAGAATGGGTCCCTCCTTCATGGCCTTCCTTTGGCAGGTGAAGACCTACCTGTTCACACAGGCATTTAAGGAAATGCTATAAGGACAGGCTGGGATGTTGGACCAGTTTAAAAATTCATTTCAATGTACTTTTAAAATGTTTTAATTGTACTATTTTTAATGCTGTGAAGCCACTCTGAGTCCCAGTCCTGGGAAAAGAGCAGGATACAAATAAATACAAGCAATTGAATTCTGCATTACCATATATGGATGTGAGAGCTAAGCAATTAAAAAAATGAATAAAAATAAAATAAATTCATTTCAGATGTGGTGCTGGAAAAAGAGAGCTGAGGATACAGTGGACAGCCAAAAAGACAAACAAATGGGCCTTAGAACAGAATTCCTTGGAACCCAAGATGATTAAGATGTCACAGAAGGTGAAGGAGAAAAAGAAAAAGACCACACAGTAGACAGATGGACTCCACTAAGAAGGTAATAGGTATGAATCTGCAAACACTAATATATATATATATATATATATATATATATATATATATATATATATATTGGAAGATAGGGAGTCTTGAAGATGTTGCCACACACCCCCACGGATACCAAACTCCAAGGCTAGTCAAGTCCCCTTAAATACAATTATAAGATCAAAGTTTGCTTTCTGGAAATATTTAAAAATATTTTCAAACCATGGATGCTTCACTGACTGCAAATCTAAATGACAAACCATGGTTGCTTGGATGACTGGCTGTAACTCTAAACTACAACTCTAACTACATATGTAACATTAACTACATAGCCACAACTACTTAATTAAATAACTTATTATATCTAGGAGTGTAAAAGGAAAAGAAAAAAGAGAAGTAAGGGAGGTTAGAAGGGAATAAGAGCCAGGCTAAGAGGGATAAGTAACATAGGAGCAGCTACTAGGCTGCAGCAGTCAACTCTCATGGAGAGAAAAATCATGTCACCATAGCTGTCACTACTCAGCACTGTGCGAATGGAGGGAAATGCTATTCCTCTTTG
>NC_056524.1:119024784-119040174 GCF_019175285.1 Sceloporus undulatus
CTACAGTCCCCATTCTGATCAATATTTGATCCAAAGTTTTATCCTCCTTTTGTGTTTTCTTCCTTGATCTTTAGCAATTGTTCTAGGTCTGTGATGTTTTCTGCTAGTGGTATTGTATCATCACAATATCTTAGATCATTGATATTCCTCCCTCCTATATTCACTCCTCCTCCTTCTGTGTATTTTATGCATGCAAGTTGAACAGATAGGGTGAAAGGATGCAGCCTTGTCTGTCCCCTTTGCCAGCTGGGAACCATTCACTTTCTGCATGTTCTGTTCTGACAGTAGCTTTTTGTCTTAAGTACAGATTTCTCAACAGGACTATCAGATGTAGTGACATGTCTATGTCTTTAAGATCATTCCATAGTTTTCCATGATCTGGGGATACTGGGGATGCTGAGGATTACAGCAGTTTAATTTTGACTTGTGGACAGATGTTTAGTGCACTGTGGAAACTTTAGTTTAGGGTAATGGAACAGACATCATCAGCAGAGACGTCTAAGTGCCCCAGCAAACTACAAATCTCAGATTTCTTAGAATTAAAGTGGTGTGAAATGGACCTAACAGTGTGAAGCAGGCACACTTTAGTGGTTATGGTTTGCCTGTCAGATTGCTTCTCTGTCTACTTGCAGAGACAACAGTTAGGATAAGAGTTTATTCAGTTCTGGAATTTTCTAGGAAATGATGCAAGAGCTTCTGATGATGGCTTTGCCACTGCCCCAGTAGGGAAGTCAAACTGGCAGGATTGCAACCCAAGCTCTACTTATGTATGATACCTTCATAGGAACTCATCTTTTTCAGGAGTAGAAGCAACAAAGTGGGAGAAGGCTTGAGGAATAGGGATAGAAAATTTGGACCAAACAAGACTGAGATCCTATCTGTGAACCACATGTGGCAGTTAAAATGAAAAACAACAATAATGATGATGAAGTTTCCATGACAGAGATTGACAGGTTGCTGTCACAAGTGGTCTGTATGCCTACATAATGTGTACTGTAAACTATTCAAAATTGGACGAGAGGGGAAGCAGCTAATAATAACTTTACATAATAATTTTACATAGTAATTGTGAAAAATAAATTTACACCATTGTAAAAGGTCAGATAGTTAATAAAATGATCTTAATCATGGAAAACATATCCTAGCACAGGGATTCCTGGATGTGACAACCTTTCTTAACTACCCCCCTTTTGAATTTGTGACCTGTGTGACAGATGTATTGTTCAGGTTCTGCCCTGATTCTAAGCTTCTCATTACATTCTAGGCTCATAGGCTCAGACCTAGCTTTTGTTTTATTTTTTAAAACTTTTAGAATAGATTTTGTGGATACACTGAATAATGTACAATTTCTGACTAGTTACTAATTGTCATTAGTAAATTCATTTGCTTATTCTCATCATTTAGCCTCCTTTATATCTTTTTCATACGAGTTTAGCTATTGTATTTCAGAGCGTCATGGCTCTTATAAAGGAAAGGGGCATAAAATGGCTAAAATTAAAACTCAAGGGTAAGGCTAAGCAATGTACGTAAGGCTGTCTACTCAATTTATATTTCTCCTATAACCTGAGCAATGAGGTAGCTAATAGTGCTATGATGAGACTAGAGAAAATGCCAAATCCCTATTAGGAAGCACATGAAATGCTCATGGTATATTCCCAATGCACTAACTTATTTGAATGATTCCCGTTGCCATTAATAGAAACCCAAGAGTCTGGATAGATCAGTTCTATGCTTTGGAAACCTTAGAATAATCCAGAATTCAAAATGCTTTGATCATTTCACACAAAACCACACCAAACAGGGGAACTGTATTATAGCTGACATTGGTTCAAGAAGGTCATGTCATTGTGATGGTAATGAACTGTGACTTCATGCCACCTGAAATGTTCAACTAACAGAGCCCCCTGTCTCACCACCTCAGTGTCAATTCTTTCTCCTTTGCTTGTTAAAATACAAGTCTAAAAAGGTATGAAAACTAAAACTGAAAATGGAGACATCATGAATGTTGTATGCTAAAAGAAAAAAATTCCTTCCTTCCTTCCTTCCTTCCTTCCTTCCTTCCTGTGCCAAAATTTTAACTTCTTGAGCGGTGGTGATGGGTATGGGGGATATAGGAGATAACAGCTTCACTCATCCTGATCGTTTCACCTATAAGGTCCCTATAAGGCTGCATCAATAGAGGTATATTGTCTAGACTGAGGGAAGTGATGGTACCACTCTATTCTGCTAAAATCACCTGGAATACTGTGTCCAGTATTGACAAGCTGGAACATGTCTAGAGGAGGGTGATAAAAATGATAAAAAGTCTGGAAACTATCTCCTATGAGATACAGCTTAGGAGGTGACATGACAGCCATATTTAAATATTTGAAAGAATGTCATAATGAAGGTGGAGCAAGTTTGTATTTTGCTGCTCCAAAGACTAGCACATGGAGCAATGGATACAAACTACAGGAAAAAGGATTCCGCTTAAACATTAGGAATACAGTAATAGCTGTTCAACAGTGGAACACACTCCCTCAGAGTGTGGTAGAGTCTCCTTCTTTGGAAGTTTTTAAAGAAATGCTGGATGCCCATCTGTGGTGAGTGCTTTGATCGTGTATCCCTAAATAGCAGTGGGTTGGACTGAATGGTCCTTCCAACTTTGTTTTCATTACTCTATTAGAAGCAGAATTCAAAGATATAACCATGTTAGTCTGTAGAATCAGTATGTAGAAAAATCTTGTAGCACCTTTGAGACTAACTGAAGAAAGAATTTGGTAACATGGGCCAAATGCACCTGAGGAAGTAGGCTTAATTCTACAGGCGGGTTACAGACGGGCAGGGGAGGACGTCTTGGAGGTGTATTCAGCTGAATGCGGAGCCTCCAGAGATTGTATACAATGAAAACGATGTTTTCTGGCAATTAAATTATGTTTTTTTGTGGGCTCAAAAAGCCCACCAGAGTGAATTTTGTCCCAAATGGAAAGATGATTATAAGACTTGGATTGATTTTTGTCAGGTTTTCCTGAGGTGCAAGACACATATTTTTCAAAATTTAGAAAGAAAAGGTTTTTAAAAAGATTTCAAATATTCTTCCCTCCCTAACTAGAACAATACTGAGTGTTGAGAATACTGAAGCGAAGCAATAACCGCAGAGATAAGAGCCTGAGGTAGATTGCCCTAAGTGCCAGGACAGCAGGGCTAGATTGTGATCCAAGAAAGTTAAACATTCAATGAGATTTCGTTGGAACAGCTAATCACAGCAAACAATGACCTTAAAGTAATTAATTTTCACTGTAAGCTGTCCTTTGGTAGTGGAAAAGATGATGCAGAAGACATTCTTGCGAGTGTTTTAAAAAAACAAAGTGGCCTAAACCTACATTATAGCTGTTTTAGGTACTTAGACTTGAGTGGTGCCAATATAGGGAAGGGGTATGACGTAAACGGTTGATCAGATCATTAGGTGAGTGAATGGGGGATGGTTGCTTTGGGCTATTACAGATAATAAACTGCATTTTTCAAAGCATATATCGCGAAAATGGAAAGTAAACTGAAATAGGGAAACAGAAATAGAGTAAAATGTAGTGCTGTAGTTATTAGAAGGTTACTGAGGTGTCATGCCTTGTATCAAACACCTTATGAGAGGGTTTGTATGTATTATTGCATGTGGAGTATTTAAAACAATATGTCAAAACAGAAAGATGTCACCATTTGAGTTTTAAAAAGCCACTCAGAGCTCTGAGGTAAAAAAATATGTTTCAGCTTTTATATTAAAAATACATTTGCCACACTAAAATTCATTTAATATGTTGAAAATATTGTTTCTTTCTGCAACAAAAGATGATGCCCCTCTTAAGCTGGCTCCAAAGCATTTGTATTAGATGTTGAGAGCTTGTACTTTGAATAATCTGATTTTTTAAACAACAACATTGTGCTGTGAAAAGGCAGAGACATGAAATCACAATCTAACTTTCTGTGTGGGAAAAACTTCTGTCTTATATATGCAAATGGTTTTTTCCAATTTAACCTTTCTAAAGTTGGACTGTTTTAATAAAGAAACACATAATAAATGACAACTTTAACATTTCTGTCTATTGGAGAAATTGAAACATTTTTGGTGTGGGGGGTGCAGACATAACTAACTACAAACATAAGTAAAGCATTGATGGTAGCCTTCAGGAAGATTTCCAGGTGTAAGACCACGTTAATTAAACCAACACTTAGTGCCCACTTGAGATCGCTGGTTTGCAGTGGCATGGGGCCAATTTCTAGTGTTACCAGATTACGCCAGCATCTGTAGCTCCGGAAACGCTAGCCGTAGGGAGCAGCACCAATCTTATGTGGTGCCGTCCATATGGGGTGCAGTGTGCCATGATGCAATAGTGGGTGCTAGCATCGGCATCTCCAGGCGCTCGCAAACTTCTGTCAGGGATGGTGGGTCCCTTGCCACCATGGGCTCACTGATGACGGTGTCTGCGTACACCGAAGAAGAACCGCATTTTTTCCAGGTTCTGTATTTTGATTGGAGGATTCCACTTGGTTTGGCTTCTTGTGGGCAGTCCCTCCAGAGAAAAACTGGCACCTCCATTCCACTTTTTTCAGGGCGGTAATGTACCGACGCCTTAGTTTCAATTTGATGACGCACCCTGGGGCTTTTTATTCCAACCTCTGCCACCAAAATTAATTCAATTGTAACACTGGTCCGTTTAACTGGTATTCTGCCACAACTTTAACTGACAACCCACTTTAACACTTTAAAATCTGTTCTGAAATGTTAGTAGCGGTAATTCAGTC
This sequence comes from Sceloporus undulatus, assembly GCF_019175285.1. Classification (NCBI taxonomy): domain Eukaryota; kingdom Metazoa; phylum Chordata; class Lepidosauria; order Squamata; family Phrynosomatidae; genus Sceloporus; species Sceloporus undulatus. The sequence continues at coordinate 119,029,561 of NC_056524.1, forward strand.
CAGGTGAAGTCTTTCTTGAACAACAAATAAACTTTATTTAAACAACAGTGTTGAAAAACATTGACTTATTCAGGTTGGGACAATCACTTGTTAACAGGGTTACTTTGTTTGTGCGTGTTACTCTGTGTTACTTTCTTTCTCTCTCGCTATAGAACTCCAGTTACTATGTAGTAAGGACTCTCTCATAACCGTTTACGGGGTTAGTGGGTATACTTGGACATGTCATGAACGTGCGGGTCGAGGGTGGGCGGGTGTGTGTGCGGCGGGGGCGCGATGGCGATAGATGGCCTAAAAACCTATCCTCAGGATAATCAAACCAGCATCCCCTCCTTGGAGTGCTAGAGGGGAACCAAGTCCCCTCACTCCTGAACTTGTGTTCCTGACACAGAGCTAAGTTGTTTCCTTATCTACTTTGCTGTCAGTCACGCATTCCAGACACTAACTGTCTGAACAAAAAACCCATCTGACTCCAAGTGTCACTAATGGAAATGTCGTCCCGCTCTTACCAGCCAATATTCTTGGGCTGCAACAGCTGCTCCTGATTGGCTTCGCTAGCCTGGTCCTAATCTGGGCCTTGCATCACATCAGACTACTGTTCATTTTTTATGTATTTCATGTGAGGATTACAATTCATTTACAGCAGTTCCACATTTTTCTTCCTATACAGTGGTGGCCTCGGTTCGAAATTAATTCTAAACGCGGCCAGCTTTCGTAACCCGAAAAGCCTTCGGTGGACGTAGCCGATTGCCATAGGGCCGCTAATGGGGAAAAGCCGCGATTTCCGGCGAAAAAGCCGAAAAAAGCACCAAAAGTGTTGTTCGTAACCCGAAAATCATTCTTAACCCGAAACATAATGCCGCGTATGGGATGTTTTCCTATACCTAAAATTTTCGTAACCTGGGTAGTTCGTATCCCGAGGTACCACTGTAGAAGGATATAGATATGGGCAATTCATAAATATGAATGGTGTAATTCACTGATTGTGTAGTGTAGAGAGATGATGACAGAGACAGGAGTATAATGGGGGGAAAAGGCATCGAAAGTCATAGCTATTAGGAGAGAACCATACTAAAGGCCATCTCTAAAAATGCTTGAATTGCTAAGACAATATTTTTGTTTTTTTTTTTTTCCCTCTCATTGATACAGTTGCCTGCCACCTGTATCTGATAGTAAAGTTCCTATTCATAGGTACACTCTGCTCAAAGCAATAACCCTGTTCCTATCTTTTGTTCATGTGGAGAATCTCCAGACAAAGGTGAACTTTTTTTTCAGACGTGCATGCAAAGAAGTACAGTGGTAAAACACACCGGTTACGAAATTAATAATCCGTTTCGCGGAGCCCTTCGTAACCCGAATAGATTTCGCACCCAAAAAGCCAATAGGCGCTAGTGCTAAAAGCCGCGATTGATCGTGCGAAAAAGCGCCGAAAAGCCAACAAAAATTTTTAGTAGCCGAAAAAAAAAACGTAACCCGAACTTGTTTCCTATGGGATGTTTTTTCGTATCCCGGGAATGTCGGAAGGCAGTGCTTTCGTACCCCAGGGTACCACTGTAATGCGAGGGGCAAGGTCCGACGTAAGCCCCTCTTCACAGGTTGATTGAAGCTAGAGTAAGTAATGCATGAAGAGATTTAGAATCATAAGAAATAACAGTTGGAAGAACAACCACAAGGGCTTCTAGCCCACCTCTTCATGCAGGATACACAAAAATCAAAGCATTCCGGAGAGATAGATATATCCGCCCTCTGTTTAAAACCCTCCAAAAAGGAGACTCCATCACTCTCTGAGCAGTGTGCTCCATTGGTGGCAAACGCTCTTACCCACCAGGAATTCATCTTAATGTTTAGGTGTAAGTCTCTTTGCAAGTAACGTGAATCCATTGGCTCCTGTCCTAGACTCCTGGGAGCAACCAGAAAACAAGCTTGCTCCACCTTTAATACGACATCCCTCCTCAAATATTTAAACATGGCTGTCATATCACCCACCATCTTAACTTTCCTTTCCAGACGAAACTACTCACCTCCTAAGCCACTCTGCATAGGGCATGGCTTCAGACCTTTACCATGTTGTTCACTTTGCTACCACAACATGCTCACAGCTTCTTTATATCCTTCTTGAACTGTGGTGTGTCCCAGAACTCCTACACAGCAAGTCTATCCAAAGCAGAATAAAGCCAAACACTCCCTCAATCTATTCCTTATTTCAAACCAAAGGACATGAAAACAACAATCTAAAATAATGTTTATTATTTTAAATCTGGCATGAATGTGTAAGAACAGAAAGCCCACGATATCACAACAAATCCTATCTAGTCAGCAAAGTCATTCGATGGACCAGTGAACTCACAAGTAGACAGGAGTAGAACTCATCATCATTCATGTCATTCATTCATTCATATTCATTCATTTGTGCGCTCCAAAAACTGTTAAAGAGGGCACATAGTCTGTGCTACCAGTGTGTGTGTGTGGAACAGTAGAACACTGATTTCCCTAGATTCTAACAGTCAATTTGGATCTGATCCATCAGATTGAGAAATACAGAATTGTGGTTTACATACTGTGTTCTAATGTCTCAAAATGTCTATTATGTTTAGCGCCTTTTTTTTTGTTTATTTTTAAATTTTATATTAACCATTGTCATCTTGCTGCTACAATTTTCAGGTCCGGAGCAAGTAAAATTCTGAAGTTTAACCATTCTAACCACAATACTATCTAGAGTATTAATTTTCAACACTGCTTTTCACAGAGAATCCAGTTTTAGTAAGATGTGGGAAATCTGAAATGTACTCAACCAATGGTGTGGAAGACTATTAGCAAACATATTTCGGTCCTCCCATTGGACACAGCCTACATGGCCTGCAGCGTAGAGTTTAGATCATCATGATGGGGAGCATCATCTCCTCCCCCCAAAAACGGTGGAAATGAAAGAGGAAGGAATTCATGTTCCAATTAATACAAGGCACGTGTAAGATACTGGATGGAACCACAAGCGGGCTGTAGCATTTAAAATTATGTGTACCAAACGGTATAGGCGATATTTTGATTGCCAAGCACTTTTCAACTCTTAGAAACCTTTGAGTGAATGAAATCCAGCTAAAGTACAAATAACAAAAACTGCCAATGTACCCCAGAAACATATAAATCTTGTCGTGATTATTGTCACCTCACACAGAGAGTAAAATCAGCATTAGGTTTTTGCACAAGACTGGTAAACATGTTGAGATAGTAAAAACTCGGGAAGTTTCATTGGAGTGTCTTTCCTTCTTTTAAAGAGATCGTCTCCTTTTAAAAACTATTTTGATTGTTCATCACATCTGTGAAAATGTTTCTAAAACACATTCCAATTCAGGTAGTAGCAGGTTCACAAAGGTGAGTTTTTAGTACAAAGATGCCTCACTGGGCCTCAGGGAAGTGGTTTTAATTTCAAATGTAAAACCCATGCGATGACTGCAAGCTGAACAAACAGCACAATGTTGGCACTTAGTATACCTTGCTAACCACAATAAGCGTTGCAACAAATAGATAGAGTAAAAATGTTCTAAGCCTCTAACAGTAAAGTGCTCCTGTGTTTTTGTAAATTTAATGATAGATTTCTGTTCCAGCCAGATACCAAGACTTCCTTGGATTTAAAATGGAAGAAGGTAAGTAATCCAGTTCACTCCCTCTCATACAATTTAATATTTTATTTTTCCAACTGACACGCAATGTAAAATGTTCATGGAGCCTGGGGGTTAATTATGTTCAGACTCTCCATGCATACATTTGGGGGACGCGCACCTTTTGATATTTTTTGTGGCCCAAATATGTAACTGTTGAGATCGGTCTTTCAATGCTCTGTCTGGCTATTTCTCTTAGGCATGGGGAGACATGAGTTCACTGCGAGGTGATAACACTTGCTTCTGTTTGTTTTTTAAAAGGACAAAAATATATCACCAGGTTTACGATCAAAAATTAGAAGAAATTCAGGATGAAACACCAATTAAGTGAAGGGCAGCGACAGAAGTTTTGAGGCAAATGAAAGTGTCACTGGTTCAGTTATCAAATAGACCAAGGGAAAAAAGCTGACTTTTTTACTCCACTTCCCTTTCTTCTTCTAAAAAGAAAGATTCAACAATAAAGGCAGAGCGTCAAGCAAAGGAAAATTGATTTGAATATATGATCAGAATTGTAAATTATATTTTACATCAGGTTTCATAGAACTGATCAATACAAGATAAAACAGTACTGGCATTGGCCTTATCATGCTGTTAAATGTTTAATTTTTTGCACACACATTTAAGTTGTTTCAATTGATCACAATTTTAAATGTTTTCAAGTGCTTCCACATCATTGTTTACTGTTGTGGGGAATATTAGCACCCTTTCAAGTGTAAATTGGTCTGTGGTGTATTTCCGGTATTACAGAGTGGGGTGATGAGCGTGGAGGAGTCCTAGCTTTCCACCAAATGCTACATACATGCAGAGATGAAATTAACGGGTCTGCACACAGTTTTTAGAGTCAGTATTCTTAATATCTTTTGAAAAGGCACGAGTATTTATTGAGTAGAACTGCCTTGGGTACAGTGGTGGGATCCTTCTTTGGAAATTTTTAAACAGGAGCTGGAGTGATCATCTGTAAGGAATTGCTTTGATTATGTATTTCTGCATGGCTAAGGTCAGCCGGGATGGCCTTTCTGTCTCCTCCAGCTGTATAAATCTTATGGTTTCTATTTTTTATAGTGGATAATAATACTGATTAAGAAGTCGGAAGTGGGAAACTCTGTGGATGCCAGATAGTTTTTTGGCCTACAATAGCTGTGTCGGTTCTGGCCGCATGGCAAACCACTGGAGAGTTTGAAAATTGTAACCTAAACATATTTGTAGAAACCAACAATTTCCTCCACCTAATTTAAGCCAAGAGGACCAGCCATTTAATTATGAGATTATTCAATAGGGAACGTTAACACACTTGGACATTTTTTATCCTGTTAAATGAATGGAACTTTAAATGCTTAACTTTCAATGGATCATTCAAATACTTGCAGTGATTCATGGCTCTTATTAGCTGGAATTGACTACTGCAGGTGCAGGTGCATAACTCAGAGTTATCTATCAGTAACTGATTCATATTCATGTCCCTTTATAATGCATTAATTGTGACACTGTTACCGTATCATAAAAAGTCTGAAATCGTTGCCTTACTGACACCACCACGTGCAAGTAAGGGTGAATTTTGTTCTCCAGTGGATTGGGGCACCGTATACTGATGTTTCTACCGCCCTCCGGCCAGGTTTTTGGTCTGAGGGAGAAATGTGTGGCAAACCAGAAGGGCACTGCAAAGAGGGGACTGGAAATGTCTGTATGCTCGCCTCAGCTAATAGGAGAATAGTTCCTTGTTACTCAAAGTGTCTGTTTTCTGGTGTCATCAATCACCACCTGACTCTGACAAAGAGGAGAAGAGTCAGAAATCACCTTGTGATGATTGGTCAAAGAGGAGGAAAGTCAGAATGGCAGGAAGGATGGCCTGAAAATTCTGATGATGAGGCACTGCTCGTCAGGGTCGGAAGAAATGACAGGAGGTTTCAGCTGGAGAAGATTAGATACCCTCATACTCAATGAACTTAGGAGGGAGAATTCGCACAGACCCAGTTCCATACTAGATGCTGAACTGTTTAGGCATTAATGAAGCACAGGTGACTCGAAGGAACGACCATATATCAAAGCAGTTCTCTCCCAGCCTGTAGTGCCAACAATTGATTATTGGTTGCTGGTAATAGACTCCCTGTCCTTTTTTGTTTTGATCTTGGACTGAGTACATTTGGATGCCTCTGTTTACTCCCTGCGGCATGTATACTTGGACTTCTGGGCAGGCTAAAAAACAAACAGTGTATTGTCTCCCTGCATCCCTGCTCAGACGTAATTGTGACTGACCTGGACTGGTCTGACTAAAAGAACATCTCCTACTTGCTTCAGCAGGTACTTCCTGACTCTATTAAGGACACCTGGAAGGGCAGGATGAGGGAGGTTCCGGTAGGAACACTACTTAGCTAAGTAGTTGATCTAGCATCTTGGCCATCATTTCTATAATATTAGAAAAACAGCAAATATTAATGAAATAAATTGGCTTTCCTGCCTATGTATGATATTGTGCTCCTTAAAAATCTCGTAATTAATATTTGCATTAGTTTATCACTTCATTTCTCCATGCAGCAAGGAAACACAGATAAAATACACAAAACTATTATAAAATCCCACCTATGTGCTTATATCAGTGAGGATTATTATGCACTTGATTAATTGTCCAGTTATTTGCTCTGAGGCGGAATAAATATGGCTCCCCACTCCATATCAAAACATCCTCACTCTACGTACGTGAACCAGATAATAACACAAATGCCAAATTTGCACAAGAGCTCATGAAAATAAAATGAGCTCGAGACAAGTTTTTTATTCAATAGCCCTTACATGGACAAAACAGTGTTTACCTGTGTTATAAGGAAACAGTGATTCTTCCTCCTACCAAGTATGTTCCATCTGCTCATCAATCTTTGCAAGATATTAGAAAGCAATGGGGTTGCGGAGGGGAGAGAGAAAGAGTTTCATTCATGTGTAGAAATCACTTGTGAAACATTGAATCCCAGTCAAAGTGATTTAAGCTTGCATAAAAATGCATTGTTGTGATAAGATGCAAGAGAATCAATGCATTTTCATTTTGCATACTCCCACCACCCCCCCCCGTTTTTCTTCTTTTCCTAATACAAAAAGTCCTTTTAGTTAAGAATTATTTATAAAAAGGAGGTCTACATATCTCAGATGTTTGTATTAGCTGGTAATTTAACTAATGTTCAGTCTCTTTAAGATATCATCTAAATGTTATCTGCTGGGGACATTTTATATAAGCCTTTAACATGCAAGACCATGCTAAAGAATGTGTAAGAAGTTCAGATCAATGAGATTAAGGTATTCTGCTCCATACCTTTTTTATGATAGATATGAACCTGAGGTCACTGGAAGCAGCAACATGACTCTGAATTGCTTTGCACAAAGGCTATATTCCAGTGTACAGTTTATATCATTGCTAATTCTGCACACCTGTTAGGGTAGAGGAGAAAAATACTATCTAGAATAATAGAGCTACCTAGGTTGTTCGGCATGCCAAGACAAGGAACAAGATGACATCCCATTCCTCCAAACCTAATCAAGAAGAAAACCAGAAAGTAACTGGTATTTTATTTCAATAGGGGTGATTGCAGCTTTGGGCACTTTATGGGTGGATGGGACAGTGTATGTGACAGACTATGTAGTCAAAGAGTGATCCTTTATTGGCCACCAAAATGCAAACACACCATGGTCCTGTATGGTAAAACTCAGCCAATTATTGTCCAAAGGGCAAAGGGTGCCTTTGTAGGACACAGAGGCGGGGTACAGACGCCGCTTTGCGGCGGTCTGCCGCCCGCCACCAGGAGGTCCGCGGGGGAGCGGAGCCTTCACACGGTCCGACTCCCCACGGACCGAAAAAGAGCTCCAAAATGGAGCTTCTTTTTAAGTGCGTTTGCGACGTAGTGAGGCACCAGGGGCGCACTCACTACGTCACAACGCCCGCGACGCGTACGGACGCTCAGCGTCCGATACGTAAAAGATGGCGGCGCCCGTATGAACAGGGCACCGCCATCTTGTACGTATTCAATACATACTAGGGTTAGGGGGGTGCGGAAGCACCGCCCCTTCCTAACCCTAGTACGTATTGTATACTACTATTTGGCGGTCTGTAAACCACCAGAAAGTAACTTGGATCTCAAGATGAATTACTTACTGCAGCTATCAGGGTTATATTTTAGTGTTCTTTTTCCTCCGTCCCCACATGACCATGAGGAGAGCGGCCTATGCCTTCGTTGAGGTCTCTCCAAACAACTGAACAACAGAAATAACATGTGATACAAAATGTAGGCCTGCAACTCCAACCTGTCATTTAAAAAATATTCTTCTCCTGTAGGAATTTTAATATTTTTTGCTTGATGATGAAGCCAATGGAAGCTTTGAAAGCTTACATGATGTGTTTTGTGCATTTTGGTTGGCTAGTAAAGATATCACTCTTCCATGTGGCCAAAAGATTCAATAAAGACTAGAGGCCAAGGAACTGCTATGTGTAGTCCCAACATTACTGCCTTAGATGGTGTCTCATTCTGACTAATGGTAGGGTCTGTGCTGTAAACCTTGCAAATGAAAGTTTGTCTCCATACACATAGATGTCCTTGGATAGTGAGAGAAGTTAACTCTGTTTCAAAGACTGAACATTTTCTCAACAAAAGTCAAACACATGCAGACAGTTTTCTTATGAAACTGACCTTAGAGTCTTATTGTAATTCAAAACTTAGGCCCTATACAGACCGGCCCAAAGGCTGGTCTGTGGGAATAGTCAGCATGCGGTCGTGTACAGCCCCTTAGAAGTTTTTAAAAAAACTATATACGGTACATTTTTATAGATTTCTAAATTAAATTGTGTATGTAGCCTTTTCTGGAACTTCTGTGACTTACATTAGGGGCTGTGGGTATAAAATGGGCTTGACAATGTCATAGACCATAGTTACATAGATGGGTAACATAGAGTAAGAGACCAAGGGGCTAAACAGATTGGTGTTTAACGCCAGCTTTGGGCAGAGTGGGGGCATGGCCATCCACATGCTCAACTGCCTTGACACACTGGCATCACACCGCCTGTCACACCAGACAGTTGGCAGCATCACATCCCTTTGGCGCAGAGTTTAGATGTGCTGTGCTGAAGAATTGGCAAAAAGCCGCCATTGCCATGTTCAAAGTGATTTTTGTTGCTTTCAGGAAGAGTGGCATTTTGCTGGCCCTTTTTGGACCAGCAAAGCACTGGTTCAGGCCTGCGTTGTGGTCCTGATCCAGTGCTCCAGGGGACAGCACAGAGCCACTCTATTGGGGCGGTCGTTTGCCCCTAAGTAGTCATTTTGAGCCACTGTAACATTGGCTTCAATCAAAACACAACAGATGTAAAAAGAAAATAATAATTCATCCACAATATCCTTTGGTAGTTAAGGCTGAGGCTTTGGGATGTGTGAACTGTAATTAGTGTGACCAATTTAAAACTTAAATGAAAGGCTGCTTTGGAGGTGGATTCTCAGGATCAAAGCCATTGACTGACACTTTGCTCTTAGGCTGTTCGAACTGGCAAAGTATACTTGTCACCATTTTGGCAGCCTGTTCCTTGAGACTTCCTTCTTAGTGCAAGAGAGCAGCTTGGAGACGGAATTTTCACCAGGCTCATGAGGTGAGGATAAACAGAGAACACCTTCCTTACACATAAAAAATATTGTGCTGATTATCTCCATGCCCTACAGCTGCTATTTAAAATTTCAAAATTAGACATTGAATTGCAGCATACAAGTAATTCAGTTAATATTTGATTTGTCTTGTTTCTTAGTGAAGTTATAAATATTCATGATTTTTTCCCAGTCCCAGTGTGAACACTACATGTTCACTGTTGTAAAGTTTGAAATATATGAGAAATTTGAAATGAGGTAACTGGAACAATCAGGTTGTTTTGGCGTGCTAAATTTGGGTGGAAAAACCTAGCAAATTTCAACTCAGTACATCTTGCAGACTCTTAGCCAATAAATCAATTTATCAATCATTGATTGGAAACCTGGAATGAAGAAATACAAGGGGAAAAGGAAATTTGCAATGCTTAAATTGTTAATGTAAAACAAAAGAGGGGGATTCACAGGAAAAGTTCTCCTCTCCAAGTCCTATTTTAAATGATGTGAAGCAATGGATTGTGCAATAATTAGCAAAACCTATGGGCTGGGTACTGAGTGACCAAAGAGATAATTTATTAAAGTTCAAAACCTCATCCATTGATTAACAGACCATTACAATCCTAAGAACAATGGGAGCAAAGGGAGCTCTGTTATAGCTTAGTTAATAAACAAGGATGCAATCAAATTAAACACATAGGACACTGTCCAAAGATGTGATCTGTGGGTGAGAGAGTCCATGCTGCCAGAACTTCATTTGAAGGTTGCACTGCAGCAGTTTCCACTCATAAAAAACTGACTCTGTATTTGGCTGACTGTTTAATGACTTCTTAACATTTGGTGAATGGGAATTGCTGTAGGGACACCATTAGGGAAACTTCAAGAGTCAACTATATCCTAGTTGCAATTCTTCAAGTTGGCAAGGATTCCATATTAGTCATTTTTGATAATATTTAGAAAAGTTGTGTCTTTCACATAATCAGTAAGCTGTTAAAAAAACAAAAACAAAATAAAATCCAAATGTGGGAAAAATGAAAATGGACCATCTTCATTCATGCAGGCCCATGGACTTAGTATTTCTTGCATCTCAAGATGGGTTTGAATTCTGCCTATTAAACGTTGGTAATGTTGTCATCCTAGTGGTTCCTTATCTTTCAGCTGGTACAACACAGTCTATCCATGTTGACATAGAGGACTTGGGGTTGACTGCAGTGACAAAATAAATAATAAATAAAAGAGGGTCACATTTTCCGGATCGCAGTGACACTGCAGGACCCCATTATGCCACACTTATTTTAAAAAATGGACTCATGTTATATTGACGCCCATATTCCCAGCCCAAAAGAAAATGGTAAAAAAGG
>NC_056524.1:119040199-119053785 GCF_019175285.1 Sceloporus undulatus
TACAAAAGAGTTACACTTATTTCTTCCCAGCATGTCAAAACCTATCAACCACTAGCCTTATTGGTTACCTGTCAGTCTTGCCAGCTTGTGCTCGAATTGTTTACCTCCTCTATTCAATCATTCCCTTTTTATACCCCAGTGAGTGCTCATGATTAAGGGAGGGAAATCTAAATGTCTCCTCCTCCCCTCTGCCAACTATCTGCTTATTTATTTATTTATTTATTTTTATGTTGCCTGATGTGCGCGCGCACACATGTACACACAGGATGAAAGCTGTATCACCCCAGCAAACCCTCATTGGTGAAGTTGTTCTAAAGTCAAACAGTGAGAGGGTAGTCCTACTCCCTCATCTTTGACTTCATGGCTGGGCTTGGCTGGGACAGGTATGGCAGCTACTATGGTAAAATGCTCTATTGTTGGCAATCAAAGAGAAGAGATGGGCAGCTTTATTCCACATGATGTATGGAGCTAATGAAAAATCAGGCTATCCATTCTCTCCTCCTCCCTCTTCCCAACCTGAGAAAGTGAATGAGCAAAGAAGCATACATATAGCCAGGCACCCCAACCCTGCAAATACAGAGGCATGACTGTGTGTGTGAAATTAAATAGAACTCCATTCCGATATCATGCTAGCTTTCAGTTACTATACTCTGAATGTCTCCTCTTACCAAAATAAAAATGGTAACACACACCAAACTTGGAAGAGTAGTCTCACCCTCCTATTAGATCCTTCAATTAGCTCACCTGCCTAAATTCCACCCTGATCCTGACACATGTGTAAAAATTCCAGGTTTTTAAAATTCATATAAAAGCCCAAAAGAAACAATTCCACTGTGAAACTTGGCATGTGTTGTATGTTCCTACAGAGCTAGAAATAAAGTGAATATGATTATTTTCACCTGTGTAGGCCTGTGTAGACAACCACTTAGTGGCCTTGTCTTTGCAAATGGGGAAAACCTTTTTTTTTTTTTTTTGGAAGCACTTACCAATTATATGAAAAATACTGCAGAGAGAAAGACACTGAAATATTTCTTTAGTAAAATATGGAGGAAAATACAGACTTTTCTCTATCAACTGCATTACTTTGGATCATGGCTATTGGTTTTCTGGTCATTTATGCATACGGCCACATTTCCCCCCCTGTTCTCTATATTGGTAAGGTACTCTTGCACAGACTGTCAACTTCAGTGTCCTAAAATGAACTCTTGCGTGTTCCTCTAGCATTCTCAGTACTTTGAGATAATCACATTGAAGTTGAAGCCCTAGTACTTCCTCATCTCTCTTTTATTAAATACTATTCTCTCTTCACAGTGTCTGTAAAACAGCAGCCCAACTTTTTCTGTTTTCTCAAACACCCAAACATCCCTTCAAGTAAATCCTTGATGTTTAATGATGCTTAGTTTCAAAGTCAGCTTCAGTATAAAAGCATGTTGCTCTTATAGGTACACACACACACTGCAAGTACTATGTGTGATCTTCAATTTTAACCCTTTATCGAGTCCTGACTATCAGTGGCAGCTGGTGGCTCTAATATCAGTGGGACAGTGAATGCATTTTAAGGTTTAATTTGAACATGGAAAAAACTATTTGAAGTGTTGAATGGTATTCCACGATCAGGGCCAGAAGAGATTAAATGATCTATTCAAGGTGCTAAACCAATATCAAATTCATCATCCCCTTTAGTGCTAACTACCATTTATCCAGACATTACTTTCTGTCTTTTAAAGAGCTGACGTATGCAAGCAAAGAGCATCCCAAAATGATTCTTACCTTACTGAAAGGTCTCTGAAACAAGAAAGTGGGGATAGAACCATTTAGAGTAGCATGCCATTTACTAAACTTGATGTCCAGACACCTTTTTATGCTTTGGAACTGGCCCTATCAATACCCATGTGATTTCAGTCCAAATGTATTTAATAAATTATTCTCAGAGGAAACACATGATTTCTATTTGTTACTAGCTGCCCTCAAGTTGACCCCAACTCTGTTGACACTGTGGATGAAACACCTCCAAGACCTCCTGTCTTCCACTGCTTTACTTAGGTCCTGCAAATTCAGACCCATTATCTCCCTTAGTGAATCTATCTATCTAACTTGTGGCCTTCCTCAAATCTAAGTTTGGGCATTAACATGTATTTTTTATTTTGGTTCTCCTTTTAATTAATATTGCACACACATATGCACACACACACACACCAGAAAAAAATTAATGAAATTCTTATTAATTCATTTGGAAGGGAAGAACATACATGTTTCTGGGTATATTCACTTAATTAAGAAGAGGAGGAGGAGGAGGAGGAGAGGGGGTAAGGTCATCGTCGTCGTCGTTGTCGTTGTCATCATCTTATTATTATTATTATTATTATTATTATTATTATTTTCTTTTATATTGCAAAATAACACTATGATGAAGACCCAGCTGAAGAGAAAATTATATTCAATAGTTTAATAAAAAATATAGGGTGATAATTGGGTAAAGTGAGACAACAGCCATTGGAACTCATGCAACAGTAGCGATAACTCTTTCTCTTTAACAAGAAAACATTCTTATTAAATTTTCTCCCTTCTGTGCCAAAGTAGCATGACTAGTCTTGGTTATTAGACACTTGGACTTGGACGATATGGTGTTTGCTTCTCCACTGCAGGCAGCAAAATGTGGACTCTCGCTGGTAGTGCCAGAGAAGGATAAAAGGGTGAGACATCTCCCTTTTCCCCTGCTCCATATTCTTGCTGTCAGTGCAGCAATGAAGGCAAGTAGGGATGGATGATAATGTAAAACAATCAAATATGGAAGTAGGGGGCAAAACAGACAGGCAGAAGACAGATTCTTCTGAAGACAGATTGGGACCATGGCAAACACATGCCATGGCCTTGATCCTTCTTGAAGCTGGCCAAAAAAGGAGCAGCAAAGGTGCACTCTTTTTTCAGCAGGCAAAAAGCTGGCTTTTCTCATCCTGCCATGGCCCCATGGTGGTTTCATTTTTTTTTAATATTTTATTTTTCGAATTTTTCCACATGACATATTACATTACAAAGCATAACATAACATTATATACTTACGTTACACACCTTCTCCATTCCCCCATCCCACCTCCCACCAACACTTACATACCTACATGTCCCTCCGACATTTTGTAAAATACATTTAACATTAAATGCACTTCCAGCTACTTGCAGTGTACATAGATATATTCACTATTTTTCTTTATTTTGTTTTATCTTTCCTTTCCTTATCATGTTTTCTTCACTCCCTCTTAGGTAATACCTTGTCACTAAATCATTAACTTTTTACTATTTCATACATTTCGAAGAGTCCCGTATTTCGCATTGTTCCTTCTTTATAGCCTACACATCACATTTCTCATGAAATTTTCTTACTTCTTGCTATATGACATTCTCTTAACACATCCCAATATTCTAAAATAAAATTCCCGTTATTTCCACTATTTATATCATAAACAATATTTTACAAAACCATTACATTTTCCCACTTATTTCTTAAGAAATCATAAAAGATATGCCACTCTTTCCCCACCTCTTCTTCTGTCTTTAGTCCAGCATGCCCGCTTGTCCATTTCTGCAACCTCGAAGACTTTCATCACCCATTGTTTTACTGAGGGGGTTTCTTTTTGTTTCCAGTATCTTGCATAGTTTATTCTGGCACATGTAAATAAGTAAAATAACATTTTCCCACAAGTTTTGTTTAGTTCATCACTTATCATACCTAGAAGAAATGTTTCTGGCTTGAAAGTAATTGGTATCTTTAGTTCTATAGTTATTGTTTTGTATATTTCAACCCAATATTGTTTTGCTAATTTACATGTCCACCACATGTGGAAGAAGGTGCCAATTTCTGTATTACATTTCAAACAGAGTGGGTTACTTTTCTTATTCCTACACATATATGCAATCTTTTGTGGGGTTAAGTGCCACCTATATAACATTTTATAGGTGTTCTCTTTTAGTTCTTGATTAGTTGTAAATTTTGTTCCCTTCCAAACTTTTTCCCATTTTACATAGTCAATAGTGTGTCCCACATTCTGTGCCTACTTAATCATACTGTCTCTAATTATTTCTTCTTCAGTTTCCCACTCTAATAACATTTTGTAATTCCTGGTTATCATCTTTCTCTCACCCTTTTCTACAATTTCTTCCCATTTAGATTTCTTATTACTAATCCCCATTAATCTTTCATCCCATGGTGGTTTCATGATGCTCTGGCGGTGTGCAGCATGTAAATGCCATGTTACCAGAACATCATGATGCCACCCACATCAAGACATTTGGGAGCATGTGGTGTCTACACCCCAAGTCATTGGGAAGCCAGCTTTTAGAGCCGGTCTGTTCCAGCTCTAAGTGAAACCTTTGACATAAATGAGTGAGTTAGGAGGAAGTTTTGTAAGATAGCAAAGAGAACTCAGCTGAAGCTAAAAAATAAAATCTGAGCAGAAGATGAGGTTCAGGACTTGCAAAACCTTTTCCACATACATTTTAGATGTATTGTACTTAAATAATCTAAAAACATGAGAACCGATCTGATCCAGGAAGCTAACCAGAGTTAAACATGTTCCTACTTGGCTGGTACGCAACAAATGAGACTTGTAGGCTATAATTCAGAGGAAGGAACTGGCAAAGCCACCTCTGAATATTACTCACCTAAGAAAATCTATGCAATTCATGAAATTGTCATAAGTCCACATGCAGCTTGAAGGCACACCTCACACATTATGAATAAGAACACTATCTCGCATATCAATTATTCTTTGAACCTTGGATTCTGGAAAGAACATGACAACATTTTACAGTGATCACACATCCCTCAACCCTTCATTATCAACCAACCCTTTAATCCATAAAATGAAGAAATCACCAAGACAGACCAAATATATTTATTGGAAAAACAATTACCAGCAATCAGACTGGAGTGTTAAAAATGCTCAATAGAAGTAAATACAATGAGACTTTCTTCTATGTACGACAGCACTGACACATGGCAAAGGAAATTGAACAGTGTTGCGGATACTGTAATTTGTGTTGACAATGAAAATCTAAGATTGAGTAACATAATGACACCAATTTTTATGGAGATTCTTAAATATTGCTAAAAAGTGTCATTTTTAATGAATAAAGGAAAAGATAAAAGAAGAAATAACTCACATCACATTCATTACACCCACAGACAGACACTTTGAATATTAAAAATTGCATAACTGTCAGGGTTAGGGGCAGCACTGGTCCCTCAGGAAACTTTGAAGGAGTGTCTCTTGTGAAGGATCCTGTGTCCAGGCTGGCTCCTTGGGCTTCTGTTACAGATCTTGTCCCCTTTCCCCAAAAGAGTCCTCCCTGGATCAGGCACTTGAGTCTTAAATTTATCCCTACATCGACCAGTGGATGTGTTGCTCAGTGAGTTCACTGTGACCAGACCCTTTGTAGGAACTGAAGAGAAATAACCAGACACAGTTGCAAAATAAAAGAATCAACAATACACCATTGGATCCCATATTAACCCCTATTTAATCATTTACAGCTCCCACAAACCCTATTCAGTTCTTCTCCTTGACTGACTGTCATTGTATTACAGCTTTCCCCTATTCCTAGACTATCTTTCCCCTATCTGCTCTCTGACAGAGAGGCACCTCAGTTTTGTACCCTTTTCTCCCAAGTAAGGAGAGCATACACTGTGGTATGATCGACTGGCACCAACAAGGCTTGCCCAACTCCTCTCTTCACACACTCCTACACTATATTTGTTTATGCATGTCCTGTCAAATCCTCTATCAACTTATGGTGGCTGCATAAATTTTTTCATAGGGTTTTCTTATGCAAGGAGAAGTCAAATTTGCCAGAACCTTCTTCTGAATATCACCATCAACAAGAGAAAGAAAAAGAAAAAAGAATCAAAAACATATTTTTGTGGGTTTTTCAGACTATGTGGCCATGTTCTAGAAGAGTTTCTTCCTGACATTTCGCCAGCATCTGTGGCTGGCATCTTCAGAGAATGATGCCAGCTAAAGATGCTGGCAAAATGTCAGGAAGAAACTCTTCTAAAACATGGCCACATAACCTGAAAAACCCACATAAAACTATTGATGCCGGCCATGAAAGCCTTTGACTTCACAATCAAAAGTATGTTTGCTAAAATTGGGATGCGGGAGCATTTTCACTACATTTTCCCACCAAGCTGGTTTTTGGTTGGAAGATACCATTTTTGCAACCAAACATGTCCTGAATGTCAGATCTGGTTACATCTTAAACAAACAAACAAAAAACCAAAGAGATATGTCCTTGGCCTAAAATGCCTGGGGGAGAATTTGAGATTATTTGGGGGGTAGGAGAGTAAAGCTTGTTTATGTTTATCTAGTACTCTTAGTGTTCCCCATTCATGGCAAGTTTAGGTATACCTGCATTGTCCATAGATTTTATATTAATTATTCATTTAACTTATATTATGCATTTCTCCTGGCAAGGTACTCAAAGGCTTACATGAAATTGAAAATGTAATCCATTTAAAGTCATATTTGCAAAAGTTAAAAAACAACAACACAAAACACAGAATCCTATTTAAAAAGCACAAAGCTAAAACAATTCAAAATACATTTAAACATAATTAAAAAATTTTTAAAGTAAGCCATATCACATGGCTTTCAAAACACCCTTTTATCTGATTATTTAAACACGAAAGGACTGCATAAATAAAAAAGGCTTTTGACTACTGGCAGAAAGATAAAAAGATGGAGCCAATCAAGCTTCATGTAGAGTTCAACATCCTGAGAGCAGCCACTGAGAACTCCTGTAGAAATCAGTCTTACAGAGCTCTTGCTGTTACCATAATGAAGTTAAAACCTATACATGCTGGGAGATTGGTGTCTAATTCAAGCTTCTTCTTCTTCTTCTTGAAAAATATATACTAGCACAAAACTGGGCAAAGTGTGACCTTGGAGTTATGTATGGTTCCCAAGACTATTTGTGGCCCTTTTTTCCCTTTGAAAAATAAAGCATATTGCTGTTGTTGTTTTCCTGGAAACCTTCAGAAGCAGTAGTCAACAGCATCTCCTGTACTGCTGAACATACTTCCTCTCCCACCAAAAAACATATACTTATTTCACTGATCCAACATGGTGAGTGAAAATAGAAATTGACAGCATTCAAGAACTTACTCATGGATAGAATGGACAAAATTGTGTGTGAACATCAGAGAAAGCTATAAATTGGCCCATTTCTTTTGGAGGATGTGGAGCTTTCAAACAGACATTTGATGACCATTTGCCAGAGATGTTTAGTCATGGGTTCAATATCATTGCAGAGTTCTGAGCCAGATGAACCAACTGTAAAATTCTGTGATTCTGTGGTATAATACCAATGATTTGTCTGATGTGACATCATTAGTAGGATGTAAGCCATAATCCTGTATGGCACAGCCTACTATAGTAGCTCTTTATATGGACCTATGCTGGGCTGAGATATATACCACAATAAATTCCATGCCTCGTGGGAGTGGGCAGGATCACACAAGCATCTGGCTACATCTTTATGGCCAAACACTAAAAGGTTACAGCAGTACTCTAAGGAACTTAGTAGATGACAGTACTGATGCAAAGAAGCCAGTTGCTTCTGAAATTGTGCCTGCTCCCCACAAAGCATGGAATGGATATGGGACGGGGGCTTCAATGGTTGTTCAGTAAGTCAAAGGGAGACTTGAGACAGTGTGGAAGGAGAAAGTGAATACTGATCTCTGTATTGCACCAAATGTGTATTAGGAAAACTACATCCCTAACAAGTTGTCAGCTACAGACAGGGCCATCTGGGTGTAGCTGTCCCACTTCTACTTTCCAAGTTCTACAGTGATCTTTGAGTCCCAGTATCTTCTCTCCTTTTTACAGGATTTTCATATCAGTGTATGTCAAGCACTGATGAGCAAATTATAACCTTCTATGTCTTTCTGGAGTGCAGTTTACATCTTCCTTCACATTGGCTATGTTGGCTAAGACAGGGAAATTATAGTGCAAGATTTGGAAGAAATAATTTGCTCAGCTTTGAGCAAAGCCAGACTGAGTAAGATAGAGTAACTCTATCACATGGCTATCTCCCACTTTAAGATGCATTTGTGGAGCATTTGCATTATTAAATATGGTCTCCAAAATGGGAATAGCTAATCCCATTTTTAGTGGGAGAATTAAGCACATTTTAAAATTATTCCCATAAAAACCACTTGTTAAAAACTGGCTGATTTGTCAGAAACACACTAATCTATTCAACAGAGAAAATCAGTTTTTTTTAATTGATCAAAATATTGCAAAGAATGGAAATTACCGGGGACCACAATGAACAAAAAATCTTGGGTATGTATCTGATTGTACAGTCAGGAGCCCACTTACAAATAAATTTTTATATATGCTTCTGGAGATCTGCCCATCTCATTCACAAAAAAGCAAGAGGTCATTTTGTGTGTTGGTACTCTGGGGAATAAATCTTTCATGTTTAAGTGTGTAGTACAAATGTTGTCCCTGCAAGGCTTGCATATGCTGATCAACTGACTCTAAATCAATTTGAATGAGCAATTGCTAAGAATATCTTTGCCTCTAGGAAATAGGTGCAGAGACTACAGCTGCCTTTCCTTTTTTCTGTGTTTTCATTCTAGACATTATGGTCTTAGCAGTGGCAAAGGCTATTCACAGTTCTAAAATAACCCTCATATTTTCATCACTCAGTTTCTGAAGGGATAAGATAAACCTTCTTTTTGGAATGACATTTTTACAACCCTAGAGGAACTCAAACTTGCATCATGGAGTTATTTTAAGAAAGCTCATTCAACTATTTCTATTCCAGAATCTCAGGAATGATTATTTCTAATTAGCTAAAATCCCTGCAAGTTTTCACTGATAACTAATAGAAACCTTTTAAAAATGATTCTGACCTTTTATTGCAAATGCTTGCTATTTCACATCTATTAAAAACAGGAGCACTGTACGTACAGCAAGGGAAGGTGGAAAACAGAGAAGGTTGTAGAAAGGAATTCAACAGTCTGAACTAAAGTTTGAGATCCAGGCCAAAATACAGAGTGAAGAGTATGAGTATGGCGAGGGGGGAATGTATGTGTGTGTGTGTGGAGGGGGACCCAGACAGCATAAATATAAATCTACAATACTGAGCTTGAAAAAAATTGAGCCAGTTCATGGCATGAGGCATAAAAGGGTGCAAAAGATATATTTGAATGATGATCTAAACCAGTGGTCTCAAGCTAACTCATGTGAAGACTGGCAATGTTGTTCCTTCAATGTGATCAGCACTGTATCTTAACCTTTTAGCTACAATTGTTTCTTGCTTTCCTATAAACTTGCCAGGGACCAGACATTGATGGCTTGTAGACCAGCAGTGAACCATGGACCACCACATTGAATAAAACTGATATAAAATTATTTCTGCCCCCCACACTACTTGCCACAGTATATTCAGGAACTGGTTACAGGGTGAGTATTCAGGTCGATGACTGTCTGTCTGTCTTATTGAATCAACAAGTGCCCACTGTCAGTCCTTGGAAGAGACCATGATCCATTGGAAGTGCTCTGCTGGTAGTTGTGAAAGTCAATTTTCATTGTCAACAACTACAATTTCTAGTGATAATTGGCATGCTTTTCTTTCCAGCTCCCCTCTTGTGGAACCACATACAGAAGGAAGCAGTAGGAGAACTGACGGGCTGGACAGATGGGCAGCATCCAGCCGCCATTTTAATAGCTGGATTGGTGCTGCAGCAACCGCATGCTGTGGTACCAATCCGGCCTCTAGGCAGCACAAAATGTAGCTGGAAAAACCAGCTCTTTCTTGTGCCCTCTAAAGGGCATCATAGCCATGGTTTTCTGATGCCTTTTTGGCTCTGCATTGTCTAGATACAGCACTAGGGCTGCACCATAATGCTGCGTGCCATCTAGAAGGGTGTGTAGTATCATGACATGATGGGATGGAGTCATGGCGTCCAGGGTGTGAATGCTGTGCTGTGGCTCCATCTACAGGCCGGCACAAAGTGCGGTCTTGTAGAGCCCCTTTGAAGATTTTTTTCCTCTCCCACTTCTTCTATAGGAAGCCAATCTATTCACATTGTTGTTGTTGTTAGCTGCCCTCGAGTCACCTCCAACTCATGGCAACCCTGCCCAGATACTGCAAACTCTTGCCCACAACTCCTCTGATTGAGTCTATCTATCTGGTTTGTGGTCTTCCTCTCTTTCTTCTACCTTCCACCTTTCCTAGCATTATTGTTTTTTCTAGTGATCCATGCTTTCTCCTTATGTCTCAACTTGATTATCTTTGCTTCCAAGGAGAGCTCTGGTCTGATCTGTTCAAGAATCCATTTGTTTGTTATCTTGGCTATCCACAGTTCCTAAGTACAGTGCGCCCTTCTTTTATGTGGGGGATCCATTCTGGACCCCCCGCTTAAAACAAAAAGGTGTGTATGCTCGAGCACCATTACAATTAATGGGGCTCATGCTTGCAGCATGGCGCCAGAAGAAGCAATGTTGCTTTCAGCGTATGCTAAAAACAGCATATAATGCGCCTGTGTATGACGTGGGTGCACTGTATTCTTCTTCAGCATCACATTTCGAATGAATTGATTTCCTTTTTGTCTGCTTCCTTCACTGTTCAGCTCTCACATCCATACATGGTAATTGGGTAAACAATGACCTGAATGATTTTGACTTTAGTGCTCAGTTGTATGTCTTTGCTCTTCAGTATCTTTTCCAGTTCTTTCATAGCTGCCCTTCCCATTCCTAGTCTTCTTATTTCTTGACTGCAGTCTCCATTCTGGTCAGTGTTTGATCCTAGATATGAGAATTCTTTATCTCAATTTCCTCATTGTCTAGATTGAATTTGTGTATTTCTTCTGCAGTCACTATTTTTGTTTTCTTTATATTCAGCATCAGACCTGCCTTTGCACTTTCATATTTGATCTTCCTTATTAACTGTTCCAAATCCTGAATGTTACCTGCTAATATTATGATGTCATTCACATATCTTAGGTTGTTAATGTTGCTTCCTCCTATCTTAACTCCTTTTTCTGGTTCGAATGCTGCTTTTTTAAATGATGTTTTCAGCATGTAAGTTAAATAAGTAGGGTGCTATGATGCCGCCTTATCTGGCGTCTTTGCCTATTGGGAATCACTGTTTCTCCAGAGTCTGTTCTGATGGTGGCTTCTTGTACTTTGTACAGTTTCCTCATCAGGACTATCAGATGTTGTGGCACCCCCATGCCTTTGAGTGTGTTTCATAGCTTTTTGTGATTTATACAATTAAATGTTTTGCTGTAGTCTATGAAACACATGCTGATTATTTTTTTGGAATTCTTTGGTGTGCTCTATTAGCCATTGTATGTTTGCAGTATTGTTTCTAGTGCCCCTTCTTTTTCTGAAATTTGCTTGTATCTCTGGAATTTCTCTCTCCATGTATGGTTGGAGTCTATGCTGCAGAATTTTGAGCATTATTTTGTTTGTGTGTGAGATTAATGCTTTTGTCCTGTAGTTCCTGCAGTCTTTTGTATCTCCTTTCTTGTGGATTAGTATGTATATCGAGTGTTTCGAGTCTGTAGGCCAACTCTTTGTTTTCCATATTTGTTGACATATTTCAGTAAGCACTAAAGTTGCATCTGCCTGTTGGCATTGTAGCAGTTCAATTGGCATATGATCTGTTTCTGGTGATTATTTTTTCCCCATTTCATTTATTGCAGATTCCACTTTGCTTCTTAAAATTTGGGATTCATCTTCATATGGCTCCTCATTCTAAATGTCATTCATTCTCTCATACTTTTTGTATAACTCTTCGGTGTATTGCCTACAGCGTCTCTTTTTCCCTTTTTGTTCTTGCATTGTGTATTGTTACTTCTCACAAACCATCATGCAATTAAAGAAATGATTTCAGCATTCTATTACAATGAGATCATCTATGCTGTTTTTCCTCAACAGGGACACACAAACACAACTTGTGTTTAAATTATGTATCAGCACCTTCCCTTTATTCTCTCTCCCTGAAGACAATAGCTATTCTTTTTCTTTAAAGCTCATCTGAAACCTCTTCTCTGACCATTGAGTTGACTTGCCTGTTAGTGTGTGTAATGTCAGTAGCAGAGGACATGGTCAGTTGGGGAAATAAATGGAAAAAGCAGATGAACTCTTATGAAACAATGATTTCTGTTTTCATAAAGATGTCTTGGTTAATAAGAAGCAAGAAGAGAAAAGCAGAAAAGATGTGACAGATTTAGGTTGACTATTCTTCATAAGTAGAACGTGTGTGAGTTTTCTTTGTTTAGTTTTCAGGAGGGGGTATTTTAATACTCAAACTTGGGCCAAAGGTTCAGTGACTTTTTAAAAGTGGAAGAGCTCTCATTTATTATGCGCCTCTAACAGTTTTTCTCAAGATAGTGTTCTTCAGATCTGTTGGATTACAAGTTCCAGAATCCACTAGCCAGTAAGACTGAGAAAACTCCTCTGTGGCGTAAGAGCAAAGGTGTCCCAAGGCCTTTTTTTTTTCTGCCTGAGGCAAAAAATAAGACATTTGCACATTTCATGTACAAAAGCTGTCTATTTGCATTAGCACAATGCTTTCTGCTGCATCCGAAGGAAGTAAACTAGCTTGGAGTTGGGATAAATGGTAGACTGAAACATAGAAATCTCTCCTCCAAAATCTTCATGATAGCCCTCAACATCTCCTGCTTGAGGCTGCTCTCTCAGGTATCTTAATATTAGAGCTGGCTTTGTTTGATCAGATCAAATCTCCATCAGTTTCCCACAATAGCTGAACAGAAACTCCATGGAAGCCCACAAAGAGGGCCTGAAGGAAACAACTCTCTCTCATTATTGCTCATCATTCAATGAGTCAGTAATATGATACTTTATTCCCAGTTTAGTGCACCATAGAAATGTTCCATATTGCCAGTTGATAGACCTATCTGAAATAAATTGTCTCACTTCCTTTAAAGCTTTCCCAGCTAATAGCCAAACACAAATCCTATGGCAGCAAATGAATTATGCAGTGTGTGAAAAAAGTATTTATCTGCTTTGAATACATTTGCCTCTACTGGCTCCACTGTCAGTCAGTTTTATTGGATCACTCTTTACTCTCCTTTATGAAAGAAGGCAGAAAACTGTCTCTCTATCCACATTTTAATAACAACCTACTTGGGTATCAATGACACAGCAAAATCAAATAGTCTGTCTATGCCAGGCCCCTTTATGATGCCCTGCCACTGCCACCAAATTGACATGCATGACCTTCACAAATTAGTCTTTCCCCACTGTTGAGATATTCTCCATTAAAATGTTACTCCCACCACAAAACCCTAATCCTATTTTAGGTATGTGTGCCTGGGAGTAGGTCAAAGCAAAGAGATTTTAAAACAAAAATGTATTTCTTTGTTTTTAATTAATTAATTTACTTTATTTTATTTTATGACAATTATTAATATATTAAGTTTACAAATTGTTACCCATTTTCTTAAAATACTACTCCTGAAGACTCAAGAAATTCAAATGAGAAATCTCCCAGCAGACAATGAACACTAATCAATCAGACACTAATCCTCTTTTGCAGACCCTCCCATCCTG
>NC_056524.1:119053885-119069734 GCF_019175285.1 Sceloporus undulatus
TTGAACTTGACTAATTTGCGGTTTTCCATTACAGACCACATGACTGCACATTTATTTAGGTAAATAAGGAGGACAGCACTTGAAATATGTTTTGTCCATTCATATTCACCAGGTGATAAAACTGGGAACAGGTAAATAGACCAAATGTTAGTTTAAATTAGAAGCCTATCCTAAACTGACAGATGTAAATGTGGGATTATTTATAAAACTGATGCCACACAGAGTCACTTTTGTAATTAGAACTGTGCTGCAACAAATTGATTTCAAAAAAAGGGCCTCATGTCAAATGCTTGAATAAATGGGATTGTTATTTACATAGAATTATACTGACATAGGAAGACACGAAGGGAAGGAAACAGACTGAATTTCAGTGTAAATTGCAAGCAGCACGGCAGAGTCCAGGTTCAGATACTGTGGTTTCTTTTTATATGTTTGACAAGAAAGACACCATGGTCTGATCAACAACATATTGAACTAAACATCTTGGTTTCTGTAAAAGATGTCCTATATTTACTGTTGCCTACAACTATTTTACTTAAATGAAGGCTAAGATGATTTCTAATTAGAAGATGCCTTTGGCAGATGGCTGAGTGATGCCAAACTGCAAATGAGTCATGTTATTTGGAATGCAATGATTTGCACAGAGTACCAATTCTATTTTTCCTCCAACTAAAAATTAAAATAGGGTCCTATTGGAGAAGATATCAGCGGGTTAACATGTATATTGACTGGAATTCTACATTATTAGATTGAAATTAAATATTTGATTATACATTCACCCACTCACTCTTCATAGTTTCAATATACGATTGGTCACAGGAATGAATCTCAATGAGTTAACAGTAATATTAATTTATCTTCACTTCTGAAAAACACCATCCTCCTCTACAATATTCCTAATGCAAAAAAAAAAGAAGAAGCTTTCAAATAATCTCCCCCATAGGCAAGCACAAAGATGATAAGAAAAATACATCATATTTGCGATTGTGGGATGAGTGATTTGTTCAAATAGGATCACTATTCACTGATCACATCATCTGGTGAGCAACTGTATATATTGTTTTGTTTTTTCACTGACTTATTCAGTGATGTGAACCTGGTGTAACTTCAGAAAATCTCCATGATGTTTTAACAAATTATGAAACAGGAAATCTAGGTACATTAACCTTCCTGTTTGTAATTTCAAGTAATATTTGAAAAGGAAGCACCTTTATTTTTCTCACTTTCAAAAGCGAAGAGTTGGATTATGAATGGAGAAAAATCAGGCCCATCTTTGAGATACTGTACTAGATCACTCCAAGTCAAGATGGAAGCTTGAGGACTTTGAGCCTGCAATATTATTGTCCAGTTTGTTAAAAAAAACATATAATACAGTTGGAGAATGGCATCTCACAAGTATGACATCATTTTACACTCGATTCGTTATCCATTTGCCGGACTGTATTTCAACATTATGGGTCTCTCTGTTTCTTTAACACTAGATATAGCTGTCCTGTGTTGTCACAGAGTTATCAGTGTGAACTGATGAGTCAACAAGTCTTTTTTACTCCTCTTTTCTTCTTTTAGCACAGTTAATAAATAATAAAAGCTTTATTTATATCCTGCTTCTCTGTTACAAATACAACCGAAACTCCAACAATACACCCTATAAATAATGCAAACTTCCTTCCCTCCCTTAATATGATAATTAAACATGTGACAATTAAAATAATCTATCAAAAATCCATAAAATAAAATAATCCACAAAATTAACATTTTATAAAACTGGGCGAAAGGGCTGCAGGAGATTCAAATGAGCGTGAACTCAATTTATGGCTGGGGTTTTCCTATTCAGGAAAGTTAAGTATCAGATTCTCCACATAAAATCATGCTGCCTCTTTTTTTTTGCTCATTTATGTATGGACTATTTACACCATTACACCATGAAACAGTTTCTGAGAAGCAAATTCCAAGGGGAACATCTTGTTAGCATCAGTTTATTACGTATTCATACACAAATATGGCATCTATCAACATCAAAAGTTCATGGGTGGCAAAATTTAACTTGACTTTTCAACATGAAAATGACTTGAAAGGGTGTTTGGTTTTTTTAAAATCATAAAATATATTTTATGTAAAATACAATACTGTATGCATCCCTTGCCAATTTAAACTTTAGAAGTTTTTTTAGGGAGGGGGATTGCAGAAAGTCATGATGGATGTCCTTTCTTCCCTTCCCTTTCCTTTCCTTTCCTTTCTTGTTGTGTGTGTTCAAGTAGTTTCTTATTTATGGCAACCACAAGACAAAGCTATCACAGTGTTTTCTGGGGCTGAGATTATGTGACTCATCCAAGGTCACCCAGTAGGTTTCCATGGGTTGAATGGGGAATCAAACACTGATCTCCAGAGCTGTAGCCTAACCACTACATCATCTTAGCTCTCATTTATTTATTAAGTACTGTATATTTCAACATGTTGAGACTCCTTTTCTCATCAAAAATACGAAAATAGTTGCACATTCTTTACATCCCTAATGGTCCTTTAAATGGATTTATAGAAAAATAGTCCAACATTCTCTGTCCACAGAATGAGAAATCTTTGGGCATCCATATGTTCTGAACTGCAGCTCCCACAATTCTTTGTTATTGGTTATGCCGAGAGGGGCTGATGGGAGCTGAGGGAAATCATTCAACATTCTCCTTCTCTATCTAGACAAAAGGCATAAATAATTTATGAAATATGTGGCACTTCTATTTTATGCCACTTTTCTTTCATAGCAATCCAAATTGTACCAATGGGTAGAGACGTTGCATGGATGGTGGTGGTGGGGAGAGACTGATAAACAGAGAACAAAGGATTCCTACTTTAAATCTTCAGTTGAGAGATGGGAAATGAATCAGATATGGTCAATCCAAACCTAGCTCTATACAAGTAACATCTTGTTTGGTATGGTGTACTGCATCACCCCTTTAGCAGTTGCTTCGCTTCAGTACACACTTGATGTTCTTTTATATCTTTCTGTCTAATCTCTCAAAGTTCTAGCTAATGAGGCACTAAACATTTAGGCACTGAAGCAATGGATTTGTAACTCTGTTAGCCCATTAGCATCTGTTCAGTACTGCCTCTTTGGGGAATGTGTTTCACCCCATCTGAAATAGACTCCCAGTGTGCAACCGAACCCAGCATTCTCCCAGTTTTCTTCAGAAGAGGTATCACTTATTAAGAGAACAATGGTGTCAAGGGTATGGATGTGACAATATTATAATTTCATTGTTTTTGTGCTTTACCAAATATGATCAGATTTCTCACCTTGTCCAAATTCCAAAGTGCTTTATAAGCATTTCTCACCCTGATTCCCACACAGAAATATTTGGGTACAACAACTGAAATGCAGTTGTTGTAATGTATGAGCTTCATTAAGCTTTCTCAGTGTGCATCATTTTAACTCCACTGGCAAAAAACATGTTTGCATACCCCCTCCAATAAATAAATAAACACACACACACACACACACACACACACATTGGCCTTTTATATACAAGCCTTTTGATTCTCAAATAAATATTTTGCTAATTTCTGATTCTTTATCCTTATCTATAAATTCATTTTTTCTCCATTCTATATCATTCTAAAATCTGTCTGGGACAGACTGTATGGGAACCAAGTTACTTGATAACCTTCCCTTAGTAATTCTTTGTGAGATTTCAATTTTAGTCCCCATTTTACTTTTTAAGCAAATTTCCATATATAAGCCATTTTGTTTCGTGAATCATCTCCCTATCTTTTGAAAACCCATCTTGTGGTGAGATCCAATTGGGCATATTTCACTATTATTCTTGATCTGTACCTTTTCCACATGCCTGTCAGGGATCTCCTAATGCAGTGATTGTTACATTCTTTTAATTAATTTTTTAATTTTCTGTAGCCAAGTTAGGCATACCATCCAAAACAGAGTCTCTCCCCTTCTAATTTCAATAATCTAGCATCTTCAAGTGTTACCCACTCCCGTAAGGAAGTACAGCAACAAGCGTCATGATACAATTCTAAATTTGGGACTCTCAAACCCCCTTTCCTTTGCATCCAGTAGAATTTTCAGTTGGACCCTTGGTTTTTTCCCTTCCCATATAAATGATGTAATTTCTTTATGCCATATTTTGAAGACCTTTTTTGAAATTGTTATCAGAATCATTTGATGTTTACAGTCTTATTTGTAATGTTGATCCCTAAATAATATCTGCCCAAACAGAGCCATGAGATTTCAAATAATAATAATAATAATAATAATAATAATTTATTTTTATCCCACCTCTCCCAAAAGACTGAGGCAGCTCACATCAATAGAACATACAACAGAGTAAAACAGTTCCCATCACCCCTCCCTCTTAAACAATTAATATAATTATAATACAAATAAAACTAATAAATACAATTAAAATCATTTAAACAATCCTAATATAGCAGAAGCAGGACATCTTGGGAATCATTGAGATAGTTGATATCAATTGGTTTGGGTCTATTTATCAAGAAAGGCATGTTGGAAGGTGTCAAGATTGGTAATATGTCTGATCTCCTCTGACAGGTCATTCCATAATTTAGGAGCTGCAGATGAGAAGGCCCTCTGGGTAACTGCAGCCAGCTTGGTCCTTTTTGGCTGTAATAGTTTTTTTCCCAGAGGATGTAAGCATGCGGGGTGGATTGTATGGAAGGAGGTGTTCCCACAAGTAGGCTGGACCCAAGCCATGTAGGGCTTTAAAAGTTATTACCAACACCTTGTATTGTGCCCGGGAACTAATAGGCAACCCGTGAAGAGATTTTACAGGACTTGCCTGCAAAGAAGACGGCTCTCCCTTCAGCCACCATCTTAGGGAGAGAGTGGCAGGCCAGCTCCAACAGGCCTTGCCTGGAAAGAAGACGGCCCTCCCTTCAGCCACCATCTTAGAGAGAGAGATGGTGTAGATCTGCTAGACTTTCCGCCTTCTCCACTGCCATTCCCTTCTCCTTTTGTGTCTGTCTTTTTTAGATTGTAGCCCTGAGGGCAGGGAAATGTCTGATTTACAAATTGTAAACCGCTCTGATAGCCTTGGCTGAAGAGCGGGGTATAAATATTATTATTATTGTTGTTGTTGTTGTTGTTGTTGTTGTTGTTGTTGTTGTTATTATTATAGAATTGGTGTTATATGGTCACCTCTAGATTTTCCAGTGACCAATCTGGCTGCCATAATTTGAACTAATTGAAGCTTCCGAATTAGGCACAAGGGAAGCCCCATGAAGAGCGCATTACAGAAATCAAGTTGTGAGGTTACCAATGCATGGGCTACAGTTTTCAGGTCCCCTAGCTCCAGAAAGGTTAACACCATACATGAACTTATTACATCAGTCATCAGATCAGCCATTTTCTCAGTTTTGGTTCTATGCTAGCTATTTGTGTGTTTTCTTTCTCTGACTATTTTCTCTTATTTATTTGTTTTCAGTTAGGTTGGCTACTTGCCTGGAACTAGTCACTGTGCCTGAACTCTCTAATATTATACTGCCTAGCACAAACATATTACGATTTTTACTTTATGCTGATATGCATATTATTTTACTATAGAGGCTTCAGGGGCTTAAATTTTTTTTGGGGGGGGAAAGCCTTTGAAATTAATGTTCAGACTGTAACACCAGCCCTATTTTGCCATAGTGCTGACAGCCATTTTACTCCTCACCCCTCACAATCTTTCACATGCTTCCATCACCACTGACACTAGCATAGTTATACAGCCAATATTTGCTTATTAAAATATTTATAACCCCATGTTTTATCCAAGAAACCAAGGTCAGTGTAAAATAAAAACAATTGAAACATGTGAAGTAGTTAAAAAGCAATCTATAAACATATTTATTTATTATTTAATACATTTTACATCAAGCATTTCTACAGATACGTGATTTAAGGTGTCACACAAACAAAAATACATTAAACAATCAACCAATTAAAACATGCTAAAACTATGAACTTAATCATTGATTTAAAAGTTTAATATCAATTGAACTGTTACCTTCAGCACCATATACAGATACTATTCTCTCTCTACCTGCAAAAGTCCACTAAACATAATGTGACTTACTTCTGATTAGATCTACTTAAGATTTCTCTGAAACAACAACAAAAACAATAAAGCCTTTTTAGACAGCTTTTGTCTTCTCAGATTCCAAGTATCTGTTCTTTCTCATATTGTTATATTCTGTTACTTATAAGATTATGCTGATGACAAACATTTTTATACAAAACACCATGAAATTTTATTGTATGTCCTTTCAAATTCCAAATTTTGTGATGAAGCAAAAATGTAACACAGAAATCAACACATTTTATTTATCTATTTTTAAATAATCCTAGAAAATATCATATTACTGTATCTTCTCATCTTCTCCCACATAAGTAATCCATGAAGAAATGAGTGAAATTTATGGAGAAAGTTCTCAGAAAAACCAAACCATCCGAAAACCAAACCAAACAAATTATTTCTTGTCTTTGTTATTTCCCATTACAATAAGTAACACCTGTCACTGAGTCCAGCAGCGTTTCTCTTTTCTGTTATCTGATTGACAATATGGTTCCAGCTGGGTTTCTGTATCACCTTTCAGTGAAAACCACTTTTCAGTGTAACTGTCTGAATCAATAAACAGAAATGCGTTTTTAGTTTTATGTCTCTCCATTCAATCACAAACAGTTTCTCTAGTTATTTCTTCATATAGTTTCCACTTCTTCAAAAAGTGCAAGCAGAATGATGAAAAATGATGATTGATCATGTGACCTGAAAGCAATTGCTGAGGATGCTTGAATTCAGGCCTTGGGAATAGAGGGAATAGATCAAAGGATTGCTAAATTGTGGTGGCAGAAAGGAAAGAAAGTGAAAAAAATGAACAAGCACAGATGTTAGATTATTATCAGAGGATGCAATTTATCCATCTGTGTTTTGACATCCATTAGGAGAGGAACAGTCAACTGATTTGGTTATGGAGGTTGAGTAGCACTCCTGGGACCAAACTGGTTGATTGGATAACATTGGAGCATAGGATTCTTCCACCAAGTTCTAAATTCACTTCTGTTATAATCTTTCTTGACATTATCCCAATTGTGAAGGTTAATAGTTCATGGGGAACTACTCTCGCTTCAAAGGGAACAACTCCAAGAGGAGGGCTTTTTGAGAATTGGGATAACCTACCTCTAGAACTTTCAACATTAGAACTGTCATGCTGAAGGCCACTAATTGCTTTTATCATAATAGCTAATCCTCCCTTATATCGTCCCTTTTTACCAGATCTTACTGCCGGGACGCAAAAAGATATATATCCATGTAAGCAAATATCATACGGACACCATGTCTCCTGTAAACAAACAATGTCAAACTTATTGATATATTCAATAAAATCTACATCACCACTTTTCCTTCCCCAACCCGCAATATTCCATGAAAGTAGCGAAAAACTTGGGGAACTCTTATGAGCACTCTCTGGCAGTCACTGAATAGGGTCTGGTACAATTGAAGATGTAATTTGTTCATCTAACTGGATACAACCATTCCAGTTAGAACTATACAGGTCTCTTGTCAGTGATACTGCTTGGCTTGAGAGTCTTTTTGAGTGGTCGGAGTTGTCCTTCTGTTTGGTTTGTTAAATCTTCGAGATGGGTGTAAACCGCGTTGGTTGTATCAGGGAGTCTAGAGGGTCGCTGCATACCTTTTTTCAGTTTGTTTGAGCTCAGGATCGTCTTTCTGGTGAAGCTATGAGGTTGTCAAGGGGTTTATCAATGTATGGACTAAAGGAAATAAGCTCACTTAAGTCTTTGGCCACATTTTGGTGACGAGATCCACATTTCCCACCACTCAAGGTCAATAGGAACTTTTCTTTAGATGGTTTGGAGGACATTTGATGATAAGAATGTATCAGAATAGTTCGTAATTGTACTTTATTCCCATGGTTGATTTGGCAATCATCAATGTGGGGAGGGATTGTATCAGAAGATAGGGACACTTCTGCTACCTGTTGACTGTTATTACCAATTCAATTGCTTGACACATTTTAGACCATTCATCCTTAAGTATATTGAGTTCATTGATATATTTTGTTTATCCTTCAAATATGTCCAGAATTAGCAGAGACCATTCCTTCAGATTTTCTTTCCTTGGGGGATATAGAGGATTTAACACTCTATTGGTATATACCCTCACACAGTGTATGTCAAATTTTTTTATCATGAGGACTTTTTAGCCAGTAATGTGCTGGGAGCAGCTGGGGAATTGGAAGGTCAAGATTACGTGAATAATGTCACTACGCTTGGTAGGAAATGAAAAGATTTTAACATGACCTTCCAAGATTCCCAACCCAATAGCTTGCTTAAGGAGTACTTGATATATAACAAGTTGGACCACTACCCTTGTTGATTGGTTTATATCCTATGGCTAGCATCACCTGAGATGACTGAATTTGAAGAGCTGAGGAAAATCAGTGGGGTTAGGATAATCATAAAGAGGTATTGAAGTAGATTAGGTCCATTTGAATAGTTTGTTCTCTCTTTGTTGGACATATATTTTATTAATGTTCTCAAGCTTATTACTAAAGGAGGCACATTTTTTAATAAAAGTTCAAAAGTCTTTGAAATTAAAAATGCTTCCTTTGCCAGGAGATTCCCATGGGCATTTTTGTGAGTGTTCTAGGTCAACATTATTTTTGACCATCCGATGTTAACAGGTCCACATCCTGCAGGAATCAGTATTCCATACTCTTTATGTAGTTCAATACATGTTGAATGACAGGGGCACCTTGACTGCTAGAAAAGTGATAATCTATTTTAGTTTGTTTAGAAGGTTTGTTATCAAGGTCCGTGTGAGGCCTTAGAACGGCGACGTTTCCTTAGTTTCATGTTAAAAACTTTGTTCACAGTTTAAAATGTAATAAACCTAAAAGCAAGGCTGACAAATTTAAGTTCCAAAGGGCGAGATCGTTACTATAATTCTTCTAGGGGTCCCCCAATTTTTTACTGCTCTGCTTCTACCACTAACCCTGGCTCTCTGGGTGGGAGGGGGGAGGCTCTGGGCCCTCCTCGCCCCAAACTTCCTCCTGCTTAAACGGTCATTAATATCAGTCCAGTGTGAGCTGGTTCTTCTTCATGTTGATAGTAGCTATGTGACAAAAACAGTATGATATTTGAAACCGTTCACATTTTATATCAGTCATACAAGGTAATAATGGGAAAAAAATAACAAAGAAAATAAGTTCCTGTTTCCATATTCAGTTAATTACTCAGAGGACTGGTATTTCTGCTTTAATATAATACACACAATCATAAATTTAGAAATTACCACAACAAGTTAGACCACTACACCACTGATCAATCTAACTCTTCTTTATTACTTAGACAGGTGCTCTAGAAGTCTTTTCTATTTCTAGTATTGCAAGCAACTTCTTAAATAGAAATGGCATTAAGTGGACCTGCAACACTGCACATGTGAAACTACTGAGCTCTGGTTGTTTCTCTGGATGTTACCTTAGTGTGGACAACTCCTCACTGTCTGGTAATGAGTGCACATAATATCTGTGGCACTAATATAACGCTTCATTAAAATTGCTTAAACAATGGAGAGATTGTGAACATATTCTGAGGCAAAATCTCTTTTCATCTTGGGCAATTTGGGATTTGCTGTTGCGTTTTTGAGCTTGTTTAAGAGGAGCTTGTAAATAAGACACTCAGGGAGAATTGCCCTTGAAAACAATTTTTCCAGTAAATACGTACATAAATTAAGGCATGATTTATGTTTTTGGTTCCAGGAAAAAAAAATGTAGCTGTGTGGAAGAGAAGAGAAATGGTGAGATTATAAAACACAAAAGCCAAGTATGTTATTTTATCATGATATGCTTCTTTTTTTCTACTTTGAAGAGTTAGAACGACAACACAAGCAGCATATAAAAGATGTCATGGCATAATACTTATGAAACAGTTTTAACCCTCAGTTTCATGAGAACTCTTTGGGAAAACAAAAGAGAATTACCATTTCGGGATTATTTTGAGACATTCCAATACAACTGAAACACGTTATTTGGATGAACATTCCACAAGTTCATACATAGAGTGATTAGTTTATGAGTCTTATTGTTTATGCAGAAGCTCTACTTGTATAAATTGTGTTCATGTATGGTGAGTGCATTCTCTGGTATATCTTCATAGATATTTGGGAGGTGAGGACATGTTAACTGCCCTTGAGTTGACCTGAACTCATGGTGATCCTATAGATGAGACATCTCCAAGACTCCTGCACTGTTCTGCTCAGGTCTTGCCTTGGAGTCTAACCATATGGCATGTGGTCTTTCTCTTTCTCTACTGCCCTCTATCTTTCCTAGCATTATGGTCTTTTTCTAATGATTCATTGCTTTTCATAATGTGGCCAAAGTATGAAAGAATCAGTTTAGTCACCTGCTTCCAGGGACGGTTCAGGATTGATCTGTTCTAGAACCCATTGTTTGCCTTTCTGCCCACCCCATGGTATCCTCAGTGCTCTTCTTCCCAGAATCACATCTTAAATGAGTTCTTTTTTTTTCTTTTTATCAGCTTCTTCATTCCCCAGCACTCACATCCATACATGGTAATGGGGAATACAATGTTTTGGATGATCCTCACTTTGGTGTTTCATATTTATATCTTTACACTTTAGGATTTGTCCAATTCTTTCATTTGCTTCCTCTCAATTCTAATCATATTCTAATTTCACTCCTACAGTCACCATTCTGATCAACATTGATTCCAGATATGGACAGTATTTTGATTTTCTCATTATCTGGGATGAGTTGATGTAGTTCTTCCATGGGCATTACTCTTGTTTTCTTGATTTCAATATTAAGCCTACCATGGCACATTCCTTCCTTAACCTTTCTTCTGTAATTGCTCCAGGTTGTTGTTTGGTTTCAGCTATTAGTATTGTCTGTGTCTGCTTACTAATGTTCCTTCCTATGTGAGGACATAGATGTTATTCTGTGCGTTCAAACTGTTTTCGATGAATAGCACCCTGGGGTGAATGTATCATGTAGTTTTTCTTGGCATGATTTGTTCGGAGGGGGTTGACATTGCCTTCCTCTAATGCTGATAAAGTGTGACTTTCCCAAGTGGGTTTCCATGGCCTGGTCCCCTAGAATCTGACTCCACCTAACCAAATTAACACTGTGTTTGAAAAAACATAATTCCTATAAAGAATATTGATTTAAACCAGAACATTTCCCCATTATATCACCCATTCATGAGCCCATAATCAACCTTGTGCATTGTAGGAGGTAGAAGACATTTGTGTTACATATACAACTGGTCCTTAATGTATTTGGGGGGGGGGACTTTATGCAACCAGATAAAGAAAGACACATAACTTACTGGTTTTCATGGATTTTGAGAGAATAACATTAAAAACTTTAGGTTTGAAATCTAGGGAACACACCAATAATCAGAGCTTAGATTAAAAAACAAGGTTATAAAAGCCAATGTTAAAGAAGAGGCAATCCTTAGTTGACCAGAAGTTATTTTATGCCTTTGTGAAAATCTTAATCCCTGGTTTCTCCCTCCATCCATCTGTAGGACACCTTGTGGTCCATAAAATAAACCCCTCCCCATCAGGCTCTGAAACAATCCTTCCTTTCTCCCGTTCCACAATGGTAATGTAATAATGGTGAAAGGGCATGCAGAGAAAAATGAGGGATGCAAGCCTTAGCCCTTCTTTCTCTGTCTGAGATTCTGATTAATAGTACCTCAGGGTACAAAGCTGCCCATAGCAGGTTTGATGTAATAATGAAGGTTTGTGTAATAAGAAGGGAAAGGGAGGGAATTGGGGAGTCTCTTCTTCTTATCCTTTCCCTCCTCATCATTCATCTGCATTATGTAGTCACTTGTTCTTCATTCTCTGCTCCCACTCCAAAAAAAAAAGCAAGGAAGATAAAGCTTTTCATAGATTTTGCCTCTGCTAATTGGTGTTATAGATCCAAACATAGAAATAAGCTGACTGTGAATTAAACATAAATTTGGCACCTTTCAAAATATTGATAAAAAGGTGGACAAGTGACCTATATGCTTCCTCGGTCTATATAGCTTATCAGCAAGTTCAAGGCCCCAGTCTCCCTTCACAGGGTATTTGTCTTTAAAGCAGACTTGGACTTGATAGTCCTTCAAAGAGGTAGTGCCTTCAAAAAGAGGGCCAGCTCTGCAAAACAAAAACATGGTCAAAGGAACACCACCCATCCTTGCTGCCTCCTCCTCCTCTTCCTTCACCACCACCACCATTTGTGAGGTAAATAAAGGCATAATTTAGGAAGATCGTGAGAGGTGAAGGGGTGAGTTAGGACAGTAATCTCAAACATGGTCCTTCAGGTATTTTGTGACTCCACCTCCCTCCCAGAAGCCCTAGCCAGCTTGGTCAGCAGTCAGGAATTCTAGGAGCTGAAGTCCAAAACATCTGGAGGACCAAAGTTTGGGAAATTACAAATTAGGGTATTCACAACACATTTTTGATGGTTTGGGGAAAAGATATACGTTTTCTCTTCTTTTTTTCAGCATCTCAAAGTTGATCTAAGGTGAATTTGGAGTACACCCCCTCTTTCATGACAACTTTGTAAATTAACATAACCTAACAGGTCTTAGTACTATATTTGGGTGTTTACCAAAGTTGCTATTTATGAAACAAAACAAAGGCAAACCTATGTGGAAAGCTGTTTGTGGTAGACAAGCTCATTAGTATTAAGGGAGATTTACCATGTCCATGAAAATTACAAAATAAAAATGGTTGGTAAGGTGACAGCTGCCCAAACCTTTTTGGTGGTGCTGCTCTACAATAGGTGGCCATCATGAAAGAGCAATAAACTCACCAGTGTAGAGATGCTGGTATGTGTGTGTTTGTTGCATGTGCAAGATGACATACTGAGTTTTATTTTCAAATAAGATAATATAGATGTGGAGAGCAGAATTGAAGTTTCAAGAGAGGAGAACACCATGGAATTTTTAAACTAGTCCTACAATGGAATAATGAGTTTCTACAGTCTGCTACCATTGTGTGCTCTTTTCTCTCCAAAAGGAAAAGGGGAAAATACAAATTTTGTGCAAAAATCTTGAGCATGTAAGGGCATTGTGTCTTTACACAGCAAGTAGTGTCCTTTCAGATTTTTAAGTATTCTTCCTGTGTTTCTTCTACTTACGAAAGAAAGAAAAGAAAGGAAGAGATGATTATTCTAATCATCCCTTGCAAAATTTGCTATTTCAATGCGTTGAACTGTTGCATAAGTGTATAAAGTTAAAACAGCTTAATTATTCCTATTTATCGCATGTCTTTGGACTGATACTTATTTTTTGGATTGTATTTATTTTCAGTAATAAATGCAAGAGCTCGGAAATAACTAGCTAGAAATAATTAGTTGCTTATGATCAGTTTGATTTCCTCAGTAACTGAGGCATAGCAAGTTTTCTGTGTTGTAACTCATGAGCGTAACTGTGCTTTCATGGTGTAACGTAACTTTAGTTACTTTTATTGCTAAGGAGATGGTGTTTTCAAATGGGGGAAGAAGAATATCACGTCTATTGCAGGCTGATGCTGTGCCTGTGATGCTGCCTCAGGTTTCTGTTGTGATATTTTTGTCACCTTAGGCGTAGTTAACCGTCTTCAGTGGAAACAACAATTAAGTAGGATAATAAACTTCAATATTGAAGGAGAGATGGGGTAACATTTTTTTATATTTATATATAAAAAGAGGTTTGCAAATATAATGCTGCAAACCTGTCAAAAGATATCCCTTCAGGATTGATCCACAATCCTCTTCCAGTATATTCTATTCATTTTATCTTCTCAACCTATATTTCTCCCCCATCTCTTACCTCCCCTCCCCAACTCACATCAGCATGCTAAAAATTACTTACTTTTGTTTTTTTGGGATTTCCCCTCCTTGTTAATGTTTGTACTTTTTGCAATGTTGAGATCTTACAAGCATATGATATAAGTCTGACCTCCCCACTCACATCCATTCAAATATAATTTTTTTTGGACACTTAACAAGAGTTTGCAGCAGAGAGAATAAGGAGATTCTTCCCTCAACAGAAATTCTCAATGATCCAACAGTTCCTAGAAGGGTAATTTTCAACCTTGCCCTACTTCTGAGTGCTTCACTACTGTTTAAAGCTCCATTTTATCTATATGTGTGGACGTGGGAGAGATGGAGAGGATGTTGAGAGGGAAATTTGTTCAAACTGCCTTTGAGGGAAACCCATAAAGTGCCCCCAGACTCGGCCACTTCGCGCCATACCCCTGGGAATGGGGAACTGGAGTCCGTTCCCTTCTGAGGTCAAAACATGGAAGCAGGCTGTTGAGTCAGGTGGAATGGAAGAGAACAGCTCAGAGTTCCCCGCCCTTTCCATGCCCAGACCGCTCTGGGAAGCGTTATGAGGCACTGGAAAGATGGAGGAGCACAATCATGGTTCCCCACCCTTCCAAGCCCAGGCATTTTTGGAAGCTACTTGCAGCGAGGAGGGGTGAGAGCAGCATGCACAGCCTCGGGATGTTCCTTCCCTTGGCTTTCCTTGTTCCAGAATAAAGCCCGAAGGGAGGGAGGAAGAAGGACTAGTTGCACTGCCATCACGCTAGGGACTCAGAAAAATCAATCTGTGAGTCCCAAAACTACAAAGTAAGGGACAAATAATTGTTCACTGTTCACTTCATGGAAGCAACAATTATTTCAGCATTTCTTTCCATGATAAGAAAGTATGTTTAATTGAAGTTTTCAAATACCATTGTACTAAATTTGTTTGTTTTTGTTTGTTTTTGCAGAATTCCACATGTAATTGTCAGAAAAAAATACTAGCAGGATTAGCATTGTTTGCACGCAAGGCATATGTAGAGTGTTTCAAATGAAATTGTTCCATCAGAAATGCCATGCTGACACCGGGTTTTTTTTCCTGGTCAAGAATTCTCAGTTAGAAACACTGACTTTTAAAACCATTAGTGTTATTTATTTATTAAATTCCTTCTATCGAGAAGACACTATTGACTGAAATGAAGAGACATTGTTTGTGTGCTAAAAAAAAGCTATGAAAGCAGGAGAGATAATAGCCACAGTATGAATAATAGATGAAACAGCTACAAAAGAATAAAATCAATTCCGACAAATTCCAATAAATAGTAATGATGCACCATTTTCACAATGCAACATGTGCACACATATACACCTTGGTCTTGTTAAGAAAAAATGTTGTTTTTTGAAGGCCCTTTTGTATAACTGCAAAGTATTCCCATAGAACTCAAATAAATGGCCCTCCCCATCCTCTTTTTAGGATCTCGTGATCCAAGGCCCCTCCAAATCTGGTGGAACAGTCCAGATATATTGGCTGTCAGTACCAAACCGGGGTATACCCGTTTACTGTGTTGCTGCTGTTGTGCTTCAAGTCATTTCCATTATGGTGCTCTAGGCAACCTATCATGGGGTTTTTCTTGGTAGTTTCCGAGGAGGTTGTCAGCCTTTTTGAGGTCAGAGAATGTGCTTGCCCAAGCTCACCCAGTGACTCACTTGGCTGATGGGTAGATCCTGGCTCCAGAGTCATAGTCCAATACTCAAACCAGCACACCCGCTCTCTAAAAAGTTGCATAGGCCTTTGTTCTGCTGTTGCACAGCTGTTTAAAATATGTCCTGTGTGCCGCCACAGTGACACATCACGTGCTGAGACAAACTATGTGACTATATGACAGTGCGGGTCTTGATCTCAGAAGAGTTTATATCACTTCCACAGCACACTGGGAGCCACCGGGACATTACATTGATAAACAGTCAGCCAATATCAAATGGAGGGCTAAAGTAATGAGGGGGAAGGTCAGGACAGCT
>NC_056524.1:119069759-119076463 GCF_019175285.1 Sceloporus undulatus
TCAATTAATATATTCCCAGCTTTGCCTTTTAAAATAATAGATTTCAACTGAATAGGTATGAGGGAAAGGGATACAGGGGAAGAAGAGGGAGGGAATCAAATTAAGATGTCACACCCGTTGCATAAAACACTTCTAAAAAAGAAAAGTCAAAATGACAGTTCATACCAGCTAAGCTCAAGGGAAGCCTTTTCTGTCTCCTTCTAGATAGAAGCAGGGGAGGAAACGCAAGAACCAGTGGTAAAACTTTCTACAAGGGAATCAGACCAATCCTGTTTCCAAAAAACTTGAGTAGTTAATGCCCAAGATTTGGAAGCTGCATATGCCCCTAGCTGAGCTAATTCTGGTCACTCATCCTTTGGCATGGTAGAGACATGAGCATCGACAAGGTTACAAAATATAGCAAATCTGCTATCTTGACCTGACTGACTCTGGTACCTTTGATTTGTTAAAGGAATAAAAACTGCTGACAACATCCACCCAACATAAATGTCCTGAAATGCTGCACAGACAAGATTTGTCAAATGAATTCATTATAGAATTTTGAACTGATTCTGAGGAACATAGAACTATAGAAAATGAAATATTTCCAAGCATTTTCAATGTATAAGATGACTTATGCAAGAAATCTTTTAAATAATATAGCTTCAAACTGGAAAACTCCGATTAAACATTTAATGTATCCTATTTTAGAATTGCAACATGTCTGACTCATGTGGCCACCAAACATTTCCCTGTAATATTTTGTTGTGCCTTAAAGTACTACATATCACTTTTGATCTATCACCTTATTTAGAAGTTTGCATTATCATGGTCTGCAGGAGACTTGTTTATCACCTCCTTTCATGCTATAACTTAGGTCAAGAAAATTCATACCTTTAAAACATACATATCATAAATGTTTCCTCTCCCTAGAAATCTTTTACACAGGTGACAGGTTTATACCATCTGAATAGAATATTCATTATTATTTTTTAAATAATAAAATAAAATAAATGTTTGGAATCTGAATGCTGAATTTATAGCTAGCAGTGCATAATGCATATTGACCAGGCTACTAACACAAGCTGAAAGGGTAGGGAGTATTAATGAAGAAAAATCTACAGTAGTATCACTACCAGGAGCATGGATGGACATTATTCCAATTTCTATACTGTAGTACAATTTAGCCACCAATCCAGTTAGCTGCTATAAATGGACCAAGGAATGTTTGCATTTTCTATTATGTCTCAAGAAGCAAACTATTTTGGGTCAACACTAGAAGCTATTGCATTTGTTTTTGTCAGCCACCTGGAGACTTTTGGGGAGGACTGGTGTAAATATTTCAAATAAGTCAATTAAAATGGCATTTAGGTTAAGGATCTGAAGCAGATACAATAGTGGCATCCCAGGGGATAAGTGAGTTCTGTTCAT
The DNA here is from genome assembly GCF_019175285.1 of Sceloporus undulatus. NCBI lineage: Eukaryota > Metazoa > Chordata > Lepidosauria > Squamata > Phrynosomatidae > Sceloporus > Sceloporus undulatus. The sequence goes on from NC_056524.1 coordinate 119,071,170, forward strand.
TTATATAGTAAACAGGGGTCCATCTCTTCTACAGAACTACTAAAGTCATGAAACCAACAAAAATCTGATTTCATGCTATGCCATCCCATATGGTTATATATCACTTCTCTTAATGCCAGCATATAAATCTAGCTGCACTTTAAAAAGAAGTAAAGAAAGAATACAACACATCAAATATCAAGCCTAGCTGGTGAAGACATGCCATATCAATCAGATACACTCTCTCCACAGTGACCTTGTAGATGAAGTTGGACTTCTGACGAATATTGGTGAACAAGTATGATATTTACTTCATAAAGTGAATTGTATCAAGATGTGTGGAGCTTCTGAACAATAATGAATTGTCTGTGCCTTGTATATTACCTTTTCTTTTCCTAACTTAAAAAGCATGGTATAGTTAATGCCAGGACATGAACAGGTCATAAAGATTTAATGAGATGAATCTTTGAACTTTTGTGAAATTGTCAAGATAAAACTAGCAATAATCAGCAAACATTTGAGCCATGTCTTAAAAAACACACAATGGATTTAGGAATTGGATATGGTCTTTTTTCTGAAAAAAAGATAGATACATATTTAAACCCAGCCTAAACAATATTAACTGAAGCACACACACAAGCAACCATTGTTTTCCTAAACTGTGACTCTCACATACCACAAACTAACACTGGATAATTTCTCTGTGCACCATAAATTTGCCTTTTATGAAATGAGTATTTTATTGTGTGGGGGCTTTTTTGTTTGTTTTTTGGTAGAAATGTGTGATTTGGCATTTGGAGGTCAAACTCCCACCTTTCGGTATACTCATTTGTTTTCTGTTTAACCAGTCTGTGAGTCTCTTCACATAGAATCATACAATCATAGAATCATAGAGTTGGAAGAGACCGCAAGGGCCATCCAGTCCAACCCCCTGCCATGCAGGAAATCCAAATCAAAGCATCCCCGACAGATGGCCATCCAGCCTCTGTTTGAAGACCTCCAAGGAGGGAAACTCCACTACACTCCGAGGGAGTGTGTTCCACTGTCGATCATCCCTTACTGTCAGGAAGTTCCTCCTAATGTTGAGCTGGAATCTCTTTTCTTGTAGCTTGCATCCATTGCTCCGGGTCCTAGCCTCTGGAGCAGCAGAAAACAAGCTTGCTCCCTCCTCAATATGACATCCCTTCAAATATTTAAACAGAGCTATCATATCACCTCTTAACCTTCTTTTCTCCAGGCTAAACATCCCCAGCTCCCTAAGGCGTTCCTCATAGGGCTTCATGGTTTCCAGACCCTTCACCATTTTAGTTGCCTTCCTTTGGACACGCTCCAGTTTCTCAATGTCCTTTTTGAATTGTGGCGCCCAGAACTGGACACAATATTCCAGGTGGGGCCTGACCAGAGCAGAATATAGTGGCATTATTACTTCCCTTGATCTAGACACTATACTTTTATTGATGCAGCCTAAAATCGCATTGGCCTTGTTAGCTGCCACATTTGGATGCTAGAATATAATCTGTAAATTCAAGAGATTTACAGACCCACCTCTGCCTTAAATTTATGTTGTTGGTCAGGCTCCCTTTGTTTTGGATTCTTCAGTATGCTTTTTGGAAACTGTGTGTTTTGTGTTAATGTCTCCTTTGCCAGGCATTTCTTGAATGGCCAAGCCCCATTGATGACACCCATTTTGTGAGAGTGCCTGCACCACCTTTTCCAAATTTCAAATATGGCCACTGAAATGTGAAGATCTTGTTCTATGTCATTCCTTCTCTCTCCCTTGCATTGGAGGTATTTGAACCAGGGATCAGCAATCTTTAGTAGAAGCTGCATTGCATGCCCCCCCCCCCCACCTTTGAATTGCTAGTTTGGTGGGTACAGAAGACAGAGCTTTCTCTGCAATGGTATCTCAGGTGTGGAGCTGCCTCCTAAGGGAAGTCAGGCTGGGTCCACCTCTACTGATCTTCTAGTGGGTGATTAAAATTATTTTGTTCTATCTGCCCTTTTTAATAAATAAATAAATGACTTTTAAAATTGTTTTAAACCTGTTTTGTTTAATGTATGTATCTTGTTGTGTATTGCTTCGGTGGGTGTGGTGAGCAAAATGATTTTTTTAAAAAAGTAAACATCAGATAACTTGTAGGAAATCTTGGAGTTGTTAGGTGGAAAATGAAAAACATACACTGTGTGCTCAATGAAACTGCATTCTGAAAAACAATAAGAAGCTGAAAATATTAAACCAGATGTCCCAACCCCTTGTGAGAGATCTAACAGGTCTGGAACTCATGAACCTTACCAGTGATCTGGGATTGGCCAGCACTTTTTCAGAGACACATAAGATGGTTCCTACTTCTACCTCTGTTCAAATCCCAGAATTCCATAGCACTGAAACAAGGTAATTAAAGTGGTGTCAAACTGCATTATTTCTGCAATGAAGATACAACCTTGAAAAATCTGGTTGGGTGAGGATATTCAAAAGTTTTTTGTCTGATATTCACATATCCAACAGTCTTTTCAGAACTTATTCTCGCACACAAACATATTTTGTATGGATGGATGGATGTGGGGAAATTAAGTAGTGTGTTCCCAGGGAGAGGAGGAATCACAGGGTGTCCCCCCCCCACACACACATATCCAGAACCACAGTTGCTAAGATCAGTCTCCAGAGACACATTTTAATTCACAAACTGTGTGGTGTTTTTTCTGCACATCCCTCCTCCTCAGATTTGCACACATAAAAAAAGTGTACATCTGGAAATGTTGATCCTTTTTGTGATGAAAATGGTTTTGAAAATAATGGCAAAACAACAACAACTTTATGCCAAGATGTACGAAGACCAGGTAATAACTGTGCAGAAATGTTTACTTTCTCCAGCAGTGGAGGAACAACAACAACAAACTGAAAATTATTTGTCCTCATGTGAAGGAATGAAAGAGTCAGGGATTTACATCTCTAAAATGAAGTTTCATAGACATTCATTTCAAGATTACTACATTTAGGGAGAAGAAGCACTGGATATGCCTTTTAGGCATACCTACCAAATCCATCTACTGATCAGGGAGCCAGATTGTGATGATGTACAACTCCATTATGCCCTCTTTGGCACTTCATTGAATGTGTGGGCTTCCAGGAGCAATGCACAACTCTTGACTTCCTGGTAAATACGTTAATTAGGATCAGAGCTTATCCCATTTCATATCTTTAAAATAGTCAATTAAGTTCTAGCCTTTTTGCAACGCAAGATGTGGTATCCTGACTACTTATACTTGCTACACATACAAAAACAGGAGCGTAGGATCAATTAATTAGAAAGTTAAGCTTTATGTTCTATTTTTTTTTCCAGGTTTATGTGACTTCATCTTGGCCTGGTGAAATTGTGTTTCATCCAAACTATTTCTAAACAGCTGGTTTCTCTTTGGCAAGCTGGGCTTATCTTGAATCGTGAGTACTTCAAAGGGAGAAAAGATAAAATCAGACTTATTGTTTCCTCTTTAAAATTTATGTAAGTTTGAGGCAATGGGTAACCAAAGACAATAAAAAGCCCCCCCCCCCTTTTAAAAATCATTTTTAAATTAAAGATATCTCATTGCCTTTGTTTCCTTGATTTCTGGGCACTTGTAATGCCAAAGTGGTATTAATCAGAAGCTAAACTTGGCCTAAACAACAATCGCCATTCAGATCTACATGCTTCTCAGTGTAAGTCTTAAGTTGGGGAAGACAGCTGGATCATAAAAAAAAGGTCAAACCTCTGAAGAAATTAATTCACTTCAGGTTAGAAAAAATACTGTGTGTGCTCCACAACTTTTTCAAAGCCTGATATAACATGACATGGAACTAAAAATAGTTTGGGTATCTCAGTATCTTATTCATGTTCCACTCTATACACGCTCATGTTTACATTTAGGTACACCAATAGCATGTGTTGTTGAATGTTAACTAGACCAATCTGCGGACTGTCAAGCCTCCCCTTGTCCTTTTCCACTAACTTCTGTTCATTATTATCAATGTTGCATTCTTTTAATATTTTACAGAGAAGGTAGTTACTTTAGTCTTGTTCCAGCAAAAAGAACAAAGAGTTTTGCAACATCTCAAAGATGAACAAATTTATTGTGTCATATATTTTCTCTGACTATAGTCCACTTTATTCAACATGAAGTGTTAGCCTGACTTATGGAAACTTCAAAAGCATATGAGTAGAATGAAAAACCTCATAGATACAGATAATTAATTATTCTATTTCCTGAAGCTAGTGTTGAATGAACTAGAACTGCCCCTACCATTAGGCAGTGTGAGACAGATGCCTCAGGAATCAGATTTGGAATAGCATAAGCAGGCAGGAAATTGATTATTATTTATCATGCTATTATGATATTTTTACTACCAGGAATGGAGAGAGCTACTTGGCTGATTTTTTGTCTCATGTGTTAAGGTAATAAGTCTGGCTTTACTACTCTGACGCTTGACTTGGTGTTCTACCTTAGGCAGCAATCTGTCTTGTGATGGTCCTTACATTAACACCAACATCATGCTATTGGGTAAGTCAAGGTACAAAGTATGAAATGAACACTACCCATGCTAATTAGTTTACCCAATGTTGGGATACATAATCATGTGTAGCCGTATTAGTCATGTAGCAAAATACAACAAAAATTGAAATCCCACAAAAGAGTGATACCTTCATTGGCCAACCAAAGTACACAAAATACATCATGCATGCTTTTGAAGCTACTGCATGATGCATTTTTAAAAAGTAGACTGTAGTTAGTCTTTATGCTATGCCAAGGCTCTTTGTATTCTTTGATGTGCGGTAGTCATGTTTTCATTGTACCTCTTCCTTTTCAGTACACTTTACTCAGTAGTATGTAAAATACGTGATCAATCAGATTTTCTAAACATATCTGGCTAGGAACTGAGTATTGAATGACTGATCTCCCAGTCTAGCTGTAGAATTATATGACCATATGGCTAAGGATTTCATGAGAAACTGCATCTCCAGAAATGATAGCAGTGGTGGTAATACACTCTCCCCATGAAACTCTGCTATACAAAGGTATCTTGTAGCATCATGGAGAATAACAGAGAAAGAAGTTGGTAGCATATGTTTCTGTAAAGTTAAGCCTACTCCATCAGCTGCAACTGATGCATCATGCACTTAATGCAGTAGACTTAATTGTACGAAAACTTATGCTACCAAATTCTTTCTCTCAGTTGATCTCACTGGTGCAGTTATACAAGATCCCTTTGCAAACTGAACAAGACTAATATGTCTATGGGGTTGTTCCCACTTAGGATTTGAAACGATTTAAAATAAAACGCT
>NC_056524.1:119076488-119110768 GCF_019175285.1 Sceloporus undulatus
CTTTCTCACTTACCTGTAACCCCTGACTTTTAGCTAAATTATCTAAACAGAACATGTTCAGTTTAGCCTTCAATTTACTTATTAGTCTCATTCATGGCAATATATATTATGCATTAATTAGTGGACTGCATACTAATCCTCCATTGTTCTAAGATGTATTTCAATATTGTGTATTTTGAAGAGTGAGCTATTCAGCTTGGCAACAGAAAATAATCTGCGTTGGAGGCAGTATTCTGTAAACTGCCAGCAGTTTGTTAATTTAATATCTTCTCTAGCTGGAAAGTACTCACACTCTTGTTAATGATTTCCTTTAGAACCCTTTGCCTGTTCCAGAGAGATGGCATATTTATATAACCATCATCCACTGAAATATAATTTAAAGAGAATTAAACTTGTACTAATTATATTCATCAGTTAGTCATTTAGCAACTTAATATACTGTTAGGTCTGCTGTTCAAGAATACTAAATATTTGCATAAATTTGTAATGAATCAGTCCTCACAGTGAACACGGCATTGTAGTATAGCATTGTGTAGTATAATACTATTCCAGGGTGACAGCAGATGTTGTGGGAAGAAGAGTGTACAGTGCTTCCATGAGCCGGTGGATGGTAGTCACTCCCAATCTTTACAAACTGAATTATCAAAATGTATATTAAGTAAATTAATAACTTTCCATCTATTACTGCTGTACCCCTAAATATTCCAAGTAGTTTGTATGTTTCAAGAGAAATTGTTGTGTGTGCGCGCATGCACACATCACAGTTTCAGGTTGCAATGTCTTTCCCAGTAATCTTGCAGTTGCTAGACCATCAGTACTATGTATATCCCCTGCTGATGTGCACTTGCAAAAACTTTTATGTATGTGTAAGAATGGGGATTTGAACCAATATTGTGCCAATTGTCTCAACATGGTGCCTTTTTTCTGTGTTACATCTACAGATGGGTACATCTGTTTGGAAGCTTTTAAAATCAAAATTCTTTTGCTCTCAACTATGAATTTGTGAATTTGATAAGTCTTCTCAAATTGGACACTGAGCCAAATACTGACTCACCCAGTAATTTCCAATCCAATAGCTCTTCCCATCTTGGAGGTACTTTGTTTTTATGTGGATGAACTGCCAGCCAGCCAGTTTCAACAGTGAGGGCTGGGCTTTGTAATGGGTTGTGGCTCCATCCCCTTCCCTTTTTGTTCATCAGTGGTCTTTTCTGACTTGTTTACAGTTTGGTTGCAGAAGACATGATCCTAAGGTCCTAATGTGTCACTATTCCTTCTTTATGCTTCCAAGCGCAAAGCTTACAATCATCACTGCAATTGATGGTTTTCTGCAATTTTCAGGCTTTCTTCTTGTAACTACATTGAAACTTTGGATAATCCCCTTACATTGATTCACTCTTGTTAAGGTTCCATTTCTAAACAATGTTATCACTATTACCTCTGTAGCTGTCATGAAATCTTCTCTAAATATGGAGTCTCTGGGTTTGAAAATTATTGGTATCTGTCACTAGTTGGTTCTGAATAATTCTCCTCCCCCAATAACGTAAAATTACACTAGAACAATTTATCATCTGTCAGTCATCTTCCAAAGCATTTATCCTATATTGGTTGGCATTCATGAAACACTGTGCTTCACTCTTGCTCAAATGAACTTCAGTATTCTGAAATGTCAGAGCTAAAAGAAAACCTACAAAGGGATGATTAAATGACATATCTACGTTCTACACATCAATAGTTGGGAAATGATACAAAGCTGCTGAGTATTTACAGGAGTCTTGGCAATCATTTACTGAAAGAGTGTAGCTGGGGTTAACTTGTATGGGTTTTCAACACTGTCCAGTGACCCAGCATTTTAAAAATGTGTTGTTGTCTATTATTTATTATTGTATCCTGAAGCTATTATTGTGTTAATTCACTTGTGTGTGTGTGAGTGAGACAGAGGGGGGGGGAGGGAGGGAGGAGATTATTTATGATGCCATTTTACAAGTCCTGGGGTATTTGTGAGTTTAATTTGTGACAGCAACAAAATAATAAAGGAGATAATAATAATAATAATAATAATAATAATAATAATAATCATATTTTATATTCTTGTTGCACTACTTTATGTATTTGCTGTCCAACTCGAAATAAAGAGACCAGACACATACATGGGTCGAAAAATGGCCACTTTATTTAAATTAACGTATTTAACTGTCTTCTTGAAACCTGTAAAATTTAAGGGAGCAACCTGGTGTGGGAGCAGCTGTGGCAGTGGTCTCTTCCTCAGATCACTTCCTCAGCTTCCCCTGGGCAAAACACCTGAACTCCATGGAAAAACCCATGACTGGGTTGCTCCCCGGCCAGTTCGCATCTGGAACGCCAACCTGAGATTTCCCACTCAACTCACAGGATTTGATTGAGGGTTATATCCCAAGTCCACCTAAGGAAGATCCTTCCCTCTCCCTTTAGTTGCAGACCTAAAGAGAAGTTAGAGGCCTAACCTTCACCCTAAGCAGGTGCCATAGGTGTCAACTGACACTAATTCTCCTCCAATCAACAGACTGGTATAGGGCAAGCATCTGCTTAGCCCCTATCCCCATCAGGCTGGCTAAACAGCCTGTAACCCCTTTTGCAGATCTTCAGAAAAAAATTCGTTTCCTGCACCACTTAGTGAATTCCATCTGCCCTGTACAATTCAAACTGCTCCAACACAATGACTGGATGAGGTACAGTATTTAAATGCCCAACCCATGATCCAAGGCATTGTGTATCTCAATATTGGCTCATTGGTGAGCCCAAGTAATCAAACCATGCCCCCGACTCTGCCCCCAGGCCAGCCATTCCCACCAGTTGTTACAGCCCCTCGGTTTTCCTGGCCATCTTGTGTTCAATCAATGGAGAGAAGAAAGGAAAAGTTATTTTTGGATATCCCAATCACTCATTGACCAAGCATGCTGGCTTGGGGATTCTGGACATGTCTCCATATATTTTCCAATATATCTCTATAATTTGTTGTCTGATTCTGTGTGACCCTTGCCATGTCGTTACAGTCTCTATCATTTATAAACCTCATGGAAACTGAGAAGCTGTGTATAGGAAACTACTCTTCTTCCATAGATTATATTATGAAAAGACTTCAGCTGATGCCAAGTGGCACTGATTCTTGAAACCAACCTGCAGAAGTTGGACAATAATGCATTTAATCCAAGTGTGATATAACTCATGTTCCATATGAAAGGGATGTCAAATTCAACCTATTTGAGATAGCAACCCATGAAGAAGAATGCCAAATTTGACACATTCTTTTAAAAAAATTCAAAAGAGATCTCATTACATACATACTGTTCCATTATAACAAAAGCAGACAAAAAATTGAAAGGAGGAATAACTATATTAGTTATAAGTTTATATAAAAGCTGACCAAATGTTTAAAATATAAGTCAATTTGTAATTTTGTTTATATATCTTTCACATATTGTAAGCAGTGACAGATTTTCTATCCATTGGATAACAGGTGGATAAAAATATCTTTCAAGAAATGAAGCTGAAAGCACATGATAAATCCACTTTAATTTGGGTTTAATAAGGCAATGAGGAATCCAAATGGATTTAAACTGATAGTGGTTAACTGAAAATTCTACAAGTACTTTTTGGGTTTACATTGTTTTAAAATGATGGCTTAGTGGAATGCTGGACACTATAAAATTGACAGACTGTATGGTTCTGGCTGTTAAGAGGACTTGAGAATCAGTGAAAACATTTGAAGAATCCTAGTCAGAATTTTAAGGAGGTCAAGAACTTGAGGGAGAAGTCAGCTGGTAAGAACAAAAGCAGTTCTGGCAACTCCTCGCCTCCCCCAAAATACACAACAACAAAAATTAAGGAGCCAGCCTGGGAGCTGAGAATCTTCAAGGTAAGAAGTGAAGACTCTCCGTGAGAAAGGAGGAGTTCCTCAGGCAGCCTCCATAGAAGAATTTAAGCATAAATGCCAGCTGATGGAGATAATCTAAAGCAGAGGTTCCCAACCTGTGGGTTGCAACCCCTTTGGGGGTCGAACAACCATTTCACATATGGTTTGGTGGAATATGTCCTTGTTGGTTCTGCTGGACATTTTGGTAGCTTTCACTGCCATCAACTATGGTATCCTTCTGAACTTCCCTTCTGGGATGGTACTTGGAGGCACTGTTTACAGTAGCTTCATTCTTTCCTTCAGGGGAGTAATACCCAGAAGACATGCAGAAGAATTCCTGTTTGACTCATTGGTAGTAGTAGTAGTAGTAATAATAATAATAATAATAATAATAATTTATTTATATCCTGCCCCTTGAGGTCAATCAGGGCAGCTAACAGCAATAAAATACAATACATTGTAGATCAAAATTCCCTCCCCCCCCTTAAACATTTATTAAATCAATTTTTTTCCTGATGTTTTGTATTTTTTTAAAAAAAAATATTTTGTGGATTCTCTCAGGGTTCCATTCTGACCTTCATGCAATTCAATATCTACATGACATGACATGACATACAGAAGTGGTCTGGAGGTTGAGATTTAGAGTAACCAATATTCTGATGACACCCAATTGCATTTCTCTGTTCTACCAGTAAACTGTTTCCATTCTGCCTGACAGACCATATTTCCCCATAAAACCCTTCCTGGAAGCAGCCATTTTCAGAAGAGAGTATTTCTATTAATTCCATCAACTTCACAATTATGGTTGGCGCTGACACAAGATAGGGCCTTTCCAGTGGCTGCCCCTATGTTTCAGAACTCCCTCCTTGAAAACTGAAAACTTTCAAATACTAATTATTTTACTCCAATAGCCTTGAAAATGATAACTGTTTTTTATCATTTTAAATTCCTTTTATATTATAAATAGTTTTGTTCTATTTTAAAACTGATATTTTGTATTTTTTTTAAAAATTATATTGTCATTATTTTAATTTGCAAGCTACTGTGAGTCACAATCTTGTGGAGGAGGAGATATACATAGAGATGATGATGATGATGATGATGATGATGATGATGATGATGATGATGATGATGATGATGATGATGATGGAGGTTAGCAGCATAACTGGTTAACATAGTATATTTACTAAAATAGTATACAGTGTTATATCTGTGGTGAGATCATTTAGAGTTGTCCATGAATTCATCACATTCACCTCAAATATCAGCCTGCTGCCTTCTTTGAATTAACCCCCAAAACTACTCATGATATATGATTAATTGTCTGGAGGGGGGAGTGTTGTAAAAAAAAAAACAACAACCCTGATGCTCCATTTTATATGCCATTTAACAGCTGGCATCTTAAAGTGGTTTACTGCTTAAAAGTGATTCAGTTTGTCCTGCAAAATTGGAATTCACTGCTAGATGTCAGACTTTTAATCCTCCTTTCCCTTCCTAAATAACTTTTTGGCTCTTTTTGTATGCAAAGCCAACACTCCAGCAGCAAGAACCTATTTCCTCAAAACGCACATTTTGGAAAGTCACACAAGGCAAAATCCTCAAAGTGGGAAGCACACAAAATATTCTCTACTTGTCATGCATGAGTTTTCCCCATACCTGGCACCAGTGAAGCACAAGCAGTTCAATATAGTTTAGTAAACAGCTCCATAAATCACTTGAGTTCTGACATACATTCTGATTCAATGCTGATTTATCTCCAGGGCACTTAGAAAACTGATCTCAGTCACTGATAGTTGGTGGGGGAGAAAATGTTTGTTTGATTTAGATGTGTCTGTAAGAGTCACATGTAAGAAAATGACTGTGAATCTTCATTTTGTCTGTCTTCTTCACTTTTAACAATTGTTGGCTTCTGAAAATAATATAAATTAGGAAATATTGTGATTTATTTATTCATTTATTTATCTATTGCCATCATATCCCACCTTTTTCCCAAAATGGCATCAAAAGTGGCTTACTATAGTTTAAAAAACAATAACAGTTTAAAACACTGATTACAAAAGTTAAAAGTGCATTAAATAACAGATCTTGAAACCAAAGCCTAGCATAAAAGTTGATGATCTCCGTCTGGGCATGGACAGGGGTAGCGTGTCCCTGTTAGTGCTTTTGGACATCTCAGCGGCTTTTGATACCATCAACCATGGTATCCTTCTGGAGCGCCTGAGGGAGTTGGGTATCGGGGGCACTGCTCTGCAGTGGTTCCGTTCCTACCTCTCGGGTAGATTCCAGATGGTGGAGCTGGGGGACTGTTGCTCCGATAAGAGTTCCCTTACATCTGGTGTCCCTCAGGGAGCGATTTTGTCCCCTATGCTATTTAACATTTACATGAAACCGCTGGGAGAGATCATCCGGAGACACGTGGCGCGGTGTTATCAGTCTTCTCTGTGTCTCCGACTGATGCAGTAACTAAGGATGGCATTTCTCCTCTAGATGCCTGCTTGGCGTCGGTAATGGGCTGGTTGAGGGAGAACAAACTCAGTGTGAATCCAGGGAAAACGGAAGTACTGGTGATAGGTTCCCCAGCTCCGGGTGGTGAGATCTGTCACCCAGTCCTGAACGGGGTCACGCTCCCCTTGAAGGACTCGGTGCGCAGCTTGGGTGTACTCCTTGACTCGTCGCTCCAGCTGACATCTCAGGTGGATGCAATGGTCAGGAGTGCTTGTCATCAGCTTCGGCTGATATGCCAGCTGCGTCCCTACCTGGACCGTAGGGACCTTGAAACTGTTGTACATGCTTTGGTAACCTCTCGATTGGATTTCTCTACATGGGGCAACCCTTGTACCAAACCCGGAAGCTGCAAATGGTGCAGAATATGGCAGCTAGACTGGTCGCTGGTAGTTCCAGGTCGGACCATATAACACCCATTTTAAAAGATCTTCACTGGCTGCCCATCCGCTTCCGAGCTCAATACAAGGTGTTGGTTTTGACCTATAAAGCCCTAAATGGCTTGGGCCCAGGGTACTTGGAGGACCGCCTCTCCCCATATAATCCACCTCGCACTCTTCGAACATCTGGGACAAATTTGTTAGAGGTCCCTAGGTCACATTTTGTGAAGACCTCACAGAGGGCTTTTGCCATCGCTGCCCCTTCTCTTTGGAATAAGCTCCCTGTAGAACTCTGCTCCGCCGCTTCATTAGCCTCTTTTAAGAAAAATTTAAAAACGCATTTATTTCGGTTGGCCTTCCCACCTTAGTTAATTGCTTCTTCTCTGCCCCTTGTCCTTTTCCTTTTGACCCGGACTATCGTAAATTGATTCTTCCCATTTCTTGCCCTTGACATGTGTATTTTATTGATTCCTGTTCCCATTTTTTGTAGCAATGTTTTTAACCTTATATTGTAATTGTTTTATCTTGTATCGTAATGTTTTAACTTTTGTAAGCCGCCTTGATCATTTCTTGGAAAGGCGGGGTAGAAATAAAAATTATTATTATTATTATTATTATTATTATTATTATTATTATTATTATAAAATAAGAGTCCACTGTAGTTACAGATCCACCAAACCCTAGAATTTAAGGTGAGAGTCAGGGGGTATTTCCGATCATGACAATTGTGCCACAGTCATGGATGCATAGTGTAACTGAATATGTAGCAGTTACAGATCCATAACTCTAGGTTATGGATCCATAACTGCAATGCAGAATGTCAGTGTATATTTCTTTCTTTGAAAAAGATTACATGAGATGTCTCTGTTGAGCAGCATGACTTCTGTTGGTGGAATGCATTAAATAGGAAAGAACTATTTAGAACAGTGGAACACACTCCCTTGGAGCGTGGTGACGTGCCCTTCATTGGAGGTTTGTAAACAGAGGCTGGATGGCCATTTGTTGGGGATGCTTTGACTGTGTATTCCTGTATGGCAGGTGGTTCAACTGGACAGCCCTTGAGGTCTCTTCTAAATCTATTGTTTGTTTACGAACATTCCCACAAAAGAAAAATAATTTTCACTTTAAGTAATATGAAAACAAAGATCAGGATTCAACAGCCTTCTTGGGCTAATGGAAGAAGTCTGTCAGTGGCCTTAGGAGGTGGTGATTCCTTTGCCTCTGTATGTCCTCAATATCTATTCCAGAAGGCTTGGGAAACCCTCCCGAGTGAAGTTTTGACCTGTATAGTGCACCTGGAGAAATTAGGGAGATAAGAAAAGTGTCCCATCATTGATATACATGGTGTATTGGAAGAGAAATTGTCTCTTCCTGGGTCCATTTGTTCTCAGTTCAAATCTTCAAATGAATACCATTGTATTATAGTAATACAGATTGTTAATGAATTGTTTTCATATTTGATCCACTTTAGTTATAATGCACTATTTGAAATTCTTAGGGGCTGTACAGATGGGCTTTACTGGCTGGATCAGGGCCATGGCAACCTCATGCTGCAGCCCCAATCCAGCCTCCAGGGAGCATAGAAAGGAGCCACAAAAATGGCTCCTTTTTGAGCCCTCCAAAGGACACCATAGCTGCTGTGTAGTGGCTTTATGATGCCCCTTTGGTGCACCATGATGGTGCTCAGAGGGGCACCATGATGTCATGTGCTGTGTAGACCAGCACACACCAAAATGGCACTCTGGAGGCGGGGCTAGGGTGTCCAGCATGCAGTGCCCTGGCTCTGCCCACAGGCCAGCACAAAGTGCCAGTCTGTATAGGCTCTTTGAGTAGCCACAATTTATCCAGCGAGAGAATATAAGCATGTGCACTAGATATTGTTTCTCATATTCACTACTAGCTGTTGATGCTGTCAGTCCTTCTGAGAGAGAGTGTCAGTTATGACAGTTGGTGTTAGAGTAACTGCCTCTCTGTTTTTGCTGTTATGGTTGTTTGGTTGGCAAAGTAACTTATTTATTAAAGCCCTTGTGTAGAGTGAAAGCTTGAAGTGCTCTTGTCGTTATTTCTCAAGCCGGGAGCTCAAGGTCGTTTGCAGGAGTGAAGAAATATTTTCCTTCTTGGCCTGAATACCTTTGCAGACATCTCTTCAGATTCCTTCTCCCTGGCATCCTGTCGACGTGGTTCAACTCTGCAGGTGGTCGTGGTGGACACAGCGCGTCTTTCTACGCCCCAACAACCTTCATCCTACTGCTGCCACCAATTTATGTGATGCACTCCACACTACAGTATTCCTATTCCTGTCTTTAACACATAGTAGTGTGGGCTTGTGTTTTGAAACTCATGCCAAGCAGTTTTTCAAACAATAATAAAAGTTTATTTGAATAATAGTATATTAAGTATCTCTGATATATAGTTGTTATTGTATCTTTACTTCGCAAATTAGTTACAAATATCTCACTACTCTCTCTCTCAGTAGTAACCCAAAGTCAGCCACTCAGGCTATGAAATCCCTCAGGATCCTAATAACCCCAAAACTCCCTTTCTAGAATTGGGTTATCTCCAAGTCCCTCAATTTCAGACTCTTCCCAATGATAGTTCCTCTCTGGACTTAACAAGATCTATCAGGTTATAAGCCCCTTACACTGGACTTAAACCTCAGTTCCCCTCTGGAACTCATAAAACTATGTCCACTCACTGGACGCAACAGAACCCTCTCTGACAATTCCCTCAGGAACTTTTGGAACCCAGTCCTCTCTTGGACTCAACTGTTCCCTCCATTTTAATCCCAACTGCCAAAACCAACTGACACATGGAATGTTCAGAAGTCCCAGCCCACATCCTATTGGCTGGTCCTCAGCTGCCTTCTGATTGGTCAGCCGGGTGTTCTGTGCATCACAGAGACCAGGACAGTTAATATCAGACCATGGCAGTGTTGCCATGGCATGAGATTGTGGGAGGCATGGTTAGTGGCAAGCTTTGCCAATTGCCCCCTATCAGTCTCATTGACCCACCCACCCACCACTGGTATAGGAACGCATTCATCCCAGAGGAAGCAATTTTCAGGAACTGTTTAGAAGCATCCTGAAAATTGCCTCCTCTGGGATGGATCTGGAACGCAATGGGAACTTCTGGTGTCGGCACCGGCGGTATTCTGCTGTGCAGTAGAATGGGTGATAGCGCCCATTCTGTTCTCATCCCGCTCCCTTTCATCACACCCCTATCATGTCCCAGGGGGCAATGTAAGTGCCATAGTGTGAAGTTTTACTTGGTCGTCTCGGGGCCAATTTCCCCTTTTCACAGGTTTTTCACCTACCCCACACTGTGTCCAGTGGCATATGGGAAATTGGCTAGGGTGGAGTCTGGATAATATTTGATTTGGCTTAAAATGTTGATTGCTGATTGGTTTATATAACAATGCATTGCAGCATAAATATTTGAATGACATTTTAGCGAGCACCTTGGACATTTCTGGAACCACCTCTTTAAGCCTTGCAACCTGGTAGATGGCAGAAAGAAATTGCCCTTAGGTCTGGCTTGAAAGATAAATCCCTTCTTTAATCTTTGTGGATTGGGAAGGGAGCTTTCTGGTTAGACTTCCTTATGTGGGCAGGCCAGGGACCCAGCTTTTGGGTTGTTGTTGAGTGCTTAGGTGTTATTGTCCTGATAAGCTGCAGAGTTGGTGAGGGGTAAGACACCAGATTCAGCTTCTCCCACATTTGGTTTCTGTTAGGAATTAGTTGCAGTTCCATTAAAAAGTTAATAAATAGGTCACTAAATGGCCCTGTTTTATCCCATCTCTTGTGTCTGGTCTCATTATTCTGGGGGTTGGGTAGCAATTATCTGTTTGCCTATCATTTGTTTATTTAGTGTCATCCTTCCCTCACTTTGCTTTACAATCTTTTTTCCCTTCTTTTTCCTTTTCTATTGCTTGATTGAACTTTTCCTCCCCATGGGTAAATGAACATTGTGGATTGCACAGAAGTGCTCCCTCTACAGACTCCTAACACAATAAAGTGCACAAAGTCTCATTTGCATGATCCCTAAACTTTTGCATATTTAATCTATTTCTGTTGCAACAAGGCATTTAACTTTAATTTAAGCATAGTATGTCTTTTAGGGGCATGGATGCCTCAGAGAAGTCTGAGACACAATAGGACCGAAGCACTCAGCTATGTTCAGTGAAAGCTTTATGAAGCGTATCAAATTTCTCCAAGTGAAGTATTTGTTTTGCTTTCTAGGATATAAATAGAAACAATCATCCCTGTCAGCATTTTGCATTATGCCTGCATTCTTTTGCTAGTGGCAAAGATTTTTGCTGAGTTGTTGCATATCATATGCATGCTTAAATAGCCAATTTTCCAGAAAACCTATTATAGTCTAAATCATGTGTTACAACAATTATTTATTTGTATTTAAAAGGTAAGAATTGCAGTAAATTCCATGGTCTAGACCCAAAAGCTAGGCGTATCTACTAGACCTACCAAGAGTGCACCAACACTGAGAAAATAATGCAGCTTGGCACCATTTTAAGTGCCATAGGTTCATCCTATGCAATGGCCATCCCACCTCTTCCATGCTGGAGGCTGTGGAGATGGGATGGACCTTTTGCTGCCCTCCCACTGATTGAGACCAGCAGTTTAAGACATGGCATGGCACGGTTGCCATGGCATATTGGCTGCTGGGTGTGTGGTTGGACCAGGATTGGCATGTTGCCCCCAAGCAGCTTCATTCCAAAGCAATTTGGCAACCCACCCATCCGCCATTGGAATAGTGTGAAGTTTACTTGGTCTCCTGTGGGCCAGGTAGGAATTTCCCCCCTTTTCCATGGGTTTCTTGCCTACCCCATACTGTTCCCGGTGGCATCATGGGAAATTGGCTTGAGTGGTGTCTAAATAATATTGATTTGGCTTAAAAGAAGTTTAATTCTAATTGGATTAATTAGTATTGTTTTTGGCATAAATTTTGGATTTGATCTGATTGAGCATTTTGGACACCGTACTGGGTACAGTGGATCCTTGTTATACGCTGGGGTTTGGTTCCAAGATCCCCTGTGGATAACAAAATCTGTGTATGCTCAAGTCCCATTAAATATAATGACATAGCAAAATGGTGTCCCTTATAAAAAATGGAAAATCAAGGTTTTATATTTGAAATTTATACTTGTTTTGAACATTTTCAAACCATGGATGCTTGAATTTGTGTATAAAAAAATCTGTGTATAAGAAGGGCCAATTGTATAAGGAAAATTTCTGGAAACACCTCTATGGGCCTTGCAACCTGGGAGGGTGGCAGAAAGAAATGGACTTTGAGTCTGGCTTGAAGGAATACCCCGACTATAATCTTTGCAGATTAGGAAGGGAAACTTCTTGTTGGACTTCCTTATGTGAGCGGCCCAATGAGCAACCCAACCTTTGGACTGTCGTTGAGTGCTCAGGTGTTATCATCCTTGTAAGCTGCAGATGTGGTCTGTCGTAAGACACCGGATGCAGCTTCTCCCACATTTGATCTTTGTTAAGGTATTAGTTGCAGTTCTGTTAAGAATTTAATAAATAGGTCAATAAATGGCCTTGTTTTACCCCATACATCTTGTGTGTGGTCTCATTATTCCTGGGGTTAGGTAGCAATTCTAGGATTTGTAGTTTCAAAAGTTATTTAGCCCTCTTTGCAAAGAGTGCTGGTGCCTCACAAACCCCAGAATAGAGACATGACAGTTAAAATTGTGTCAAGCTCATTATTTCTACACTGTAGATGCACCCTGAATCTCTTGCTGACTGGTAATTCAACACTGATGTAAATCCCATTGGCCCAATGAGTCTACCTAACTAGCAATTGGATCTAGACCTATGTTTTGGTTCAAAAGATGATGCATGAACGAGAAGCATGTTTCACTCTGTGATATATCTATTAATTGCTATTCTGTCCCCAGAGTTCTGTGCCCACTGTAAACCAGCTCCAAAGGATTTGGGAATCTTCCTGAGTATTGGGGAGGGTGATTCAGTGTCATGACTGGGATAACACCTGTGCAAACAGAAGAACCATGGAATGTTTGATCTATTGAAATGAAAACAAAAAAGAACAATATATGTTATCTATACCCATAATGCTAGGGAACATGAAGAAACATGAAATCTTGGATCTATATTATCCAACGGACCATATCTCCCTTTAAGAGCATATTAGAAAGATACTAAGATTGTCCAGAAATGCCCTTCTCTTAGGGGCTGTGCACATTGATGGGAAAGGCAGGGTTGGGGTGGAATTGAGGCATAGCATCCATACGACACATGTTCAAGCTCCGCCACCTGGGCAGTGTGATGTCGTGCACCAAACCACACAGTGCGTGGTGTCATGGTGCTCCTCTGATGCTGAGTCCATACGACGCAGCACTGAAGGAGTGTCGTAAAGTCATGGCATCGTGACTATCACACCCTTTGCAGGGTGCAAAAAGGAGACGCTTTTTGCAGTTCCTCTTTGTGCCCTGCAAAGGCCAAATCAGGGTTGTGGCATGCGGTTACTGCGGCCCCAATCTGGCTGTAGAAGGGGCAGCTGCAGGTCACCCCTTAGGGGCCATCTGCACAGCTCCTTAGTCAAACCAAATTTTCAGGTTTGTCTCGTGAGAAAAATGGAGATGGCCTTCTTGGGGACTTCTCCCTGCTTTGGGAAACCCTTTCTAAGGAGACCAAAATTGCTCCACCAATGCTCTCCTTTTGGTGGCAGGTGAAAACATTTTTATGCCATCAGGCTTTTTCAAACTGATAAGGGTTGGACTTTTAAGGCTGCAAAAGTCAGATTTCAAAGTTTGTATATAGTTATTAACAAAGCTTAAAATTTTATTTTACAATGTTTGAATTTTTAAACGTTTAATTGGTTTTTAAACTTTCTATCTACATTTTAATGTTTTTGTACTGTTCTTAATCTTTACTGTTTTAAATTTGTTTTTAGCTGCTTTGAATCCCTATATCGGGAGACAAATGGAATATAAATAAATCAAATAATAGCAAGAAAAAGATACTAGGTAGAAGTTTATATTGTTGATTAATATTGAAATTCCAAAGAAAAGTTTTAAAA
Source organism: Sceloporus undulatus (assembly GCF_019175285.1). Taxonomy (NCBI): domain Eukaryota; kingdom Metazoa; phylum Chordata; class Lepidosauria; order Squamata; family Phrynosomatidae; genus Sceloporus; species Sceloporus undulatus. The sequence goes on from NC_056524.1 coordinate 119,090,328, forward strand.
GTCTTTGTGTAATCTGGGATCATAAATGGATGATGAATTTAATGAGCTTCATAAGAAGTGGCAGCTTGAAAACTTCCCTTCCCATCCCACTGAACATCTAGCAGTGGGGGTGGAGCTCTTGATGCTCCCATCTTACCACCACCAGCCTGGTAGTAGTGAGAAGCTTTGGGTGGTGGCAGCTTGAAAGCTACCCACCCTGACACCACTTGACCATCTAGCAGCGACAGAGGAACTCTGGATGCTCCCAGTTTATCACCAGCATCCTGGCAGCAGGGAGGAGCTATTGGCAGCAGCAATGACGATAGTGGCAGCATTTAGACTGCCCCACCTCGGTTCACCAAATAGAGTGGAGGAGGAATGGTGACTATTTGCTTCCTTTATAGGAATGGTACTGTTATTACTTCTAACAGTAAGTGGGATAACAGTACAGTGACTAATTTAAAAAACTAAATCTTATTTTGTAAATTACACCAACGATTATTGATATTGACCATTATGATTGGCCTGAAGCTTAGTTCGGCACTTGGAATGGAATTATTTAGTGAATTAACCAGCAATCCACTGATGTTAATTCTATTTTGGGTCTATTTTGGATGGCTGAGGGTGCAGTAGCTGGACCAACAATGGCTACAGGAAGAGCTATAAAAGGAAAATGCTGCACACACTTCAGAAGTATCATTCCAACTGTCAAGACATAGTCACCTCACCACCTATGGTGTAACATAGTCACCTCACCACCTATGGTGAATAGGAATCTACCCCCTGCCCCCCCCCCCAAGTTTGTAGGCAAGCAGTTACTCTGGAATGTGTGACTAAAGCCAGCACATGTTGACAGGTGAGTAAGTAAGTTTAAACACACACACACCACCACCACAACAAAACAAATGGCCCTGATTGCACTGCAGCTTGGGATCTATATTGGGGATGGAGCTACTATTTGCAGCAGTTCCTTCCCATGTTCACAAATGGGTGTCATGGCAATTGGGAATCTCTACAGAGAGGAATAATAGGTGAGCAAGAATTTTGAGCATTTTTCTTCTTATATTCAGTTTCTGAAAGCACTATATTTTCTGCAGAGAAAAACATCTTTTTATCTACAGAAGAATTCTGGTACAACATACTGGGACTTTTGAATGCAGTGAGAATATTGTAGAAGAATATTCATTTTATCATACAGGGTGAAGAAACTAATTATTCATCTTCACATGTGAGGATGTGAGGACAGTCAAGGATTCACATCCCTAATCTATATCTATATAAAATGGATAGCACAATTTTCAATAATATCTCAAATGAATAAGCTCAGAGCTCTTTACAGATGTTCCAAGTACAAGCATACTAACTGTGTGCAGGAAAGTAGGGAGATCTTGTAGCACCTTTGCGACTAACTGAAAGAAAGAATTTGGCAGCATGAGCTTTTGCATACTTAAGTCTACTTCCTCAGATGCATTTGGTGGAGTTGAAAGTCAGGGACAGACGTACATATGTAATTGGTGTGTGAGTATGTAAATTCAAAATCAAATTCCTTTGTGTATAGAAACGAAGTGGCAAGTCCAGTTTTAATGATGATCATTTGTGAACAATGTTATTTGAAACTAGCCTTTCTTTATAGAAATGAAGTGGCAAGTCCAGGAAAGCTCGATATGATCTTGGTGGATCATTGAATTTTTATTGTAAGGTATGTGAGGAATCTCCTAAGAATTCCTCATATTTCTCTCTACATATGAACAAAACTTGAGAAAAACTTGTTTCCTGACCTTAGAATTAACTGTGTAGGTTGAGGGCAAGAGCTGCTGCTGCAGTATGAGATTCCTCTCTCCTAATTGAATGGACAGATGAAAAACCTTTGAACTGGGTCAGTTCGCAGTACAGTAAAACTAGTTTTAGAAATCCAAGAATTAGATGGACGTATTTTATTAAATATCAAATGGAAATGGCAATTTCAAATGCCTTCAAATGTGCAGCCAAAGATATAAACCCTTCAATTGGATTGAGGTCATAATGGCTTGCTACCATAGCAACAAAGCTCCATGGGTGTTCACAAGATCTCTTTTGATTGGATATAAAATCCAGGTGCTTTTTTGTGGTACAGAGATGGGATGCAGTTCTCTGGTCATTTTAATACAGTAAATTGTACAATTGCGGCAACACATATTTTTCTAATGAAAGCTGAACATATCCTATAGCCAATTATGGGATTAGTGAGACAGTCACCATTCCTACTCCTATGTTACTTCTAAAGAAATAAAAAATTAAATAACCCTCTACCATGACCGTGTCACTTTTTCTTTTATTTTTGATGTATGCGATTTCCAACACACACATTAAAAATACATTCAGAATGCTATCTGAGAAAGAAAATAAGAGTGTTCAGTTCCAGTAGTACAGTTCTGGGGCAACAGGAGGCTGCTCTTACTAATATTACATTGCATAACAGCTGCATTGCACATATTTGATGGCAACAAGAAGACAGTATCAGATTGTCCCTGAACAATTAAATGAACATAAATTGTAAATGTAGATACAGGTATCTAGATAGGCTTCCATTTATATTTTGCCTGTTCCATTAAATTGCACCTGATTATGGTTTCTGAGTTGATGCGAATGTAAGTTTGTAGTGAATGGAATTCCTAGCAACATTTTTGAAAGGTTATTATGCAACTCTGGGGTCACAAATAAAAAAAGTAGTAATATAAAAGAATAGAAACTTCTGGGAAAGCAGTCAAAAGCTCCAAAATAATTTAAGATAAGGGATGAAAGCTTACAATACCAATTCTAGACAGAAATACCATAAAAGCTGCTTAAGAAAAAAAAAAGGTGGAATACAGGCTATATGGGAAATTGAAGAAACCAAAAATGTATTAAATACCAATGATAGGTAATTCTTCACTAATTTTGTTCTCAGCTCACTCTACTATTCACAGTGACCTTGGTCTAGATTTGCTTTCTGAAACAGATCAATGTTAAATCCTTACCAGATGTGGCTTCCTTACTTAAGTCGTTGTGTCTGAAGTCTCTTGCACCATTTGGCTCTTTTAGAGAATATATCTGAGAGTCATTAGGCCCAAAGAGTTTCAAGCTTCCCAAAAATCCTCAAATTGCCAATTTCCCATTCCACATGGGTATTACTTATCCATAATTAAAACATCTTGTGTTGTCCATAAGGCCATCCCAAGAGACTCTGCATCCTGAGTCCAAATTGTGCTTCTCTCAATTCCATGTGTGGATTCTGACTGGATTGGCAGTGGCTAGATGACACCATCCACCATACCTGGCCAAGTAGTCTAGTACAGGGGGCTTGGGAATCCCATGTAACATACACTGCTCTGCCTCTAACACAGCAGAACAATGGAGGAGCTGAGGAGGGCAGTGCAACAGGGCAACTTATGCTAGATGATGCGTTTGCCTCACTATTGTGTCATCAAAGAGATCTTGGTGATCCATCATGCCAGAGTAAATTGCCTGTTTTGGGGATGGAGGGCTGCACGCTGTTCTGATTTTGCCATTCTGATGAATTCTTCAGCTCAATATGCTGTCTGGATTTAAAAGAGCAATGAAGACCAGTCTCTTCTGGCAGGCTTATCCAGATTATTTTTAAATTGTGACTTTTAAATGATGAATTTTAGACGTGGATTGTTCTAATATGTGCACATTTTATTGATCCTTTTAAACTGGTGTGTGTTTTAACTGATATTGTTTGTTAATTGTTGTTGTCCCTCACCTCAATCCTTGGGGAGAGGCTAGTAATAAATTAAGTAGTAGTAGCAGTGTAATAGTTAAGGATGTGAAAAATTCTAAGTCTCAGTTTCATTGATATCCTAACTGGATTCCTGCCCTATCTGGTCGTGAAACTTCATTTTTCCTGTCTATATGAACATCTCTGAAAATTTTAGGTATACATTTTCATGAGGTGTACATTTATTTATCCAGTTTTCTTAATGTATACATTCTGTATACATTTCCCACTTGGATTAATGAATGATTGTGTGTATCTTTCAATTCAAAAATTTCTGCCATTTGCATGTTAAATACACACACACACACATGCACACACACACACATGATTTTGTGCACATTGAATGTATAATATAAGCCTACTGCCAGTGTACAAAATAATTAACATATTTATCCTCATTTGTCCTTTGAGAAGCTAGCAGAAGAAGCTAGGACTTGTTGTCAACTGTCAAAGCTCCTGTAGTAAAGCACAGATTTGTAGGATTTATTGAGCTTAATGGGACTAAGCATACTGCTGTGCTTTGAAACCATCTAACACATTTGAAAAATGGTTTGTAGGTATGCTCAAGAAAATGGAGTGGAGGCAAAGGAGGATTCCTTCATTTTTCAAAATCATTAAAGAAAGTAACTACATCTTGGTACAGTCGCCAGTTCACACTTAGAGTCATCTAGTAAATCAAATCTGTGTAGCATGACAGTCTTAAAATCCCCCTCCCTGTGCTTCTCTATGGAAGCACAAAAAGGGTGAGAGAGGATAAGTGTAGCTAGTTATGAATGTCTATTCAGAAGCAGGTCCCATTGCACTGAATGGGACTTAGTTATGTTAATATCTTGACGATCAATGTAGCACATGTTTATTCACAAGGATTTTCTGTTAAACATGTCAAAATCGATCCAAGTAAAAGACAGAGGTCTGTGAGATTTATTCAGCTCAGTGGGATTTACCAGGTTAAAACACAGAAGGAAGATTGTTGGTATAGCTAGAACTTACAAGTTACAAAGCTAACTACTGTAATTGGCACAGCCTTCCCGCCTTGAAACAGCTTCACCCGAACAGTGTATATTAAACATCCTGAGATTTCCTCCTCCTCCTCATGCTCCTATCAGGAGAATGATAGCACTGTAATGCTTTGAAGTTAGCACACCCAGGGTACACATGCTGAAAAGGAACTTGGCTTAAAAAGTAAAGTAGAGTGAGCCATTTGTATACACAAGGGATCCATTCCAGACTCCCCCCCCCCCAACATATGGCAAAAAAACATGGGACCTCAAGTCCCATTGATTCCTATGGTGCACGCTCCCAGTGCGTGGTGCACATGCCATTTTAACTCCCCAGGCTTGCCGTGCACAAAAGCTTAAATCCGAGTATGGAAAGGCCGCCTATGGCATGGGCACATTGTATACCTAGGAAAAGTATTTTGCATTTATTTATTTATTTATTCTAATTATGCAGCATTTCTAATATGCAATGAAAGGGAAGCAGCATGACTCCAGCTAATGATATATGCTCTCAGAGTAAGCCTCTATGCGAAAAGCAGAACTTGTTACATAATGTGTATAGTTTCCTAAACATCTATTCTGCTTATTTTCTTGCCTATTTTTAAAAAAGTGTTTTGTTCATTCTCAGAAATTCTAATTTGGAAAGGAAAATTATTCTTCTCCAGTATCCTTGGCATGTTGAAACACAGAATCAGACTGTTAGTGGGACATTTGTGGATACTTGTTACATCCCTAATAGACAGGTCTACTTGCATGGGGCTGTGAACACTGCAGTTTTGTTCTCTGTTTGTTTAACACTTCCATAAGGGAAAAATAATGCTTCAAGGACAGATTATATTCTTTCCTTTGACAGAGAATGGTTCATTTTCTATATAAGAATTTATTACATCACTAAACTGACTCCCTAACCCAAATTCTGTACAAACTTTTATACAGATAGTTATGATTCACTGAATCAAAGGCTTATATACAGTCCCCCAAAATTCGGAGGACCAAATGAACCTGTGTTGCAAACATCTTTATCTCTTCCAACCCCATGCTGTTTGCTGGTTTTCATCTTCCAACATTTTTGTTTCATGCTAATATTTCCCTCTAACCTCTAATAGTGTGGGCTATGTGATTAGGTCCTGTGATGGCATATCCCAAGTAGATATGTGGCGAAGTTGACATCTGGGTTTGTGGCAAGGTCTTCTACCTATCTTTCCATCTGTATTGTGCAACCTCCTGTAAGTAAGCAACTGTTTGAGACTGAGAGGCTTTCTGTAGGCAAGTGAACAACTACCACCAAGAGCCTTTGAGAGGGAAATGTTATTATTCAAAAAAGGTTGTAGCTCACTCATAATACGCCTGAGTGGTCTCAGCTGGGCTGTTGCCATTAGTGGAGTTAATAAGAAATCTGTTATGATTGCCAATGATGATGATGATGAACCTGTTGCATTCTAGGCTCTGCTTTTTAGAAATCAGGAAGATTTGTTTTGTTCTGTTTGTAAAAAAGAAAAACAGGAAAAGATTAAATATTTAGGACTGAACTCTGCTTGTGGGAGCAAGCTGAATCTCACAGCTAGACAGCTATAGTATTGGAAGAAATACCATATATAATGGTAACTGGAATCCTGGTGATTTCTGAGCCCTCAAAAATGTTGGCTTTCAGATGCAAGATTTCTATGTTTTAATTGTTTATGATAAAGAAATGTGACAATGAAATAATCCATTAGTCTCCAGCAGTAAGGAGGTAATCTCACAGAATGGTTGAAGAAAACATCCGGTCTTCTTCACTAAACCACAGAATGGGTGAGAACCCTTTATATGTGACTGAAAACTGAGTTAAAAAAAAATGCTTTCTTCCTAGATAGAGTTAGAAAGTTTTCTGAAAAGAAAAGAAAAAATCAACAAAGAGTGCCACATGGATAAAGAGATGGTTCTGGCATCATTGATAGCCAAGGCCATCACCTCCCAGGGACAGGAAAGGGCCCAAGATGATGTTTTCCTTGCAACGATTGAAGAATGCTACAGAGAGTTCTGTTTTCATGACGATTAATGAGCACTCCCAGGGTTCAGACAGAGTGGCTTATTTTCCCTTTTAGCAACATTTGGAGGGCGATTTACCAGCAATGCAGGAAAGTGTGAAAATCTTCAATGTGTGCTTGTTTGAGCAGTTTGCAAGTCTGTAAAAAATATGCTGGAGGACCAGCATGGACTTGAAAGTGAATGTGATGCAGAACACAATGGAATTTCTGGGCAGGAAGAGATCAGCAGCTCAGCTGGACCAGGTTGCAACCTCCTGACCTTTTCTGCTCATCTACCATCACACACAAGTTCACACACCCAGGGGGTTTTCTGTAATTTTCAGGCTGGTCTGAAGTAAAAGAAGAGACATTTTACTCCAGAGGTTCTCCCTGAGGTGCAGATTGGGCCCTGCCCATTTTGGCTCAGCCTGTTTTCCAAACAAGTGAGTGTGGGAACAGGGCTGAGGTGTTCCTTTTCGCCCATGCAGAGAGGCCTCAGTATGGGACTTCTGGCTACAACCAAGATTTAATTAAGAACAAGATAGACTGAGATGCATAACCTTACAATCATTTTATTTTCCATATCACTAGGGTGTCATTGTTAAAGAGTTGTGGAAGATACACACCCCTTTTTTAAATCATATATCATTACTCTTTTCCTCTCTACTTTTTGTAACTTTCATTTGATTTTTCTCAGAAAAGCAAAGATAAAATATTTCTCTTTAATCTTGAGCCAATAAGTTCTGTCTTTGCCAACTTCTATTGAAATCTACTCCTTTCTCCCCCACCTTCTCTAACTCTCTCTGTACATGTAATCTATTAAAGAAAAGATGGATAAAATGTTTAGTTCTTTGAACAATTAATTTTCAGTTGACTCCTCCCATCTGTTGTGAACAACTTTTCTCTCATTTCTCAAAAACAATGCAGACTTCTTCCTTTTTTTTTTTGCTTGAGCCAGAGAGGTCTCCCTTTTTTTCAACAAGATTTAAAGAAGGGAGAGAACAGACCATGATTCTTTGTCCCCATTTCAGTTTTGATCTGAACTATATAACAATTTTCTTCCCCTTTTGGCCAGAAAGTACTTCAAAGTTTGGTTCTACCAACAGCTGTGAACTCTCTCAGTGTTGGCTATTCTCTGTATTAGCGTACACTTTTTAAAAGCTTGCCCACTCCCTCCCTTCTTTTCCCTCCATATATAGTGTATAGATATCCTTGTTATGTCTGTCTTTTTGGACAATCTGTTCTTGCCTACTCCACAACACTAATTGTTACTTGACATCTTCTGTTTCAGTGAGCCTTATTATTATTCTCCTTAGCCTATCTTTTGCCTTTTATGGCTTGTTTGATTAAAAGTTTTGAACAAACAGCCAAATTGTACAATATGTTACCAAGAGAAATTCAAGGTCATTGTCTTGATAGATAAAGACCTCTTCAGTTTAGAACCTAGTTACTTCATGGGGCACTTTTTCTCTTATATAACCACCTATATTACATAATCTGTAGGGTCTGATTTCTTTATAATGTTGTGCGTGCAAGGAACTTGCTATATATCAATCTGACAGAAGGTGTTCTTGATAAAGTTTTCCCAACTGAGGAATTTCCCCCACCCCTGCCCTCACCCACAAATCTAAATAAATGTTCAATCAAGACTTGTCTATTATGTCTCAGCTTTTGAATGAATATGTTATATTTTTTAACTTCATGGAACCTTCCCTGTAATTTCTTTTTATTGTATTAGTGATATATTATTTGTGTGTCTTTTTCTTAGGCTTCATTAGCATTGTACCCAGCTTTGGTATTAATTGTATACTGAGGTATAAAACTTAATCCCTTAAATAAATATATATGAAGGCCACAGAAATTTCCTGGAGATGATGACACAAAGTCCCTATTGTTTGTCAGACATTAGGATAATTTCCAATTTGTTAATCACTGCCATGCCTAAGCCCAACAAGGTACAAAGGAAATATGGTGTGAATGACTCCCAGTTCTTTCTATTTCCCCACAAAAAGAGACAAGAAACAGACAAAGTTTTGAAACAAGATGACATAACCCACAGAATGCTTTGTTGTTTCTCTTCCCAGTGACTGTTTTACCACCCTTTGACGCCTTTTAAAAATGTCTAAAGAAGCCAGTAAAACTACTTCAACTAGACTCAGCTAAATAGGCATGTAAGGGTATAGGACAGCATGATGGGTTTCTCACTAGTATTGTAAAGATTAAAGGATTAAATCAGGGGCTCTGCTGCTGGTAGAGGAGCAATTCCTGAATTAGTGATAGATCCCAAAATAAATTAGTTTAAGGAAGTTAATTGACATAATTAATCTATCTAATTTCTATCCCATCTTTATCCTAATACGGAACCCAAAGGAAGTTTGGTTTAGCATAGGCAACTAAAAGGAGATGGTAAAACTTTCCTTCTCTGACATTTCTTATGTTGATCTATTTCAGGATCTATGTCAATATATTTGCATGGATTTAAAACAAAAATAGAACATACAGAAAACATGCAGGGGTGGCTGTGTTGGACATTGAACAAATGCAATAGAATATGTTATAGTTCACAAACTTGACATGTCCCTGATAATTACCTAATGTTGGACTGAAATGATCATCCTCAATGCACCAAGCTATTCATGTCAATAATATTCCAGCATCACTCCATTCCCAAAGGGAGTTTGGCACATGTTATGCTCAATAAATATGAATATTATTAGACTTTAATGCAAAAGTCAGGAAAGGCGTCTCTTGCCATAGTCTGCACAAATTGTTATAATTCATACTGGACAAGATAGGGCTGTGGCCTGTGCTCTTTGTTTATATTGGGGGGTGGGGAACAAGCCTTATTCTAAACTTAAAACTGAAAAGGAAATAGTTGCAGCGACTGAGAGCAATCAACCATTTTGATTACCTCAGAATGGAGGCCTCCTGAACTGGCTCAAAATGGTACATTCCACATTGTGAGATAACCTGTATCTTTTAGAGAGGTTGGCCAAAACATCTGGATATCAAAGAGGATAAATATCTATATGTGATTGCTTTTTTGTCTGGTACATGCAACTCCATTGTTTCTGTAGGCCGAGAGTACTTAAAAGTCATCTGATCCCAAAGGGCACTTCACCTCTGTCCTTTTCCAAGCACATGTTTAGTTCACATTTTTCCTCACCTAGAGTTATTCCCTTCACTTTTAGGAGACAGCACCCAAGTCAGAAAGAAAGAAAAGGACAGAGACAGGTCTTTTTCACCTATGCCCCTCAATCTGATCCTCTCTCTCTGACATTCCCCTTCTCTCTGAAGCCTGTTTCCCTGCTCCAGACTCCAGTAATCTTCTTCATGTTAGAGGGTGAGAAAATCCATGTGTATGTTTTAGCCTGTGGTACCTTAAGCTTAGCTCTAGCACCCTTAGGATTTTTTTTTTAAGGAGAAGGTCTTCCATGTTATTTCCCCCCTTCTTCTACTTTGAGAAACAATTTGTATTGTGTATAGAGTGCTCAGTTGGTTTCTGCTGCTATCTTTATCTGTCTTTTTAAAGAAAGAAATAATAGTTTTTTCCTGCAAAACCACCATATTCTTCTATCTCATTATACTTCCAGTTACTCTGGTTCATTGTCCATTTTAAAAAACTTCAGTCTGGAAGATTCTGCAGAGTTAATGCATGGAAGAGTCCCCCCCCCCCCCCCGACCAATAAAACCAGTTCACTGCTCTTTATACTGAAGCTTGGGAAAACAACAGTTTTGAACTACAGCTCCTCAAATCGTCTATGATTGGAGCTATGACCACCTTAGGAGCTTTAATTTTCCATGCCACATAGCAATGATATAACATGACAAACCATTCTTCAAGGGACAATCTGGGTGGAAAAAAAGTCAAACTTTGGCTAGCCAGTGACAAGACAACTTCTTCCACCAAACAGAGAGAGTTCCCATATCAGCATAGTATTCAGTCTACTATGGGTTTAGTCAGAATTTTAAAGGAGCTGTCCAAGATACTGGACATTATCCTCAAAATGTGTTTAGCAACTTGGATAATTGTTTAAAAATTCAGGATAAAATTTGGAATGTGTCGATCTCCCCATTGACATGGAATTCACCAGACTGATCAACATAGTAAATGATGAAAATGTGACTGAGAAACAGGGGAGGAAGAACTGTCCCCACCCAGTAGTAATTACTCCTCAAGATTATTGAATGTTTATGACCTTCCAGAGATCACCAACCCTCCCATATTCATCACCCCAAGCTAACCTAAAAAATCAGAGCCAAAAGTATTATACTCGTACTTTCAAATCAACTCTAGGTTTTGTATATTTACTGTCCAATTGTGTTTTAATACGCCACCCCTCAAGCTGACTTTCCCAATCCTCTCCTCTTTTTGTCGCTTGCTCACAAATAAATATGTCAATTACCTTCATCTCCTTCTGTAGCTTTGAAAAACTGGCAAAGGATTTAATGAATAGCAGGTCTCTTGGTTCCCAGCTTGACTTTAGCACTCATTCTGTGATTAAAGTGAATACAGGAGAGAAAGATGTTCGGCTGTTGTTCTGATGTCCCCTTTCAATGTTTGTCAGTTGGATATCTGTTATATCTTTGAAGTACAGAGATAACTTTGCAACTGCCTAAAAATGATGGATCAGAGGATGGAATTAATGTGAGATGCTAACGTATAGACTGTTGTGCAACAACGGTCACAAAATTCCCCCTTCAATTTTCATGGAAAGGAGAGAAGACAAAGTGGACACATGATGTAGCAAATGACAATTTGGAGATGCAGGACAGCAATCTGGCACTCTTCAAAGGAGAAGAAAAATAGTTCAACCTGAGTGAGAAATGCAGAGCACAAAGAAATTGATCTTCCTCCAGCCCTACCTTTCTAAAACTATTTCTTTGCAGAACTTTTCCTCTCTTCCTAACTCTCCTTCCCATACAGCACACATACACATGCACACACAGAGACAAATGCACACACAGAGCACACAAAATTTTACAAAAAATATAAAGTGATAAAATAATTGAAAATATGCTCAAAATCCATTGCAATTTCACTCAGCAGGGGGAAATTTTTGAAAATATTCATTCTTACTTGAGAGAATGAACTAGATTAAGTTTCATATCCTTAGTCACAAATATTTGTATTTAAAGTTGCTATAGATTTACTTTGGCTTATAGTTGCAAAGCATGGCATGCTCCTTTGTATCTGCTGAGTTACTGACAGAACCAGAGCCAGCATCGTTCAGTGGTTTAAGCACTGGGCTATGACAATTTGAATCCCTGCTCAGCTATGGATGACCTTGAGCAAGTCACATTTTCTCAACCTCAGATGAAGGCAAAGGAAAACCCCTTCTGAACAAATCTTGTCCATAAAACCCTATGAAAGGCCTCAGGGTTGACATACATCAGAAATGACTTTAAGGCACAAAACAACAATTGGCAGCACCTGGCAAAATCTGGCTTTCACACACTTGTTAGGATTGTTTGCTTGAGAAGGCATTTTTAAAAGAAAATACTAATTCATAATTCTGAATACTCAGGATGAGCTTCTGGAATATGGTGAGGTCCTGCATAGTGTTGGACAAATCAAGTCATATACAACTCATTATCTGGGAATATCTGTCTACAAGGGGCTGAGTAATTCATTTCCTTTTTCTTTTTGCCTTCTGCCTGTAAAACTAACAGCTCTTCCAACCATTTGTCAGGCCACAATAGGGCTGGATTCAGTAAACTGACTATATTTAGCTTGGTGACTCACACCTTGTCCAATCTCTTCAGATCATGTTATTTTATCCTGTGCTTAAAATTCTGATTTGATTAAAGAAAAATTTCTATTGATGACAACCCAAAGTACGTTGTTTTTTTTTCCTTGAGAGATCAGCTTTCTTTGCCAATGTCTCATCTCCATGGGTCATAGTTTACAATACTGAGATCAAGCAGTTTATGTGATATGGATATTTTCAGCAGTTAGTTTACATTTTCTTTATGACTTATCTCTCTTGAGATACAGCATCAAATCCTGAGTAAGTCTATTAGAGGTCACTCAAATCCTGAGTAAGTCAATTAGAAGCAGTGAAGCATTTGCATATGCCAGATGGAGTAACAACATAGCACCAGTGTCATATTTATCATAGCATCTTTTTGCCCTGTCTTGATCAGTCATCAAATCCTAAACAGATTTAAACTGTGTCATGGTGCTGGACATGAAGGTTAGACAAATGTGTCATGACTGAGCAGCTGCTTGGCTTTGACAATGAGTAAGATCTGGTTATCTTTTCTTTGCTTTGCTTTTTCAGCAGCTCATCTTGTTTGTAAGTCATCTTTCATTTTCTGCTTTGCAAAAATGCTATACTTCCTTTTAATCCTGACTTGTACTTGTTGTCTATGGTGGACTGTTGGCATGAATATGACCAAGTGATTTTTTTTAAAGAAAAATATCCAAATAATATTAAAGAAAAATGTGTAACAATAATACTCCTGCTCTTCAGGAGAAATTAAGGACATATTTTTTCCCCATGTATATTAGTTCAAAGATCATTGGCATGTGCTGTTTACATTGAAAAGAACAATCCTCCTTTCCCCTGTAATCACAAGATTACAATATTTATATGAATGTGAATGTGAATGTGTATGTGTGTGTGTCCTTAAATCTATAGATCATCTTTGTCCCCCCACTACATCCCCCCAAAAGACTGATGCAACATAAATCGCTGTAGCTTTCCAGTGGGACCAAGTGAAGATAATCAGAGTGCATTGAAAGGGTAATTAGTAGAAAGTGCTGAACTGATTGCCAAGGATGGGTGCAGATGTCCATGCCTACAAGGAGATATAGCCATCTGCATGTGTAGCAGCTTCACTACAATGTGACAGCTTCCTAGTGAAAACAGCACAGCTGAGTGGGAAATAAACTGAACTAAGTTGTTTTTCAGTAATTCGTGCCAGAGTTCTGGATTATGTTCATAAAAGCATACATCTGGGGGGGGGGGGGCAGCAACAGAGAGAAGCTTAGCAAATCTGAGATCCATTGTAGTGCTTCTCTGTGTAGAAGAACAGATACAGGGGCATCTCGAGTCATTGGGATAATCAGATTTAAATGACAGATGCAAACAATTTGAATAAAGTAAATATTTTCTCCTATCCCTTGATATAATAGATCACTGTAGAGTTTACAATAGATCACTGTAGAGATAGCTATGTCAAAAGTTAGTCAAAGGTCTGCCCCAAAGCTAAGCCAAAATCACTGGAGGTCAGAGCAGGGACAGAGGTATCTCACTCAGCTCCCCCTTCTTGAATCACATGTCAATCCTGGCCAAAAATGCCCCCCCCCCCCCCAAAAAAAAAATCAAGTTTTATTCCAGTCACTTGTTGGGCTACTTATAGGTTGGTGGTCTGTGTTTGTTTTATGGTTTAAATATGCTGCAGACATGATACATTCAGTAAAATTCTCTAAAAATGAATCATTTTCTCAAAACAGTTTTGTTTTGTTTTGTTTGCTTTTGCACTCCACAAAGCTCTCTTCCCCTAATTTAGCAATGTTTCAAGGGTGGGAGCTATGAAATTCAGGAACTACCATCGCTACTATGCCAAATCCTTTGGATGCCATTTTCCTCCGCTTCTACAGGAAAACTTGCCCTCAGTCTGATTTGGCTTTCTGATGCCACCACCCATCCAATGGGTTCTGGCAGAGTCCTGGCACCTGAAGCCAAATCTGAATGATTTGTGTTCTCTGTATGGTATCTTTTCATTCCCCCCCCTCCCCTAAGAGGCAAATGAACTGAAGGAATTCAAAACTGCAGTATGCTCTACTTCCAGAATTAACCTTAGAAACTGTCCTACTTAAACAGGAATCAGCAGGAAAGAAATAGAAAGTAGAACAAGCTATTAATTTATAAAAGAACTGGGGATATCTGCTCATCCCTACTTTTTCAATGTGCAAGACAAAAGCAAAGAAACTGTTTTGAGAAAATCGTTCAATTCAGATTAAGTGACTGCAGCAGCATTAAACAGGCAGAAGGGGGGAACACTTCCAGTGAACAGAGTGTGGATAGGTCATGTAGTGATTTTAATTGTCAAAAGGTCATGTTTCAAATGTACACAAGAGTGCTTTTCTTTCATCTGTGAAGTATTGGAGGATATGGTACCATTGTTAGGCCTTCCAGGAACAGTCTCTCTTACATGCCTTACAGATCACTGTTGTACTTTATCTCCCTGAATAAATTAGAATTATATTAGGAATACCACGGCTTTCTACCTAAAAATCCTGCAGCTCTTTGTGTGATGCAAAGAGGCCATGGTGGTAATTTAAATGGTGAAGACCTTCCGTTCCTGCTAGCATTGCTACTCAATTAGACTTAATGATCATTTCACACATTTATATTGGAGAGGGGAATCATCTGTAAAATTTAAATCAATGAAATATTTTTTTTAATATTTTAGTTATCAGGAAAATATTATTTCCCTAATCATACTGCCGTTAAAGTGAAGTATCTATTAAGACTGGTATTGTGGCAATTCTACCAATCCTAAAGGGACAGCGAGAATGAGAAGTTTATCTACTGAGAACCCAGTGAGAAACCATGCAAGGCTGGAACGATGTACCTGACTTGTGTTTCTATACTCTATAGATCATCCAAAGTTTTTTGTTTGTTTGTTTTTCAAATGGGTTGGACATGAAGATGAGACTGTAACTTGGTCCACGAAGATATGATAACTGCTTGAGAGATGAAGGGAAAAGGGAAAAGCAGACTGACTGAAAGATAGTGTGTCATCATTTTTTTATTCCAAATCAAAGGGGAGGTCTCTTTCTTAGAAGCCTGCAGTGAGCTTGTGATTGGTATAAGTAACTTACAGTTCAAGAACTTTTCCATTGCATTCAGATGGATCCAACAAAAAGAGGTGACATTGTGTGTCACTGTACCAGAGGTTGGCTAAAGTGTGTGTGTGTGTGTGTTTGATTGACAGTTTCTGAATCCCTTGACCAAACTCTAATATACATTACAGTGTGCCTGCGTCATACGTGGGCTCATTAAAAAGCGGTTGCCCGACTCGGCGGGCTGACCACTTTGCCGCTAGACGCAGCGAACGGCTACAAGCCCCAGAGTGCTCTGGGGCTTGCCCCAGCTCCCTATTGGTGCGTGGGGTGAAGGGGAGGCCCTTCCGCCCCGCGACGCTCTGGGAGCTGGGCTCGGTGACCGGGAGTTCCGGTCCTCCAGGGCAGATGATTGGTTCTGCGGGCCTGGAGGAGGAGTCTCCTGGTCAGGTGGTACTGAGGGCGGGGCTTAGGCCTATATAGGCTGTGCTGCCAGCCCCGGCCCTCAGTCGGCGCTTGGCTCCGGATGGTTAGGAGCCAAGCAGGAAGGGAGGAGGAGCTGAGCCTTCTCCCACCCACCCACCGCTTGGGTTTGGGTTTTTTGTCACAACTTTGGGGCGGCAGCATAGGCCAGGATCTGCACGGTGTGGTACCAGGGCTACGGAGCTCTGGTTTGGGAGTCAGTCGGGACCCGGGGGCGAATAGGGCAGGCGTATGGCCATTGCGGGGGCCATAACGCGAGAGCGCCTCCCGGTGACTAGGGGCTTAGCGAATATGTGAATGCATGGCAGAGATGCAGTCATACGGTGTGCCTTAGCCCCTAGGTCATCCCAATACCTGGTGGGTGCCAGGTTGTGGTTAATCAGACAAACGTGGGGTTGTTTGATTTCGCAGATCCTGACCTCATGCTTTGTGCCAACCCTACCAATGGTTTGCTTAATAAAGTTGTGGCCTTTCCTCCAGCACGGTCTCCTGTGGTTATTCAGCAGCAGCATCTGAGGCAAATGCTGCTTTCGCTGGAAGCAGTGCTGGAAAAAGTGGTGCCATGCGCTGGATGAAACAATGGTGTGCACGCCCATGGTGCACGCATGCCGCCACTGCGCCATATGAGCACGATCCCCATTACTTACAAAGGGGCTGAAGCATACATGCTATTTCTTTTACGCAGGGGATCTGGAATGGATCCCCCATGTAAAAGAAGTGCACACTATACTATAATGTGGAAGCTGCAGTACAAAAAAGTCATTTCACAAAGCTCTAAAAGGGGATAACTATACCCCAGTTATTAGCAGAGTCTATCTCCATTTTTACATATGTCTGTTTGCACAGGCACACACACTGACACACACACACACACACTTGACAAATATTTATGTTAACTTCTGCAGCAGCTTATCTCAAAAGACCTCATCATCAAAGTAAAGCAGTATGTGGAGAAAAGATGGATTAGCCTAGCAACAGTGGCAGCCAATCACGAGCCAGCTGCCCTCAGCCAATGAGATGCTGGCAGGGAAAGGTTGAAAGTTCCGTTGTGGCAGTTAGGAACTTCAGATAGGGTTTTGTTGAGTCCAGTGAGTGGATGCAGTTTTATGAGTTCCAGAGGGAAACTGAGGTTTAAGTCCAGTGTGAGGAGCTTACTGTTAGGAAATGACATGTATGTGACCACAAGATAGAACTGTAGCAGAACCTATTACAGTTCCAGTGGCAGTTGACAGTTGACACTTGCATTATGGAATGTTGATGCTGTCAGTCCTTCTGAGAGAGTGTGTCAGTTATGACAGTTGGTGTTAGAGTAACTGCCTCTCTGTTTTGTTGTTATGGTTGTTTGTTTGGCAAAGTAACTTATTTATTAAAGCCCTCGTGTAGAGTGAAGGCTTGAAGTGCTCTTGTCATTATTTCTCAAGCCGGGAGCTTAAGGCCATTTGCAGTAGTGAAGGAATATTTTCCTTCTTGGCCTGAATACCTTTGCAGACATCTCTTCAGATTTCTTCTCCCTGGAGTCCTGTCGACGTGGTTCAACTCTGTAGGTGTTCGTGGTGGACACAGCGCATCTTTCCATGCTCTTACAACCTGATAGATACTCTGAGCTAGGGAGATATCTTAAAGAAATAACCTGCGGATTACATTTTGCCTGAGTGGCAGGATAGAGCTTAGAGAAACGAAGCAAGGGGAAAAGGCAGGGTGAATGTTCTTGAAAACAGTAACTTTGACAATGTAAAGAGTTGACTGGTTGAAGTGCGGTTCGGTTATATCCTGAGGGATTTCGTAGCCTGGGTGGCTGAGTTAATAATAAGAATACAAAGATAAATCTGTAACTAATTAAAACTAAGAAAACAAGATCTGAAAGCAACAAATATATATACCATGTCAATAAGCAAAATACTGTTTAAACCTTCTTATAAATAAAGTTTCATTCCTGTTTCAAACAGAGGCTTGTTTGACACTTGAATATTAAACACGCTACTAAACACTAAGAGTCTAGAGTGGGTCATCACATAATCTGGTGGCAGCAGTGGGATTAAAAGAAACCCATGGGACTGCCATCTTAAGGAAAGGAAATAAGGTGAAGGAATGTTCTCTTCACACAGTATGGCACAGAGGATAGGAGAATGTCAATCATAACAAAATTGACATTGTTAAAAACAACAAAACAACAATAACACAATCTTTTTAAAAATGAACTATGCCAAATCATGTGTCATCACTCCAAATACACAAACACATTTCCAAAGGAATATTCTTCACAGATGGCAAGTCACCAAATGGTCATTAGCTTAAGAGGAGCAACCAAGTTAACTGGGCTGTGTGATGGAGATGGAGATGCTTTCTCTGCAGTTCTGTCCAAAAGCTGAATACATTTTTACTCCCAATCCTAAAATAGATACTCATCCCTAACAGTAGTATCAAGAGTTCATGGGCCATCAGATAAAAGGTGCTACTTCATCACATTAGAATTAGACACACAGCCCCAACCAATCCTCTACCTGACTGTCATTTCTTCCACAAAACAAAGCAATTGTTTATTGAAATGAACCCAAAGCTCCCTGTCAAGAGCTCCAGGGATCCATTGTCCTTCACTGTTCACTAGCAAATTCAAGGAGACTGCAGCTGAGTTCTCCTTTGGATTGTAACCTCTTTGTTGACATAATATCATGCTGCTGGAAACTTGCTGGCCAATTAGATATGCTGGCCTGCATCCCAGCCATGGTACCACTTGAACATCCATTTGAAAATGTCTCAATAAATTGTTTCAGTGACTGGAACCAAAGTGGGGGTGGGCACACTTAGATAAGCCACCCTGGTTTGATTTAATTAGTTAGATTGTAAATCTAGATTAAAAGAAAAAAGAAAAAGAAGGAGAAAACATCTCAACATCCACTTATATTAAGGTAACCTAAAGACACAGAATTACAACATTATATAACAATCATATTCACAATTTATACTTGTAGGGAAACTTTTCAGAATTAATTATTTTAGCAAATTTATCAAATGCCTGCCTCCCACAGATTTTGGAGAGGAACATGCAAGATTGCACATAGCATCTATGTGGGGTTCTGCCCAGGCCTGTTGCATATGAATGCATTCAGAACATTGAGGGGAAAGACGGCTGAAGTGATGCAAGCTGTTTTTCTGGGAATGTTGCCTGGTATTACTCATCTTGTCACTGAGGAGTGTCTGATACAATTCCAAGGAGCCCAAATCCCCACCACCAAACATCAACTGAAACAAAGTGGGAGTGGGCATAGTCATATGCTTTTTCATTCAAGTTATATACAAAATGTTTCACTGAAGCATTGAGGGCTAGAAACATTATAAATGAAATGAAAAAACTATTAGGTTTTATCACCCAGAAAAACAACAACACAGGATTCATGCAGTATGCTATTAAAGCTATTCCCACAACTATTTATGCTTATATCCTGAATGTGAACTCCATCTGTTATGAAGGGTCCATGTATCTATTATTTAATACCTTGCCCACTTAAAAAATATAGGTCATTATTTTATATGTTACCTAGTTAGATATAGGGCTGAAACAGACTGCCCAGATAGGGTGGCTTGGTGCCCCCATTTAAGGCTGGATTGGGGCCATGGCAAACCCTCCAAGTGTGGCTCCAATACAACCAACCATGCAACAAAATAGGAGCAGAAAAATCCACTCCTATTTGTGGTGGAAAAAAGTCGGGCCTTTCCCTTTAGAGCCGACTTTTCACCATGTCTGAGTGGCATCTAAATGCCACCCTCCAAGACACTCAGAAGCTGCCTGGAGTGAAATCACCAGTGTGACCTCTGGATAACTTGGGTGCATGGCGGAGTGTAAACACCATGCCCCCAAACTGGTCTGAAGCCAGCTTAAGTTGCCGGTCTATTCTGGCCCATACATAACTAACAGTCTTTTTCATACTTTCTACCTGAACAAAACCACCTCCTAAACCATCATTCAACCCTTGTCCAATCACAAGCAAAATTGATCTCTTTCTTTTGATGACCTATTGCCTGGGAAAGTAGTCTGGAGGGGAGTTGCAACTGTGGAAATTGTTTCACAATTGTAACTCAAGCAGGATAAATCCTACAAAATTAAAGTAGTTTGGCACCATTTTAACTGCCATAATTCAATGCTATAGAATTCTGGGATTTGAAGTTTTGTGAGATAGTTAACTTTCTCTGTCAGATAACCCTGGTGCTACAGCAAACTATAAATCCCAGAATCCCATAGCATTGAGCCATGACAGTTAAAGTGGTGTCAAACTGCATTATTTCTGCACTATAGATGCAGACCTAGCTTTATTCATCCATAACTATTCTGTCTTCACAATCACTACTTAGTTGTGAGTATTATACTTTTGTTGTGACTGTAACCTTCCACCACTCTCAGACTATGGAAAAGTTACGTTTTGACT
>NC_056524.1:119110778-119122114 GCF_019175285.1 Sceloporus undulatus
ACAGCTCCTAGGATCCCAGGAGATCTGGAATTCGTAACCCCCCAAAGTAACATTTTCTCCACATTTCTGCAGCCATATTTTCATTTGCATTGTTATTGGACTGAACTGAAAGGTGACCTTCTGTGATTGGAAGTGATCCAGGACATAGTCACAGAGACTTGAATCTAGCAGAGGCTTTTTCAAATGGAAGTGAAGGGAAACAGTTTCTTGCCAATTTCTTTTTTTAGTCCCGCCAACACACCATCACATACTGTGCTGTCCCAACACTAACCCTCAAGAGCAGATTTTTAGGGGTGACACTCATGAGTGTTCAGACCCATGAAGAGAACTGTGATACTCTGAACCCATTTCTTATATTTTAGAGTTTGCAGCACGTGGGTTTCAGTCATTCTCTTTCTTTAAGCTAGAACTGGCTGCAATTCCAGGCCTCATTTTGTACCAGAAAACTGATAAACATCACTGCAGCAAGTTAAAATTTTATTATGCCATGAATACAGGTGGCTTACAGCAGAGGAAAGTATGGCAATCCATTAGTTGGTGGGTTCCCATGTCCCTGCACAGTAAGTAATAAAAACAAGCCCCTAAAGAAAGAATTCTGCCCAGACTATACTAGGAACAACTTCCCCTTGGCTGGATAACAGGTTTCTTGGCTGGGTAGCACTCCTTCAAGTGAGGAAATAATATGGGGCAGAACCAAACAAAGGAAACTGAAATCCTCTCTTAATAACTATGAGAATTATACAAAGAGCTAACAAGAAAGTTTAATATCCAGGTTTATTCTCAGCCCCTTCCATATCCTTGAAATGCTTGAAATCAAAACTGTCTAGCTGGGCCTATGAACACAAAACAACTCTTTTTGTACCTTTGAATACATTTGGCTGTGAAGCCAATAAGGACATTAAAAGCCATCTGCTTTGTGGCAGAAGAACACTCACTACTACCTCTTCCCATCTCTCACATACATGTTTCAGGTGAGAGGAATTTGTTCCATATTCCTCTAAGGGAGTTATAATACGTCCAAGGACAAATGTGCATTCAGGAAGTTAGCTAAATGTATTGTGATTGCAATGGCATGACATTTTGATTGATAATACTGACTAATAAATTTGCCCATTTATGGAAAGTATGATAAGGAATTATCCTATGACAATACGTGGGGAGGGGGGGATGTGACATTTGATAAAATTTTGCATGGAAGCAGGATGTAGGCTCTTCAGGCTATTTAATGTGAATACAGAGTGTTAGAAACCTACAGAAGACTGTACAGAGGCACTGAGAAAATTATCTAACTGCACAAGGAACTATTACTGGCCTAGAGTACCTTCTGGAATGTCCTAATCCCTATGAAGAGTAATGGGGGGGGGTGTTTGTATATAAGAGAGCCTGTTTAAATGAAGCATCTGCATATAATGGCTCCTTAGTTTAATTTCATAGCTAGGGTGAAACTGACAGGGATGGTGATCATCTACTGCATTAAAAACAGCATTCAGTGCTAACATTGTTTTGTGCTGCCACTGTCAAATTAGTAGCCACTCAATAAAGTGTACAGTCCCTTTGAGGTTATGCATATGTGAAACAGTTTGAGGACCCTTATTGACAGATCTTAAGAAACTGTATGTATGTTGTTGTTGTTTTTGCTTGTTTAGACATATTTACTATTTGTGTATTACAGCCTAAGTAGCAACGTTCATATCTATAACAAACATCACTGTTTACCACTTTTCCCCATTTGCAAATTGGACTTACACTTCTGTATAACCTAGAGCCCAGCAAGAAAATATGCAGGAGGAGGGATTTAACTGACTAACTCAGCCAAAGCTGGCAAATCCATGTGAAATAAGAACAGCTTTCTTTTCCTGAAACACAGGATCTTTCTGAAAAAGTGGAAACATTGGCTTGCAATATATTTACCAAATATTATGCAGCACTGTTAGTCTCTCTTCCTCTTCAAGGAGGTGTACTGTGGTGAGGAAATAGTCTTTAGAGATTGTGTGGGCTCTGAGCACTTAAATGATTAAATAGCTCTTCTGTATTCTACTCTGCTACAAAACTTGGTTAATTGAGAAGGAAGGTAAAAAAGAAAAGTGCCCTCAATAGTACAACATCAGGATAGGTTAAGTTATTTCTCCTGCTAGAAGGTAGCATCACAAACTTTTGCCTTCAAAATACTGGCTCTATGATAGTCAGGTGAACAGTGAAATATGCTTGCTTAGCAACAAGGGCCATTTGGAAAGGATGGGAAGAAGGAGATTACAGGGTGTGCCTAAAAAAATCTGTGCAGTTCTCGAAACCTATCGACTATTCATGCTCAACATTAGTTCCCTGACAAGTATGCTGTTCTTATAGATTTCCTCTCCCACTTTTAACTTCCTTTTGGCATGAGATCTCCAAATTTCTAAAAATTCTTAAATGTAGGTTTCTTGTCTGTTACAAATCTCTTTTCTCTTTCTCAGTACTTAATACTAAAATCCATAGATTTTAGTTTTATTCTAGATATAACCCTCAGCTATGTTGAAAGAGTATCTAGATATGAAGTAGTTATAAGATGGTTCATACATAATGCTAAGTCATATTTTGGCATTATATCAATAAGCAACAAGAAGTCTCATGCTTACTATTCAGACTCACTCTTTCTGTCCCATGTGGTAATTTCCTCCATCAATCCTGACCTGAAGCAACCCCAAAGTTAACCTTGAAAATTAGGATCAGTTCACACATGTCCTGAGTGAACCTTTCTGGAAGTATTTCTAGAGGTTAGAGCTGCCAGGTCAGGAGCATCACAGACACAGAAACCTAGGGACATCTCTGGTGACATCACAGAGACATCCAATGATGATGTCATGGGATAGGCTATGGTGATATCACAAAGTGCATCTTGATGAAATATGTGTGTGTGCACATGTGAGAGAGGAAGCTAGATAGTGTGCATTAGAGCTGGAAAGAATGTTAAATAAATATTTCCAAAAATGGTTTTAAAAAGGGGTGGCTGTCCCCAAGAATCAGAAAACCTTGAAGGGGACACTGACTGACAAATACATTTACTGCTTGAGACTCACTCTGTGCTAAAGTTGCACACATTCTTCTTGCACATAAAACAGCATTGTATGTGCAGAAAAGATTATTTTCTGTGCAGACATTTCTTTTTCTGTGCAGAAAATGCTGTTCACAAGAATGTGCAAAAATTTTTTCAGAACAAGCCCTAGATTGTGAATAGCCTTTAAAAAGTGCACAATTTTTATGGTATTTGTACCCCGCCCTTCAGCCCTAAAAGTTCTCAGAGTGGCTTACAATTAATATTATTTTTAATTAGTTCCCTGCCTTCAGGCTTACAATCTAAAAAGAGATGATGCAAAAGGAGAAGGGAATGGTGGTGTGGAAGGGGATCCGGTCCAGCAGTTCTTCTCTCCCTCTGAGGCCTGGACCATGGCAGATGGACTGGGGGGGGGCTCTTCAGGATAGGCCCAATGGAGCTGGGCCTGCATCTCTCCCTCCATGGCCGGATTGGCACCAGATGGATTGAAGGGAGGGCTCTGCTTCTTTTCAAAAACATTCTTGTGGGAGGAAGAAAACTGCTAAAAATATTTGTTGTCTCCTTTTCCTTATTGAGTAATTACATCTCTAGCATTAATTCCTTGTATTTTTTCCAAAACAAATATCATGTATAACATGTAGATGGCCAGAAGTCCTAGTCTAATACAGAGTAATAATACTAATTCTAACAGAAAATTATCACTTTTAGTATAGTCTAAGTACTGTGTACCACATATATAGATTGCATTCCTGTTTAACACTGTAGAGCATAAAGTTTCACAGATACATGTCCTCAATGGCAACAATGTGAGTGAAGTTTCAGTCGTCATTCTGGGTCATTCTGATAGCTATTCCAAAGAGCTATTTGGTGTAGGGGCAGAACTGTTGTCCTTTAGGATGGCCAATTGCACTGGAAATAAACTGGTGAAATGCTTGCATAGGGATGTGCTACATACCTCCATAAACAGGTATGTGAAAAATACAACTGCTGGAATTTGTCTCCTTGCCTGGATACCAGAGAAGCTTACAAGTGAAATAAATATAAATATGAATACAAATATAGAAGCTTTCTTAAACTTTAGCTAGTGTATAAAGGCCTGGCAATCAGTGGAGGCTAGTGGTTCCAATTTCCATAGTGAATAAGCTCAGTGTTTTTACCTGGATTTTACAACTGTTATCCAGGATGCTGTACCAAGAACAGATTTACGTCCCACCTAAATTAAACTCACCAACCTCTACTGCCAGCAGCCACACCAATGCATTGTTAATCTTTGGGGGGGGGGGAACTGCAAAGAACATATTATCAATACCTTTACTCATTCTATGAAGAATTAAAAAAAAAAAAACACCCAACAAGAACAGCACTATATTCCTTTATAAATAGTCAATAGCACAATCAGCTTTTTCCCCCAGTCCCTGTTCCACATGACACTCAGAGATCTGCACTATCCACTATTCTATATGACCATGATACCAAGGTTTCCCCCCTTGTATGTCCTAGAACATGCCCTTTGCTGTCTGCATAGACTGATTCTTTTAGTGCAAACTTATTATAGTGGATTCAGCCCTTTGCAAACAAATGTAAGTATGGAGGAATGATGGGAATACATGCTCTACCCTCACACTTTCATCCACAAATGCATTGACAGTTCTCCATGATATTAGGAATTCTGTACACTCAGAGTGGCTGAGCATGCTGAAGACTGCAAGTGTACTGAGACAAATGCAGAGTGAAATAGAAATGTTAAAAGAAATGTATTTCCTTTTATTAACATGTTTTAACTCTCACAATGAGATTTCTAAACAATTAGACTTGCTAATGAAGTCTATGTTTATCTTCCATTGACCTATCACAAAAAAAAATGGAAGGGATGTAGTTTTGGAAAATGCATTATAACAATGAGGTCTAATCTCCACTGTAGAAATAATATAGTTTGTCATCGCTTTAACTGCCATAGCTAAATGCTAATAGCTAATACAGAAAAGGCTAAATATCACACAGAACTACTAATTGTAGAATTCATTGAGCCACGACAGTTAAAGTGGAGTCAAACTGCATTATTTCTGCAGTGCAGATTAAGACATCTACTAGCAAGAGCACCACTTCTGAAAATGTTTCAAATGTATCATCCACTTTGACTTACAGACACATTATAGTTCAAAGGTGGGTGATGGGGAGGGACCAGACTGTGTATCCCAAAGGTAAGGAGTTTGCTTAATTCTGGAGCAGATTTTACATTTATTGTGTTGCTTATGTATAAGAGTCTTTTGCAATGTCCCTTTGCAAAACTGCTTACACTTGCTTGAATACAATTTTCTCTCACTACTTCCATTTAGCAAATTTGGTATTTATTGCATCAAAACCTCATCCTTCAGGCTCTTCCAGCTCTGGAGATAAAGTGTGATGCTGAAGTCACATTGCTCTCCACAGCAATGTCTGGGCTTTTATTATACTGTAGATTGTGCATCTCTTTGCTTTATGGCTGTAACTCCAGGGTCAATGCATAATTTCGATTCACATATACAAACACCTGCATTTATCATTATTTAATAAAGCATAAGACATATTCCCAGGCTTTCAGATATGTACATCGTAAGGGCACACACTACAAGGCACTCTTGAAAAGGCAAGGATCCCTGCCTCTTCAGCTCTTTAGAAAACAAAGCATTCAAATGTGAAGGGGAGCCATCTGTCATGGTTGCTTAACTGTAGG
The DNA here is from genome assembly GCF_019175285.1 of Sceloporus undulatus. Classification (NCBI taxonomy): domain Eukaryota; kingdom Metazoa; phylum Chordata; class Lepidosauria; order Squamata; family Phrynosomatidae; genus Sceloporus; species Sceloporus undulatus. Next base: position 119,116,523 of record NC_056524.1, read on the forward strand.
TTATGCTCAGGGATCCACAAATATTGGCTTGGCTCAAGAACCTGCCATTATTTGTGAAAACCCCAACCTCACTCATCTCACTTATTATATGCCTGTGCCAGAAAAATTTAAAAGTAGGGAAGAGAAAAATGAGAAAGTCAGAAATACTTGCTCCAGTGATTTGTACAATAAAAGCTTACATTTTCTACAACCCATCCACAGGTTTTTAAGAAGTTAGTAGGCTTACAGAGGACTATCTGTAACCATGCATACCTTTTTATTTATTTAATAAATGTAGATGTCAATATATTTTGAAAAATATTTTAAAGATGTAAAAGCAGTCAAAACAGTAGGTGGTTTGTCAAAGCACTACGTGGATTTCTATATTCCTAATGATGTTTTACCATTATTCAAAATTTACTTCCAAATCTATCACTCCAAAATGTTAATGCATTTAGGACTAGTTTTGCAAGTATGGTGAGATACCCTGTTTCAGCAGATTTAAGGGTGCCATTTTGAGGCTGCATATCTTTAGTTATTTACTATTTAATCATTTCTGTGGGACATTTCCACTATGACCCTCAGGTATGAAATCACATTTGATTCCCATCTATTTGAAGATCATTGTTCATTTTGTTGGGTTCTTAAGCAAGACAACTCAGTTTTGTGTTTTCAGCCATATTTTAAAATTTAAGAACTTTATCATGTATGGGGAAAATAGCAAGTAGAATTTTAAAGGTTTTTCCTTTTAATAGTTTCTCCTTTTTTTACACCAAAATATTGTTAGCATATTCAGATAACTGGACAAGAACTGCACTCATGTTCAGCAATCTCCAGCCAAAGTCTGGGAGATGGCAAACAACAAACAAACAAACAAACATGATTTAGATCATGAAATAAATCAGTATAGCAAAATCACAACTGTATATATATATATCCTGGCACATAGTACACTAACAAGTCTTTTTGTTCCATCTCCTGACCTACATGCCAAAGAACAGAAAGCAATCTGTTCTTGTCTTTCTTGGTTATTAATAGCCAATGAAATCATCTCAATTTCTTATCGACATGATAGACAAACTTATGTGAGGGTGAAATCAATGCCAATTGTACTGAATATAGCGCATCTAATTTTGTTACGTAAAAACAACATTGGAAAACAAAAACAATTTCCTACAATGTATATTTTCAGGGCAGGGGTGCCATAGAAATGACAAAGATATAGTCGACCACTATGTGAAAGGAAAAAAGACCACACCTTTATTGTACACACCTGACAGATAGGGTTGGCCCAAGACATGGGTCAGGATCTGGCATTGACCAACCTGACTGTTGATCAATGAACCCCCTGCCCAATCACGTCCGAGACCAGGGATGACAGAAGGAACCTCTGGACATACCCTAGCTGGCCCCTTGTCACCAGGGAATGCTGATAAGAGGTTCACCACTGCAATGGTGATCCCTTCTCCAGCCAGCACCCCCAGGTCCCAGTGGGACTCCTGATAACCACCACTCTGCACCACTGGTAGCCTCACCCACCAGATACATGACCCATTTTGGAACCCATTGGAAAGTTGTGATAGTGCCACCCACAGCCATCCTGCAGAGGGAAACTGGGATGGGATATCCAAGCTGGAATGGCAGCTCCAGCCAGCAATGTGGGCTTGAAACAGACTCCCCCAGCCAATCAGCAGGAGTTAGAAGTCTCATCCCTTCTGGCCCCTGGACCAATAAGCTGAGCTGGAAGCCCTGCCTCCACATTGGCCCCAGCCAATCCCAGATTGCTACTGGCCCTCCCAATACAGCCTGGAAATGAGAGGCAGCTGGGCTGGAAGTCCCGCCCACCTCAGGCAACCCACCCAGTGGCCAGGGCCGGAGGCCACCCACACAGCCTTGCACAGCCAATCAGAGGCTTTATCCAACCCCATTGCAGCCTAGGCCAGAACAAACAGATGTGCCAGGGCACTCCGCCCCACAAATTGGCCATCCAATGAATCGGGCAGCCACACATATTTATTTATAGGATATATAGCAATAGCAATAGCAGCTTCATTTATATACCATTTCATACTGTACCAAGCAGTCTCTAAGCAGTTTACAACTGTAAGCTACTTGCCCCCATCAAGCTGGGTATTCATTTTTGTGACTCCAGAAGGATGCAAGGCTGAGTTGATGCTGAGCCCACAGCTGGGACTGAACTCACAACCTTGTAGTTTGTATGTGAGTGGCTGCAGTACAGGCATTTCACTGTGCCACCAAGGCTCCTCAACTACCTTTCCCTCAAAATGGGATTCAATTTGGCTAAAAATATACATTGTTTATGCATGCATTGTACACATACACATGAAACCATATCAACAATAAATGGTGGCCACTCTCACACAGAGGGCAATTGTGTCTCTCCAAATTACAGTCCCCAAAATTCCATGGAACATTGCCATGGTAGTTGAACTGGAATATAGCACTATGACAGTGTAGTGTGATAATCATCTAGGCCACAAGAAATGACTTTTTAATTTGTAAGAAAAAAAGGTTCCCAGGAAATTATGTTATTTATTTAGCATCTCACTTTTTCCTTTTGTTTTAGGTTTTTCTTTTAAGTTAACACTGTCATTTACTTATTTATACATTTGTATTCCCAAAGGCTCCACTGCTATGGCTCCATTTCATTGGTCAATTCTCTGCTCTATTTTTATTTTTACTTTGATTTTGATTTTTAGAAAGGAAATAAACTCTGTACAGAAAATCAAGGGAAAAAAAAAGAGAAGCATGCAAGAAAAATGGGGGGGGGGAATAAACAAGCCTTTATCCCATGCTGACATTTCAATTGCAATACTTCCTCTATCTGCTATAGAACTATTCCCCATCAACTAAATTTCTCCCTTAAATTGCACCCCAAATTCAGTCAAAAAGTCAAAAGAAAAGTGATGGGTAGGCCATGTTACCAAAGTAATCTACTACAATAATTTTGGGGGAGAGTAGAGCTGGAAATATCCATTAGTGGTGCTAGCCTTGTCAGAATATGAATATATTGAAGTCAGTGAAACAGGAAAGCTTGCATCTCATTCCCCCCCCCCAACATGGAGAACTTCTTTTTTTACATGGAAAATGAATTGTAAGTAATGTCTTGACTCTATTCCAATTAGGCCACAATCCTATATGGGCCAGAAGAACACAACACTTTGTTTCTGCAGCTCTGCTACAACTGACCATTCATTTACCCTCAGACCTATAACAGAGTTCGTGTAGCCTCCAGCAATAGCTCCAATGGTAAGAGTGGTGCGAGATCAGGGAAGCATAAAGAATGACCATTTCCTGCACTGATGTTTAAAGGGGTAATCTAGAGGTTACAGCAAATGATGTCAAGATTTGGTGCTGTCTACAGAGACATAGCTTCTCTGATTGCTCACTGCTTTCACCTGGCACAGAATGTCCTTGGGTAAGATCAGTAGCAACTGTATAGTAAGTCCAGGTACACGTTGGTCAGTGCAGAAGGAGGAAGAGAATACTAATCCTTGTATCAACCAAAAGAGCTATAAAGTTGACCTGTGCCTCTGAATGTCTCTAACAGGATACCAGCCTATTCATTATTTATCTTGCAAACATAGAGTTGTTTGAGGTTTTGTGATACCTAGTAGGAAATCATTTTATATCTTTCCATTTCATTGTTATTGTGGTGTTTGCATTTGACTGAGTACAAGTCTCTATTCTGGGTGAAACTGCTTATAATTTTCAAATCTCTCAGCATTATAATGAACTACATCTCTTGGTTGAAGCATGCAGAAAAGAGAGACCTTATTTTGGGTAAACATTTTCTCATTACATTATATTATAAATATTTTCAGTGTCTTTGGGTATTTGGCAAAGATTTGGAGCTTGTCAACCAATGAAAACAGTAGATTTCTTACAGCTGTTACTCAGATTTACAGCACACTTTTGGTAAAATCTTCAAGCTGATGGATTTAATATTAGATTCTAAACTCATTCTTTAACATTAAACTGAAGAAGATCAGGAATGTCCACCTAACAGCTCTGTGCTCTAAAGGACATGTAATAATTGTCCTAAACTTGTGTTACACTGTACCATCTAGATTTCACAGAAGAAAGGGAACACATCTCAAGCTGCTCAAAATGTGGTTGTTTTCTTAGTAGAGAAGCCCAACACATTCCAGCCTATGTGTACTTTCAAAATCATCTTCAGCGGGGCTATAAAAATAATAAAAAAGTGACATTTAATACATGCAATCACATTACATAAAATCATGATTACATTTGTACTGAAGGCCCTGAGGGAGGCCTTAAGATAAAACATAGACTGAAACACAGCAAGCTTTTTCTATTAACAACAACAACAACAACAGAAACTAATCATATTTTCAGTGTCTTCAAGTGGCTCTTGTTTATTGTTTGGAGTGCATTGGGTGTTCCCTAGTTTTTGCTTCCTTTAAAACAAACAAACCAGATCCCACACAATGAAAGCCTCTCTATCAGTACATAAAATGTACCAACATCCCACAACATGAAGGGCACCTGCACATCTCTGTGTATATTTACTACTTTTTGCTTCTAAATACATAACAGTGTCCTGTTGTGTGGAAATTGCACCCCTGACACAGACTAGGTACTTAAAATTTAGACATAATTCTGTGTAAGACATGGAGGATTTCCACACTGTTTGGAATCCAGGGAGTGGAGGGTGGGATAGTTTTCAGTTGTGTTGGATGTTAGCACACAGGGCAAAATTGGAAGGTTAAAGTGGGGCCAATGCAGGGTCATCCAGGGTTCAGGACCAATTTGCAGCTGCTTTCCACATGACGCTGCAGCCAATCAGAAGAGAATCTAGGGTGAATGTGAGGCCAATCTGGAAATAAGAAAATTCGTAAAACTACTGGATTCACTTGTCCCTTTTCCTTGTGAATTGGCTGCTCTCACAAAATGGCTGTTTCCTGTGCCATCTGGTATAGATAGATAGATAGATAGATAGATAGATAGATAGATAGATGACAGAGAGATGACAGATATAGATAGGTAAGCAGACAGACAGACAGACGACACAGAGAGATAGGTAAGTGGATGGATAGATAGATAACACACACACACACACAGAGGTCAGAGATAGAAAGGTAAGTGGATGGATAGATAGATGACAGAGAGAGAGAGATAGGTAAGTGAATGGATAGATAGATAGATAGATAGATAGATAGATAGATAGATAGTAGGTAGGTGGATAGATAGATAGATAGATGACATAAAAAGACACACACAGATGGATGACAGACAGACAGAGATGGATGGATGGATGACAGACAGAACATGCTTGGTCATAAAACCCAATGGGTGACCTTGAGAAAGTCACACTCTCTCAGCCTCAGAGGAAATAGGACCCATATGACTCTGGTGTGTATGTGTGTGTCTTTGTGGTTTTATGGAGTTTGTTTGCTTTCCTCTGACACAGCTTTTGGGGTTTGAGGGGCAAAGAGGCTTCCCTCCCTTGTTTCCCCTCCCTCCCTGCAGCATGTTGGGGGGGCACTTGTGGAAGTGACAGTTTGGAGCATGCTCAGAAAAGATATTTCTAAGCAAGCAATGAGGATTTGTCCTCACCCATCTGATAGC
>NC_056524.1:119122124-119273798 GCF_019175285.1 Sceloporus undulatus
CAAATTCAAATCTAACCCTAAATACTGTGCCTTTAAACCCTTGTTGTGCTCTTGTGATAACCATTAGCAAATGGGCTTGCTTTTTAATGATAACCATTAGCAAATGGGCTTGCTTTTCTGGAATGGCTGCACTTTAACCATGTTTGGGATGACATCACATAGGTCACCGTGTGATAACGACCATAGAGAGGTTGCATAGAAGACACTGCCTTCCTGAGACTGTCACTATGCAGGTCAGGTGATGATGGAAAGGCGTGGTGCTAGTCTGTTCCTCAAATCAGGTAAACTAGTTCTGAATAGCTAAAGATTGTTATTGTCATCCTTTGTTTTCCACATAATTCTGTTTTTTCCCTCTGACTATACAAAGTCTATTAAAAAACAAAGAACTGTACACAATATCTCGCAGTATGTTGTGCCTTCAGCACAGAGGTTGGCAAAGTGGGGCCCTCCAATGGGCTCCCACCAAGCCTAATATTGCCACTGATGAGGAATGGAATCCAGCAACATGTGGAAGACCTCTCTTTATATATAATTAAAATCTGTTTTTGCTTACTTGTTTGTTTTAAAGTGCAGAAAGTATCTATCATAGCTCAGCACAAATTCACCTAGTGAGTGTCCTTCCATGGCCCTGTTTTAATTTATCTTTTAAATCAGGATGGAGAACATGCTGCTTTCTGGATATCGCTGGAATAAAATTGAATCGGCCCAAGCTAGCATAGCCAATGGAGAAGGATGATGACAGTTGACATCTGGAGGGCCACACCGTTGCTGTTCTTGTTATAAGGAGTGCTAAAATGCCTCTCTGTCCTTTCCATATGAATGAAAATACTACAAAAATATTATAACAACACAATGCTTTAATATATATATTTTTAAAAAACGTTCTCGTTACGACCATTAAATTTGTTGCTAAAATAGCAATGGCATGAAGATTGTTTGTGTGTATGTGGGTGTGTCTGTGCTTAAGTTGTTGAACAAATTAGTCTCTTCTTCACATTCTTGATCTTCTATGAAAAACACCAGCATATAGATTGAGATGTGCTCATGACATTACTTTTTAAAACAAAATAAATTTTTAAAAAAAACCCTTAGAGTTAATATATACCTATGGACTGTCTAACTACCTAACCTCAAATAAAAGTGCAGTTCAAAAGTAGTACGATGCCAAATAACAACAACAAACAAAACTCAACAACAACAACAATAACAACAAACATTTCTGAAATCTTGTCAGTGAATATTATTGTATACACCTCTGGATTTTTTTTCTGTGGCATCAGTGTTTCAACCTTATTAATTTCAACAGAGCAATTATTGGCCTTGAAAAATCTCTCTCTCTGTCTCTCTCTCTCTCTCTCTCTCTCTCTTCCCCCCTCTCTCTCTCTCTTTCTATACACACACACACACACACACACACACACACACACACACAATAATAACATCTGAAGTATAATGTTTCCCATTCTAAACACTGATGTTCAACAATGGATAGTCACAATTATTAGGGGAGTGCGCTAGAATAAGTCTACAATGTCAGTAAAGATGAGGGCTACAGTATCATCAGATATTATCATTTTTCAGCATAAATCATTATGTCAAACTTCAAATGATTCTCCTTCATTCAGTATGGCTCTAATGTAAAGCGATTATCACATGGAGCTTTACCGCCCCTGAAACATGGCTAAATCGTCTATAAAGCATCCGGGTGTGATAACCAATCACACTTGCCTCCCATGATTTAATCATCATTGACATGTCCCGTCTCTCTACGATCATCATAGTGTTCACAGAGTAGCCATTTTTCAACAACGGGAACTTCTGTTATTACAGAAATGGCTGTTCTACAAACACTTTGATGATGGGAGTTGAGCAGAATGCCTCAAAGACAATTAAATCACAGGATTAAATCACACTCATGTGCTTTGCAGATGATTTAGCCACGTTTCAAGGATGGTAAGGCTCTGTGTGATAATCCCCTAAATTCTCTGTCTGTCTGTGGAAAAAGAGGAATGGAAGAAATGGGGATCTGAAGATTGGAATAGATGTATTTTTGATGTTCATGCCAAATACCTCTGTGGCTTTGGTGACATTCTACTTCAGCCTATTTAATCTTCTTGCTTTTTGATTGTCCTGAAAACTGTCCACATCAACACCATTAAGAGATCAAAATTCCACAGTTAGAAACCTTTGCTTTTCTTTTTGCCTCATTCACTTCAGTGTTGGTGATGTAATACCAATAGTGCTTCCTGTGCCATATGATGTACGTAGTTACTCCTTTTTTATTGAATGCATTGTTATTGTTGATATTTGTCATCAAATTGATTTGAATTATGGTGACCCAATGAATGAGAGACCCTGAAGAGCCCCAGTTATCACTACCCTGTTGAGGTTTTCCAGATTTCAGGGCTGTGGCTTATTTGATTAAATCAATACACTTGTAATGCAGCCTTCCATTTTCCTACTGCCTTCCACTTACCATTTTTTTCAGTTGCCCAAAGTAAAGCAAACTCAATTTTTAGTCGTCTTTGGCTTCCAGTAAGAGTTCAGCCTTGATTTTCATTTGGACATACACATTTGTCTTTTTAACAATCCATTGCATCTGTTGATCTCTCCTTTAGCAGCATATTTCAAATGTGTTGATTTCCTTCCTTTCAACTTTCTTCACTGTCCATCTTTCATACCCCTACATAGAAATCAGATATTTGTTGGTATGGATGAGTCTGACTTTAGTACCTTTTGATATATTGATGTATTATGACACATAAATTTTGTACTGGAAAAATATTTGATTTGTGTAAACATACATGTTGTTTTAAATTATAATCCTGATACATGAGTAAATTGTAATTCTGAAACATGGAATTTAACTAATGGTCAGTGTGGTAGGATCCTTCATGCTTTTCTTGTTCCTAAAAGACTTGTAGTTAACAGTTGGAAAGATAAATATTATATTCTATTACATACCTAGACTATACAGTAATTATATTCTATGCATTTCCCTTTTCTGTTCTTTCGTCCCTCTTTCAATCTGGTTCTTAATTTTTTATATATACAGTCATCATTTTAAAAGTGCAATATATATATTTTTAATGAACTCAATCTATTTTTAGTTCCATATGAGTGTTTATACTGGATAAACCACTTTATATATGGCATATGAGACAATAGTTTCAAAATTAGATAGGCCCGGAACAGATGGACCTTTGAGGTGGGCTCATCATGTGCGAGGGTTGCCTGGTGGGCAGAGCGCCCACACGCCCGGCAGCCCTCACACATGACAAGAGTGCCGCAGCTGCGGCGCGCCTACCAGACAGTCACATAACAGTGATGTCACAGCTGTGCCACTTCCAGATGAGGTGGCACAGCTGAGGCATCATCACAATGTCTCTCACGCTTTGCGGCATCGCAGTAACGCCGCAAAGAGGAGACGTTTCTCGTGCTTTGCGGCATTGCAGCAATGCTGCAAAGAGGAACTGCTTCTGGGTGCTCCTTTTTTCCTCCACAGGAGCGCCGCACAATTTGGTTGCTGTGGTGCTCCTGCAGAGCAAAGAGAGGTGCCGGGGAGGTGCCTCTTTCTGGCGGTGTGTACCCCACCGTAGTTACTTGAATACTTGGGTACCAAATCATGTAAATATATGAACACTGAATTAATTGGGCCAACACCCAATACACCACTTTAAGTACTGGTGTCTTCCCAACAACTAGCAATGATCTTATTGTGATCTTAATGAACTGAAATCCTGGGGCATATGGTGGTAGTTCTGCTTTGCAGTTCTTAATCATTATTACTCTTATGCACTTATCCTCTAGAAACATAAATCAATTCAAATAACTAAAGATGGAATCCTACACACATGTCTTCATTGCTATGTGTCTTCAAGACAACTCTGATTTATTATGATCATATGACAGGGTTTTCTTTGCAAGGGTTATTCAAATAATGTTTCTCATTGTCTTAGTTTTAAGATGAAAGGTGTGATTTGTCACGCAGTGGATATCCATGGCTGAGCAAGACTTCAAATCCTAGTCCCCTAGAACCTTGTCCAGCATTTAAAGCACTATGCCATGCTGACTCATACATATATAATCTGGGAGCAAGTACCATTGGTCGATCTCCAGTTGTTAATCCCAACTTGAGTGGACCATTTGAATCAATGGAAGATGATAAATCAGCAGTATATATGTGTGTCATTAGTCAACTTCAGTTTTGTCTAAAAAATGGATTTAGACCAGAGAGTACTATGGTTTCTTTCAGGGTTTGTGTAGCTGCAGTAGTTCAAGATTCAGGATTTGTCTGATTCTGAAGATCATACCAAGTGAGAAGCTGCTTCTTTTGGTAATTGCTGAATTTTAATACATTATTAAAGGCACACACAAAAAAGGAAATTTGACAACGATAGCAATACTTGACCACACAGCAATACTTTACGGTCTACTCAGTAAAATAAAATAAAATAACATAAATCCACTGACTTCATTGTTACTACACTTCATATCATTGTGGATAGGTTTGATCCCAATCTTATGTGATGTAAAATAGTCTCCAAAACATCCAGCTAAGCATGATATGAAAAGGTTAGCCTTTCCTGATCATGTGATTGCTTTAAAATGCTATAAAAATAATAATTACAGTCAACCCTCCACACCAATGGATTCTTTATCCACAGAGTCAAGCATCCACAGTTAGAAAATATTAAAGAAAAAAAAATATAAATGTCAAATAGCAAACCTTGATTTTGCCATTTAATAAAAGGGACACCATTTTAATATACCATTGTATTTAATGGGACTTGCACATCCACAGATTTTGGTATCCACAAGGGCGGGAGGGGAGCTGGTACTAAACCCAGAGGATACAAAGGGCCCACATTAATGAACTCAGGGTAGGCAACATGTGGTCTGCATCCTTAGCGTCAGCATAGCCAATAGCCGGCATAGGCAGAAGTGAAGAATGTTGGAAACTGCAATTAAACAACATCTGGAAGGTTACATTTCCCCTACACCTGACTAAACTCAGTAATGGATTCCTGTTGGTGTACTGCACTAGTATTTGCACTTTTTTCAAGGTTGTGAAGCAATGGCATGAGAAGGCAGATTAATCTGCTCTCTCTGAGAAGCCTGTTTTTCCAGTGTTTCATTTCCTTCAGGGCCACCATAGTCACAACATTTTGTCTCTTTCTGTCAGCAACTATGCTGATGTCATTATATTGAAATAGGAAATTATCACAAAGAGATTTACAACAGGATGAAAACGGGATGAAATGAAATGCTCCTGTCATGATCACATGTATGTCAGTTGTGAATAATCCGTACTTGTCCTGGAACTTGTTATTCACAGGGAAACCCCATGAATGGTTTCTCAATAGTGCTTTATTCATGCTATTGCAAACATGCAGAAGTCAGTGATGATTCATTTGTGCTATTGTAGAGCTATCAGGAGTGCTTTGTGGTACAGACAATTCATTCCTATCGCTTGGATTGTTTTTAGAGGAGATTTCTGTCCATTTGAGATGCAGGTCATGATTTTGTTTTTACTAAATAAAAATCATATTCTTAAATATAGAAAATTTATTTTATACTGTTTGGAATGGAACCATGTTTTCACACATGTACAGGAGCAGGAAAATGACACTGTGTGAAATGTTTAATCATGATATAATAATGATGCAGGAATGTGATTATGCAGATTGCAAGTGCATTTCCCGTTCATTTTTATATCATCATTATATTATGATTATAATGTGATTGCATGATTGTGCACAAATATAGATTGCTATAGCACTCCTGTTATCTGCCAATAGTGCAATTGTTGTGGGATTAACCCTTATGTGCTAATATCCACTGTGTTACAATAGAATTCTTGGCAACCTAGATCAGTGACTTAGTTAAATCTGCACAGCTAGGTAATGTTTCCTCCCCATCCCTGCCCAATCTACTTTAGGAACCAGCCACCAGATCAGCCAAATGAGATCAGCAACTTAGGTCCAGAACAGACGGGCCAAATGAAGTGCCTTCTGACCGCTTTGGAGCATGTGTTCAAATTATGCATGCCTCCAACATGGCTGGAAGCTGTGCCAAAGCTGCACTCTGATTTTTTGGACAGAGGTAAAAATGAGCCAGGATAATCTGACTCATGGAAGCGTGGGTTGGGCCCTGCATCTATGGCCTGTTTTGGGAGTGGGCTGTACAGTTAGTGGGGTCCCTACCCACTTGCACTGGAGCAGACTCAGGCCACTCTTTTGTGCCTATCTGCTCCATAGCTAAGCAGTGTTTCCTCCTCCTCAGCCCACCTTAGGACCCAGCCACTAGATGAGCCAAAGGCGATCAGTAACATGGGGGTGAAGCAGATGGCTGGGAAGGAGTGGCCTCCAGCAACTGTGCAGCCCACTCCCAAAGCAGTTCACCACCTGCTGTCCCAAGTCAGCACTGACTCCTTTTTGATCTGGTCCTTTGGACAGAAACACAGTCTCGACATGGCTTCCAGTCACTTTGGAGGAGTGCGTCATCTAAATGTCATGCCCCCAAAGTAGCTGCAAGCCACTTCCTTTGGCTCATATGTTTCAGGGCTTAACTACACCTGCACAGCTAAGTAGTGTTTCCTGCCCTTCAGCCCACCTTAGGAGCCAGACACCAAATCAGCCAAGAGAGGTCAATCCAGCTTCCAATTGGAGCACAAAATGACAATGTTTCCATTCTTTCCCACCAGCAAAAGAGACTGTGACAAGGACATATGACAGGAATCCTGCTTCTGGTTGTCACAGACTTGCTGACTGGTTGACTGGACCTCCTTCACCCAAGCTGGTAGCTGAAGGTGGGCTTGGGAGGCGTTTATGTAGGTTTCTCAATTCAGATCAGTTGACAATTCATAACTGTAGTTTATGAATCCATAACTGCAATACTGAATACTTAACAATGTCTAAAAATAAATCTCATTGTTGAAACGTATAGTGCTATAAACTGAAATGTGTACATCATGTGATTTGGTTTCTCACATATCTCTCAAAAGAGAATTAAAAAGCTCCCTAAGAAGCAACTCTATTACAAAGTGGAAGCAAATAATCCTACAACATTTCATTAGAATTCTCCAGTAAAATTCTGTATCTTACAGGTAAATGATAAACCCTCTGTGTCCCTGCCTCACATCCAGCTAATTTAAAAATGGCTGGAATATCTAATCAAATGGGTAATCATAAAATGTTAAAGTGTTCGTGCTGGTGTTTTATTAAAGGCCTAAGGCATTGTGAAGTAAATATAACAGACATCTGACCTCAATTGTTTGCTCTGAAATCCACAATGTAAACATCTGGTAATCTCTTAATAATGCTATAGAAATTCCATCTGTTTGTTCTGGAGCCATTTCAAAATGTCAAAGATGGGGGGGGGGAGAGAGAAAGATCTCTCTACGTGACATATACAGGATGTCCATTTTTTATTGCAATGTATGAGGGGAGAGTTTCAGTAATGATTTATTTTTGACTGCCTGGACAAGTGTGCCTTAAATGAAGGGGAAAGAAAAGAAGTCACCACTGCAAGAATCAGAACCCATGTTTGAAGATGATCACATTTGTAGTTAATGACACAATTGCTCAAAAGCAACTTCTGTCACAAATTTAAAGCTTTTAAACATGATCCTGGAAAAGAATGGGAAAGCTCCCTCCCCTTTTCTATAATCTTAACAGATTTTTTTTTTACTTCATATGGTAAAGGACTGAAATTAGGACCAGAGGAATGGGATTGTAAGCCTTCTGTGATTATAACAACTTGCCAGCTCATGCAGAACTGTGTACTGCAGTCCCAACCATCTTTAGTCATAGATATTAATCAAAAGTAAACAGTTCAGAAACAGAACAAAGTTTTTTTTTAATAAAACAACAACAGATCCCAAAACAATGGGGATTACTCCCTTGGAAGTATGCAGCCAATTTGTCTTTAACAAGCACTACTTATTATCCAACAGCATAAACATTCTGAACATAAAGTTCAAAACAGATAACCTTTGGAAGCTCCATTTTGTTCCAATAATGTTGCTTGCATCATCTGCTCTACTCATTTTCCTGATGCTAGACACTGAGCTGTTTTAATAGAGATCAGAATACATCACGGGTAGGAATATCCAGATATGTCAACGTTCTCATTTCCCACATGCAGCTTTTGTAAATTTCTGCATTCCTTGCTTATTCAGATGTTTAAAAATGAACAAACTTTGAAATGGTTAAATTCTGATATATATATATATATATATATATATATATAAACAGATGAAACAAAATAGTTTCAGAATTCTAGAGATGGACAAACCTGCTAATTTTACCTTTCAGTTTTACCTTTTAGTTTTGGCATATAGTGACAGGTTGTTGCTGCTGCCATTTTCTTTTCATTTTTATTTTTTTCCCTTTTTTAAATAAAACTGAATTGCAACTTCTGTTGGATCTAAGGCAACTCTGTGTATCCCTACAAGTGTGAGGTCAATTGAAAGTTGCATTGAATCACAGTGACTATCAAAGTTTTTTCTGTTTTGTTCTCATTAGCTCAATAGATGTACCAGCAGTGGTTACACTTTCTTTCATGCACTTTGTATTATTTGTTCGTGGAATGCTTATATCACAACAGTTTAAATCTGAATTGCTTAAGCATTTTTGAAATGTCTCATTACCAATCAGTAAAAGGGCAACTGCAAATGAAAGTTTGAAAATAATGACACGGGTTGTACACCTCACTGTAGCTCATCTTCAGTTCTTGCTAGGGCAAGATAAATATTTGGGGAAATATGGCTGTTTTATTGTACCTAGGAACTTGAAATGTGACATATTTGTTTTTTAGAAAGGTCTTAAGTGTCATCTGCAGTACAGAATGAGACCACAATGCACATTATATTAGTTCCCATTTATTTTGTCCTTGGCCATGAATTTTCTGATCATCTCACTTCCCCACATTAGGCCAGCGAAGTTGTACTCTGTTAAATGAACAAAACTGTATAATATGCAGTCTATCTAGGGGTGATTAAATAACTTATTTTTCCCCCCTGAGTTGGGGAGGGGTAATTTAGTATGTGTAGAAAGCGTGGACTGTGTTTTGTTTCATGGGAAAAACTATGTAGCTGTTCTACAGAGCATGTACAAGTCATTTTACAGAGCCTACCATGACCCTGCTGAAAACTAAAAGTTAAGACCATAACTCATGTAATATAGCTCTTTCAAGAATGGCTGTCAGATGTTAATAATTTATCTTAATAATTTATCTGGGAACCTCTTTGTTTTTCAAAAGATGTATGCACATGACTTTCCATTGCCTTATATGCATTGTAAGCATACCTGCTAGCTGATGACCTTTGGTACTCAGTCAAGTCTTTTCTACTTCATTATGCCAACATCTACAACAGAACATCAGTTACTAACTACACCATACAATATCCTTTCTTCACCAAACATTGAGGCCCCACTGTTGTAGCTATAAAAGTGACCAAGGCTGCATCTACTATGTAAAACTAATGCAGTTTGACACCATTTTAACTGCCATGGCTCAGTGCTATAGAGTTCTGGAACTTGTAGTTTTGTGGGATATTTAGCCCTCTCTGTCTGGTGCCACAACAAACTACAAATCCTAGGATTCCACAAAATAGAACCATGATAGTTAAAACAATGTCAAACTACATTAATTCTGCAGTGTGACAGCAGCCTAACACAGTTATGCTACAAAAAGATTGATTCTCAATTGAATTGCAATAGTAAGGGATTAGATAAAGATTTTAAAAAAACACTAGTCCCCCCCCCAAAAAAAATACCTATTTACAAGTTGTGGAGTGGTGAATGTATAGTCTTCCAAATACTGCTCTAGCTAGCCAAAGGTGAGAAATCACAGTAACTGCAATCCAATAGGTCACACACTCCCCCTATTTCCCTGCTATTTCCTTCTAAATGCTCAGTATGGATCACACAGTAGCTCTCTTGAGATATTTCTAGAGTAATGTCCAAGAACCTGCACTCCCCAAGAGTTCATGCAGTAGTTTCTTCCAGTACGAATGATTGATCCCAGAACCTGAAGAGTGCTACTGTCAATATAGGTTTATCATTGGCCTAGACATCATGTTATGTTAGAGACATGAGAAAGAACCATGTTATAGTGCAAAGTGTTGGTTATTACCTTTAAAGCCCTACATGGCTTGGGCCTGAGTTACTTGAGGGAACGCCTTTCCCTACACAATCCGCCTAACACTCTCAGAACAACCAGGAAGAACTTATTAGAGTATGTAAACACCAGGTTAACAACAACTTCCCACAGGGCATTTACTGCCATAGCTCCTAAATTATGGAATGGCTTGCTGGAGGAGATCCATCTCATTACCACCTTAGATGCCTTTAAGAAGACACTTAAGACAGATCTCTTCCGGCAGGCCTATCCACCCAATCTGCTATAAGAGAGTTAGAAATACCCCACCTCTATTTGTAAATATATGTATTTTAAATGATGACTTAGGCGGGTTGCAAACCGCCAGAAGGACACGCGGAGTGCGTACTAGGGTTAGGAAGGGGAGGTGCTTCCGCACCCCCCTAACCCTAGTACGCGCTCTGTGCGCACGAAATGGTGGCAGCTGTTCCACACGGCCAACGTCATTTTGACGTCTTGGACGCATAGCGTTCAGACGTGTTGTGGCGGAAGTGACACCGCGAAAGCGCGCCTTGCGCTTTGCGGTGCCATTTCCGGGGCCCAGGAAGGAGCACGATTTGTAACCCGCCTTAGTCTATATATTGTATTGATAGTGGTTTTAATGTTTTATTGAGTGTATTTTAGATGAAATTGTAGTTTTTTATCTTTTCTTGTCTGAACACCCCACTGGCATTCTGAAATAGGATTGTTCAGAATTTTACCATCTTGTTCCATGAAGGAAGATTTGGAGTATACATTACGCACTTAAACTATTATTACCAAATTGCATTTACAATATGCTTTTTTTAAAAAATTGCTATCAAGTTTCACACACATGCCCGATACACTGCTCTTATTTAAAGAAATTGGAAATTATTTAAGCTTTAAACTGTTTTTTAAATGAAATGCTGAAATTAACACACACACACACACACACACACACAAATAAAACTCTGTTTGAGCCTACATTCATTTTGTTGGCTCAGATTTTGCTCCTCTAAAATAGTTTGGCTGTGTCGGTTATGACTGATCAAACACTGTTAAAATATAGTTCAGCTTTAATGATTTGCAGACATGGAGCCCAAGGCTAACTTGGAAAAGGGAAGTCCATGGCATAGTAAAGTCAATTAATTCATCATGAATAGGCTGTTTAGTGTTGCATGAATACAGGAAGGGCAGAAGGGGAAATGTCCTTTGTTGAGTATAAACAATTGCTGAGCAGGACAAGAATATGAAAGTGGAATTGAAGAAATGTATTTGCAGAAAATATTACTTTATTCCAGGTTGCCAAAAATGCAAGTGCAAAACTGTTATGTCATAGCTGATATGAAGTATTTTTTTTACCACAGTCCATTTCCCTCAAGGTTGGGGGGGGGGGTCATAATCACAATTGCTATTAGGAAACTGACTGAACTGTGGATCCTAGAACCAAATGATCATACCAGACAGATTCAGTGCCCAAGATAAGATGGCTTTCAGTACAAATTGAGTTGCTATATCAGGTATCAGAGGGGGAAATAATGGGGCATGTGCCCACACCTACCCACTGGAGTGCATCCCCTTTCAAGCCAATGGGGCTTGAATATGTGCAAATTTCTGTTTTTGCAGGAATGTCCAGCATGGATCCCCCACAAAAATGGAGGGGTGACTGTAATTCGTTGTCAAGCAAATGGCAGGCCCCAATATATTATTTCATTTGTTAATTAACTAATGTATATCTTCCCATGACAATTCACAATATAAATAAAAATACAGTTAAAAGAATGGATAATAAAACAGTTTTTTTTAAAAAAGTAATTATATTAAAACACTTATTTAAATCAGTTTTAAAGGCAGTTAAAACATAATAACCATTATGATAAATAAAGAGTACAACCCAACTAGAAATGATGAGCTAACAGTAAAAAAATGGAAAAGCTAATTAGCAGCATGGATAAACAAACAAAATAGCAAACATTATTATTTGACATGTTCTGAACAATATTCTATAGATCCAGCCTTTACAGAGGTTTCTGTCCATTACTTTTCATCCTGTCATCCTGACACTAAAAATATATTTGCCACTCAAGCAAACATTCTGGTCCAGCTGCAAGAATAATTATTGACCAGACATTTGACTCTGGCCTGGTCATCTGGCCATATCAAGAATATCTTATCTTATGGAAGCCACTTCTTGCAGTCTCTGCATAAGTTTCCTAGTGTGTGCTAGGGTTCTCCATCTGAGGTTGGAACCCATGATCCCTGGATTTGTATTTTCAGACGTCAAGCTAGGCATGGTGTCAATGGATCACAAGAAAGCCACCTGGCTCATAATGTGAATTAACATTCTCATGAAACATATTGAAAAGTGACAGGGAGTTGCATATTCTTCATCTTGGAAATAAAATGTAGCTCAACAACTTTTTTCCCCCAAGGAGGGAAAATGTGTCTTAGCATAATTATGTGTGACAACTTGCAATCATGTGAAAGAAATAGGATTACAAAGATGTGGTCTAGGTACAATTGGTGCTAGAAGATTATAAATGTGAAGAAACAGGTTTCTCTTCCAATTGTTGCTTAAAATAGACTCAACTAACAAAGAAATAATGCATTTGCTAAAGCAGAGCAGAGTTTAAGGCCACTGGGAGACTTTACAAGAGCAAAAAGGAATTATTAGCTATTATGGTTAAAGTAATCTGTATAATAAGAACCTATTATAGGCTTTCAGAACTGTGCCAAGGGAACAATGTGTGCATTTAGCATTTGAAACAGGAGAGGCAAACAAGATATATATTCGAGGAGGCCAAAATGATTGATAATAAGGCACTGCAGAAGAGAGAAACAAATTTGCTTCATGCTGACTAGACTTTTATGCGTATTTTAGAAATAAAACGGTTTTCTTCTGTCAGATTTTATTTTGTCATCAATATTTATAGAGGAAAAATGGAGGGGAAAGGGCAATTAAGCATTAGCAACCTAAAGTAATGAAAGGAGTATGATACCAATCAAATGACAAGCTAGAAATGGAAAACAGGAATCTTGCTGGAAATAGCTGTGCAGACATCTACCTAGTCAGCAATTAATATGGGAAGGAAAAGAGCCAGTAAGTTTTAAAAAACCAAGTAATAAGTAAATAAAAACCAAGTCAATAAACAAATAATATATATGTCATGTGTTCTACCACTTAAATAAAAAGGTAAAGGTAGTCTCTTGACATGAATGTCTAGTCATAACCAAGTCATAAAACTGTAGGAGGCAGTGCTCATCTCCATTACTAAGCCAAAGAGCCAGCGTTGTCAGTGGACTACTCCAGTTGCCATGTGGCCAACCTGACTGTACCAAACCCTGTTACTTTCCCACCGAAGGAATACCTATTTATCTAATTTCATTTACATGCTTTCAAATTGCTCAGTTGGCAGAAACTAGGACTAGTGACAGGAGCTCACCCCATCATGCAGTACTCGGGTCTCAAACTGCCAACCTTCTGATCTTCCAGTCATCAGAATTGGTGTCTTAAAAACTAAGTCAGAGCATCACTAAGCACCACTTAAATACCAAGTCACAAAATTTGCAGTGATCTGCCAGTCATAATTTTTTATAGTTCACAGACCCACAATTTAGGTATTCATTCAAGATATACAAGTTATCAAAATTCCCCACAAGATAGCTGATTTTGAGATCCATCCCAAGTGTTTAATAGTATTGTTTGACCACTTATATACCAAGTCATAAAATACTATTAAACACTTGGGCTGGATCTCAGAATCAGTGATCTTGTGGGGAATTTTGATAACTTGTATATCTTGAATGAATACCTAAATTGTGGGTCTGTGGACTATAATAAATTATGATCACTGCAAATTTTGTTTTCTCAGGAAAGAATTAATAACTTTACTATTTTCTCCACACTATGATAAAGTTGGTGAACACAATGCAGTTTGTTAAAAAAATAATTGCAGTTCAGAAGAATAAGGTACATGGCTTTTTTGTGTGCAGAAAAAATGTTTTTCAATACATTTTCCTACTGAATGCTCCAGCATAAAAAGCCAGCTTCAGGATGGTGTGGGGGCATGGCGTATGCATGCTGGATGCCGCAAGCCAGCATCACGTTGTTCCACTGACCACATAGCGGGTGGTGTCAAGGCGTTTCTGTGGTTTACATGCACTGCACCACAGAAACAGAGAAAAGCAGCCACTACAGCAGAAAAGGTGGCCTTTTTTTCAGCCCAAAAAGGAGCAGCAGTTAGCCCCTTCTCTTTGGATTGGGGCTGTGGTGTGTGGTTGCTGCAACCCCAATCTGGTGATCAAAGTGGTGGTGCAAGCCGCTGCTTCAGGGCTGTCTGTTTTGCCCCCTAGTAAACAGTGTGGAGAAGAATGTGAACCTGTAGAAGTAGAACAATCATGAAGCAAACCATGAACACTAATGTGTCCTCTAGCCGGTCAACATGAAGTTGATATTGCAGAAAAAAGTCCAAGCCAAGATCAAAGTATTCACCCAATGTTTCTACCACACTGCAGAATTAACACAGTTTGATAGCACTTTAGCTGCTAGGGTTCCATCCTATAGAATCCTGGGATTTGTAGAGTTTTTTGTTTTTGTTTTTGGTGGAAGCAGAGGTCTCTGTCAGAGAAGGCTTGATAACTCACAAAATTATAAATCCCAGGATTCCATAGCATTGAACCATGACAGTTAAAGTGGTGTCAAATTGTGTTAATTCTGCAGTATAGATGCAGAATGAGACCTGGTATAGATGGGCAAAAAGCTCTGTCCTGTGGGCAAGGTGAGGGCTGAGTGTCCCCATGATCAAAGCCCTCACCACATTGCCCAGGCGCCATCTTGGCATGCACCCATTCAGATGGTGTGCACCATGATGATGCTCCTTTGGCGCAGCATCTAAACAGCGCTGCAGCAAAGGGGCTTTAACAGGCCACATGGCAGTGGCTATGGCGCCCCTTCACAGGCACAGAAAGGAGCCAGAAAAACTTTCTCCTTTTTGTGCTCTATGGAGGCCGGATTGGTGCTGCTGCGTCATTTGCCGTGGCACTGATCTGGGGCAGAAAGGGGTGGCATATAATTTTGTACAGTCCCTTTATCTTCCTATTATTCCCAGCTGAATCTATGGAGTTTTCCTACCTTCCTATCTAGGGAGTTTTCTTACCTTCTGGGTCAACATTCAACAATTGGTTCAAGGAGTCAACTCTATTTAGAACTAACCAGTAGGGTTCAGGTCATTATCTTTGTAAACAAACAAACAAACCCACAAGATCATCCTGCTGGAAGTCCAAACAAAATTCCTATATCCATATTAGGGCAATGCTTTCTATTAGGTCAATTCATACAGGTCAACAAAGTACACACTTTCAAAATTTTCAGATCACTTTATCAAGATTAATGCTGGCAAGAGAAAGGGGGCGGCTTCATCGCACAGTCAGGAAATCTGCTTCAGAGTTTAAAACAAATGGGGAGATTGTGGTGGCAGATGCTTACATTATGCTCCAACAGGTCATGCGATGGTCAGACTGTACATGAGACTGCCCCAGGATTGCCATTAATTAAAAACAAATGTTCAGTGGCTTATCTTCCTTTTCTGGAAAATATAAAATTCTGTTGCTGAGAACTGTCCCTACTCTTAGGAGAAACATGACAAATTCCTTACTAGATGGAAAATAGAAATACACAGAAACTGCCCATTCTGGATGAAATAAACAGAATGCACAGGTGGGAAGTACTGAGAGGGCTCACTTTCACATTACACAATTATAGCACTTAGCACTTTAACTGCCATGGCACCTACCACAGGGATCCTGTGGTTTTTAGTTTGAAGAGGCACTAGAGCACTCTGGAGAAGAATGTGAAATACTTCATGGAACTACGAATTCTAATATTCCATAGAAAGGAGGCACTGCGGTTTAAACAGGATCAGTGTTATGTTTGTAATGTGTGGGGAAAAGGATAAGAGGGGAGGAATAGTTAAACTTTTATGTTTTTAACAGTTCTACCCAGCAAGTTTTCTTCCATATATGTCAGAACCAAAAACCCGCAAACAAGTGCAACGCTTCCTGGGATTTGCAAATTTTTATAGGCAGTTCATTCCCAACTTTGCTCAAATTGCATTGCCCATCACAAACTTGTTGAAAACTAAGGGGGGAGGAACCTCAGGGGAGCCAGCCAGTGCTGAGGAACAGGCAGCCCGAATGAAACCCTCTTACAAGGTGGAATGGACTAAGGAATGCACTGAGGCTTTTGTACAATTAAAGAAATTGTTCAGCACTGAGCCTGTGTTAAAGCACCCAGACCCTGAACAGCCTTTTGTGGTGCAGGTGGACGCCTCAGATGATGCCGTGGGGGGCAGTGCTGATGCAGAGGGACAGTGAGGGCAAACTGAGGCCTTGCGCCTACTTGTCTAAGCGCTTTGATTCGACTCAAAAGGGTTGGCCATGCTGGGAGCGGGAAGCATATGCCATTAAGAGAGCGTTGGAGGTGTGGAGGCAATTCTTGGAGGGGGCTCCACACCCATTTGAAGTGTGGACTGATCACCGAAACTTAGAGGCCCTACAAACCCCAAAGCATTTGACTCCCAAACAGAGACGGTGGGCCAAAGAATTTTACAAGTTCAACTTCACCATAAAATTCTTTCCTGGCAAAGACAATGTGCTAGCCGATGGGTTGTCCAGAATGCATGGCCGAGGACAACAAGAACGGGGGGAGCTACGGACTCTGTTTTCTTCTAAACAATTGGGGCTAGGGGTGACCACTCGCTCCCAGACCAAGAAAGAGCAGGAGACTCGCTTGGAAACCCTAGACCCCATGGTGAGAGAGATTTTGGAAGCATATGAAACCGATGAGGAGTTGGCAGACCTAAAGACTGAACTTCAATGCTCAGAACAGGGGATATGGACCAAAGATGGGAAAATATATGTGCCTGGGGCCTGCAGGGCTAAAGTGCTTGAACTTTGTCATGATGTCAAAGCTGCAGGTCATTGGGGCTTCACTAAAACATGGTTGACCCTGAGTTCAAAATACTGGTGGCCCAAGGCTCGCAAAGGGGTAGAGGCTTATGTACAGGGATGTTCCATTTGTGCCAGAGCCAAACCTCACACAGGCAAGCCGAGTGGCCTACTGCAGCCTGTGGAGACCCCATCAAGGCCTTGGCAACACATTGCAATGGACTTCATCACCGATTTGCCAGAAAGCAAAGGCAAAGACACCATTTGGGTGGTTACGGACTTGTTTTCTAAACAAGTGCACTATGTGGGCTGCAAAGGGGTCCCCACTGCATCTAAATTGGCTGACCTTTTCATTGAAAATATATATAGGTTCCATTGTTTGCCAGACAAGATTCTATCTGACTGAGGATCGTCCTTCACGTCAAAATTTTGGAGGTGTTTGCAAGACAAGTTGGGGGTGCAATTAGCGTTTAGCTCCGCTTTTCACCCCCAGACGGATGGTCAGTCGGAAAGGGTTAATCGGAGCCTGGAGGTCTATTTAAGGTGTTATGTCAATTACCTACAAGACAACTGGATGGACTTGCTGCCCCATGCTGAGGTGGCATTTAATGTATCTAGTCATGCCAGCATTGGGATGTCTCCTTTTCAAGTGGTGTTTGGCTATGAGCCTAGGGTTATCCCATCACTATCCCCTGAGCCAAAGGATCCTGTGCCAGTGGGAAAGTGGAGCCAACTATTGCGGGACAGTTGGCCCAAAATTGAGGAGGCATTGAAACAGGCCAAATTGGACTACAAGCGCTTTGCTGATCAGCACAGGAAGCCTGGTTGGGACATCCAGGAGGGAGACTGGGTGTTTCTGTCCACCAAGAACTTAAAGTGTAGAGTGCCTTGTAAAAAATTAGGCCCCAAGTTTGTGGGTCCTTTTGCTGTAAAAAAACTTGTTAGTGAAGTGACTGCTGAGTTGGACCTTCCTAAGATGTACAAACACATTAACCCCACCTTTCATTTCAGCCTGCTGAAGCCTGCTGGGAAGAGGACTGAAGATGAACTGAAAGAACCTGCTCCACTACCATTGCTCATTGAGGGGGAAGAACACTTCGAAATTGTGAAAATTTTGGACTCTAGGGTTGTAAAAGGGGGCTTGGAGTATCTGGTCCAGTGGAAACATTTCCCAGTTGATATGGCCGAGTGGGTGGGGGTTAAACATGTCAATGCTGAACGGTTGATTCATGAGTTTCATGTGGCTTACCCTGACAAACCTAAATTGTGTAAATAAAGCTTTGGGGAGGCAGAGTGTCAGAACTCCAAAGCCAATTACTGATCAATATTCACATTCACTTTAGTTGCTGTTCATATTGTTGGTGTATGTAATTGCTTTAGATGTAGTTCTTCCAGCTTGCTTAGGTAGGGGGGGATGGGGCCTTGGGATGGATAGTCACATAGGTTTGGAATGTATTGTTTAATTAGCTAGAGACATCTGCACTGCCTGCTCAAGGTCAGCCTGGTCTCAAGCCGTGCTAGCCTGGGAAGCAAAGAGGAGGGAGGAAAGAGGAAAAAAGGTGGGGGCCAGGAGTGCTTTTAACTTGTGCTTTTGCGGCTTGACTTTCAGAGTTCACTAAGAAGTCTGTCTGACCACTTTTCATCTATATATCAATAAACTTCACTGCTTTTAAGCAAGTTGCTGTTGTTGGTTACTGGTGAAGGCTGTTGGATCTTACAATATAGTCATTTCATCTAACTTGGGAATTTAAAAAAAAACTTTAAAAACTGTCTGGATGACATTTGCAAGTAGAATCAGTGTTTAAACCTTTCCCTTGCCCACCTTCCACATTTGCCAGTAGATTTACAATAATATGGAATAAAACAAACGTTTGCAATTAAATAAGGAGACCTTTAATTATGACAATCCTTGTCACCTTTTAATTAAGGTAGTTGAAAATCATGTCCATTTTACTATGTGACATCTCTGCTTTAAGGGGAAAAAAGTGGAGCAAGAATCTCTGCAGCCATTTGAGAAAGAGGGTGATAGTCAAGTGATTATGCTCTTTATAAGAGTCACTCATGATTTTTATTTTTTAAAAAATATATATCCTGACAGAATCTAGTAGGATTGTGTGTGGAAAGACTATATTTTGATCCAGTTAGTCATGATGCATCTGTTAGATCTGATTCAGCACAACCTGATGTGAAAGGTTAACATTTGCAAAATAAACATGTATCACAATGAATGTTTTTTTTGTTTTGTTTTGCTTTTTCATCTTATT
Source organism: Sceloporus undulatus (assembly GCF_019175285.1). Taxonomy (NCBI): domain Eukaryota; kingdom Metazoa; phylum Chordata; class Lepidosauria; order Squamata; family Phrynosomatidae; genus Sceloporus; species Sceloporus undulatus. The sequence goes on from NC_056524.1 coordinate 119,141,459, forward strand.
TTCATCTATCATTCATTCATTGTACTTTTATCTGCCATTCTATTTGATCCCAGGGCAAAGGGAAGCTTCAGATGATAATTCTCAGATGGAATTTATGCATGTGATAATTATCACATTTGGTATCATCTTTGTACTCACATCCATAGGTGCTTATAAGAAACAGAAACAGGGCCTGAATATCACACTTTACCATTTGGCCCATAAATACTCTGGGTGGGTCTTCAAAGTTTACCACAGGAGGGACAAAGATAAAATGCACCTCTTCCCCAGGGTGCATTTTTCTTAGGGTCTAGAACAGACCCCCCCCCCACACACACACATACACACATCAGATAAAATGCTGTATCATAAGCCTCACCAGGCCAGTGTTAAGAGCTTAGGAAAATGGACAATTTTATATTCTTGGCTTCTAACATAAGGTCTCTGAGATTTTCAGTTTACATGGTTACCATTCACTGATATAGAGCTTAAATAATCATGAAACCTCCTAGAGCAACTCTGTTGAATAGCTACACAAGAATGGAGTGGACACAATAAAACAAACCTTCCCTGCTTTGCAGACATGATTATATACTCCTAGTTGTGTTCAGACACAAAAATCATCAGACTTGTTCCATTGCTCAGAACAAACAAACAAAAAACCCACCATGGAGCCACCTAAATTACATAGCACCAGGGATGGCATTTGAGAGCAAACATGTTGGCAGCACAGCATATCTCACCATTCTACTGTGAGGCAAATACTTGGACAGGATCACTTGCTCTGATTAGGTAATCCTGCAAATCAAGTAATTTGTTGCTTTATCTCTGAGGCTTGATCATTGTAATAAGTTACCCACTCCCTCCTACACCACAGGGATGCAGGCCAAACATCATCTGGGATGAAAAGTCCTCCTACAATACATGTGTGTTGTCTCAATCAAAATAGGATATTGATGCTAAGGATTTGTTCTGAAGGCTACATACTATTACATATGATGGAAATGTGATAGTGCCAGCATATACTAGTTGGCATGCTGGCAGATATGCATGCGTATCTTTTGACTTAGGGCAAGGATGGAAAGAATGTTTGAAAACATTTGGGAAAAAATGAAATTTGTTTCTTAAGGGTCAAGGGAACCTGTCAAGAAGAATATTGGACTAACAAGAACCGTTATAGTTTGGAATTACTTCTATGAAAAATTCACAAGTGGTTAGGAAATGTTATTTCCTGCACAGAGAAGTATTGTTTTCTGCACCAAACAAGCACAGGGAAATGCTGCATAAAATAAGCAAACTGCAAAAGGCAACCAGACTGCCATTTTAGAAGATTTTGTCACAGTGAGAACAGTGCTAAAATTACTTGTTGCTTCCCTTGTGAAGAAAATTGGTGAATAATTGCATCCCTAGTGTACACTAACCATTTCTATCTAGGTTTTTGGTGACGATCTAGGCATACAATAACATCAGCTATCTTGCCCCATTCATGATTTTGTTTTTATTTTTCTTAGGATGAGGCTGATTCAGTTTTTGTTGTGCTCCAGTAGTAAACTTCCCATGTTTCCTGACTTACTCTTTCTTACCATAAAAATAAGTAATGAAAGAAATGCGAAATATCTGCAGAATGTTTTTGACAGGCAAATCAAAATTGGAATTTTGATATATTGGAAGCTAAGCAGCGCCAGACCTGGTTAGTACTTGGATAGGAGACCACCAATGAATACTAGGTTCTATAGGCTATATTTCAAAGAAGGAACTGGTGAAACCACCTCTGAGTATCCCTTGACCAATAAAACCTTTGGGAAAAACACACAAACTACAAATCATCTGTCTAATAGCCTCCCGAGTTACATATGTGTGGTTGAGAGGTATTCTGTAACTACATTATATGACCTGGCACATTTTATACAAATCTACATAAGAAGATTACTCCTGGCAATCCTTTATGCTAGATAAATTCAGGAATGGTTTTGTCATGCACAGGGTAAAGAAAATCCTGCCATCTCTTTAACTGAAACACTGGTCCAGCAAAATTAATTATTTAAAATATGCTAGTACAATAAAATGCAGGGTAATTTCCATTCCCTTCCAAAGTAGATACAGCATGTTTTATTTTGTATGGGCTAAAGAAAAAGGGGTTGTTTTGGAGGCAAGAATCATGTAGAGTCTTGAAATGTTCCCAAAATTAGGAGCATTGGTGCTTAAGGCAAATGAAACTTTGCTGCTATTGTTTCCCATACTCTCATTTGGTGGAAATGACTGTAAAATGCAGTATTTGGAAAGGAAGAAAGTGCCTTGGCAGCCTGACAACATCTACAGTTACCATTTTGCTGCTTCCAGATTGCACTTTCCATATGGTGCTGTGAGCCTGCAATATTTCCTCAAGCTTTTCGTATGTCAGGCAGTAACATCATATGCTTTCAAGCACAGCCATTTTTAAACAAGAAAGCTGTGCAGAGGTCATGGTATAGTTGTCAGCAGTCATGGTCCATGTCCCATGGAACATAGCTGATAGGACAACCTCTCTATGTGCCTGTTCATTTTATACTTTTGTTATTTGAACACTGCTATCCTGAATTCTATACACACTATGCTATTTAAAGGCATAGTGTGAGACATTGAAATCATCCATTATAGCCCAATATGGTCATATTTGTACATCCCTCTTGCCAGGATGCACGTGTGTATCTATTGTTCTAAAATGAAACTACTTTTGATTGTCTGGCTACGGATACCAGAGGGTTAGCTGAAAAGGCCTCTCCTGGTCAAGTGTCTTTTCCTGTAGCTACCATCTATACTGAATTCTGTTAATACTAATAGGCGAGTCAAGATTGCCTATTACACCAAGCATGGGAAATTGTGGAAGCTAGATGGGCTCTGAAGTCCCCTAGGAGACTTTGGAGGGCTGTACCTGCTCCTCCAAAGTTGCCCACAAATCCCTATGTGGTGTCTTATCTCTTTAAAGCAAAGCTGCTTTTGCTGCAGCTGTAAAGTATTTAATGGACTAAAGTTCCTGAGTCTAACAGACCTTATCGACAATGTTTGGCTAGAGTTTGTGAGGAAATAATCCTAACCTCTGCTGCCTTGGAATCTTATCAGTGTGTGAACTTGTCTTTTTGCAACAACAGACATTTTACCCTCTAGGGGATGTAGAAGCATTTTTACATGTTTTGGGTTTCAAAGAAGACTTCGCTTTGGCTTAAATTGACTCAGAGAGGCCAAAAAATGTTGTGGAAAAGCACCCTGGTGGATAATTTGGTTGCATTTTGGGGCAACTTAAGAAAAATGTAAAAACATTTGCATCTGAGATCAGAATGATGTACCCGGACAAGTGATAAATGATGGGTGCCTCATTTTTGGCCTCAGAGGAAGTACTGCGGACCCTTGTTATACACTGCGGTTTGGTTCCAAGATCCCCTGTGGATAACAAAATCCATGTATGCTCAAGTTTCATTAAATATAATTACCTAGCCAAATGGTGTCTTTTATAAAATAATGAAAATCAACATTTGATATTTGAAATGTATACTGTACTTTTAAAAAACATTTTCAAACCATGGATGCTTGAATCCATGTATAAAAAAATTAGTGTATAAGACTGTAACTTGAGTTGGTGGCAAAAGCGGGTGATACAACAGGATGCATGTGTGAACATCTGCCCAGTGTCGCTCCAGAGTGTGCATGTAAAGTGGAGGATTTAAGGCAGATTCAGGACCAGAATACTCCTGGCTGTTCCCAGAATGTTCTGCTATCTCGAAACTGTTTGTAGCAGGAGCCCTGTGTCCAAAAACTTCATATTAGCCTGAAATGGAAATGACAAGCTAACTGCTACTGAGTTAGTTCAACAGAGGTTAGATTGCCATCTATCAAGAGAGGTATGATTTTGTATTGCTACAGGGCAAGAGGTTGAACTGGATGGTCCTTGTGGTCTCTTCCAATTCTATGATTTTAAATTGGGTTTGCCACTTAGCCAATATATTTATCTTTGTATATTCTATCTCTGCGGACAAATATAGTGATGGTGTGTTTTGACTTAAAGGACTATGTCAAGAACATTGTGACAGAGAAAAAAAAACCCATTACATTCATTCCCAGAAGATACCCATCTCTCATATATATATAATTCTTATCTATTTCTTTTTTTAATCCCATACTGCTTTAGGAAACTATTCATTTTTTTTATAACAGCTGTCTTGCCGAGAAATAAAAGCAAAAAACAAAACAAAACCAGATGTTTCTTTGCCATCCTGTGAGGAATTGAATGACAGCTGCACTGAGGGGAGTATCTTCTCTTTTGCTGTGTGAAGTGAGGCATCTGCTGTGTTATAAAGACTCACAGTGGCATTGGATGGACCTTTCTGAAATACATCAAGGATCTGTGACCCTCTTAATGTCTGTTGGTGGTGTCTTTCCACTGGCATAAAAATGAACTGAATCTTGGCAAACATAACATTTTCTTTTACTATATAAAATCTGACTGAAGAAATTTTCTGTCACCTGCAGTGATGTGAAGATGTCTCAGCGTCTGCAAGATTCAATGTGAGAACAGCCATTTCAACAAAGGAAGACACCATCTCAAGGATACCCTAACCTCCTTATGCGGATTTCAACTCCAGTACAAGACCATGATGATTTAAGAAAACTCCATGGTTGACACTGTTTGTGCCAAATATAAGTTGCACAAAAACTTTTGTCTCTGTCCACCAATTGCATACTTCTCATTTTGTGAAATAAGCAGAAATGTCTGCACTCAGAGAGAGAACAAAGTCCATGTTGGTTGTTCACAAATATACCTGTCCGGCGCTACTATTTTACTAGTCTGTGCTAGAGATGGAAATAATATATGAAAATGTTTGGGGGGAAAGTTGTAAACTATATTTTCTGAGTGTTGATGAGGACAACCCTGGATTGACCATAACCTTCACAATTTGGGATTTATGCAGCACAAAGTTTGCACCTGATATTTTGAACAAAAACAGCATTTTCTGAGTGGAAAACAACATCTCTTCACAGATGATTAATAAAATAAATAAATAAATTTATGCCTAAAATACATTTTGTAGCACTAAAAATGCTGTTTCCTAGGCAATGCTATTTTCTAGGCTTTTGTTGTTGTTGTTATTTTGCAAATTTTGTGCAGAATAAATCCCCGATGATATTATTTTCTGCTTTGAGAAAGTATAATTCAGAAAGGACATTGAGAAACTGGAGCGTGTCCAAAGGAGGGCGACAAAAATGGTGAAAGGTCTGGAAACCATGCCCTATGAGGAACGACTTAGGGAGCTGGGGATGTTTAGCCTGGAGAAAAGAAGGTTAAGAGGTGATATGATCGCCCTGTTTAAATATTTGAAGGGATGTCATATTGAAGAGGGAGCAAGCTTGTTTTCTGCTGCTCCAGAGAACAGGACCCGGAACAATGGATGCAAGCTGCAGGAAAAGAGATTCCACTTGAACATTAGGAGGAACTTCCTGACAGTAAGGGCTGTTCGAGAGTGGAATGCACTTCCTCGGAGGGTGATAGAGTCTCCTTCCTTGGAGGTCTTTAAACAGAGGCTGGATGGCCATCTGTCAGGGATGCTTTGATTTGGAATTCCTGCATGGCAGGGGGTTGGACTGGATGGCCCTAGTGGTCTCTTCCAACTCTATGATTCTATGATTCTATGATTCTATGATAATTATTTTTTCCAAAGAGAAAATGCTATTTCCTATTAGGAGAAAAAAGGTGAATATTTTGTGCAGACTTATGTCCACATAACCTTTAAAAGCTAAAGTTTTTAAAGGCGTTCTCACAGCAGGAACGCAATTGCTAAAAGCTTCAAAATGGAATTGAAAACCATCCTGTTCAGAGAAGTCTTCCCAGGCATTGCATAATTGTTGCTTGCTATTTGGTGTTCTTTTGGTGCCTGTTTATCAAACCATTTCCTGTATTGCTATGTACTGTATATGTATTATCCTACTTGAGAGTATGTATTTTCCCTGGAAGAAGATTAACCATCTATTATGTAGCCAAGCCCTCCCTCCAGTCCATCTGCCTTGGTCCAGGCCTCGGAGGTAGAGAGGAACTGCTGGACCTCTTACCCTTTCCCTCCACCACTCCCTTCTCCTTCTGTGTCATGTCTCTTTAGATTGTAAGCCCGAGGGCAGGGAACCGTCTAACTAAAAAGATTGTATGTACAGCGCTGTGTAAATTTACAGCGCTTCATAAATAAAGGTTAATAATAATAATAATAATAATAATAATAATAATAAGTACTTGTTGCTTCTTTTAATAATGAAATTAGGTAAGACTGTCTGCACAATAAAGCAGCAGATATCACATTTTTTTCTCCTTTTGCATGTAATGAGTTGAGATCTTGTAAATGGGGATGAACTAGGGCCACTTTACGAACTTAACAGTTGATCTACCAAGGGAAACCAGTGAGTGGGGAAACCTACATCATTTATTTAGGCTTAATGCCTGACCATCTCAGCAGACAGTTCCCTGGGGCAATTTCTGGAAGGAATCGCATCCATCCACATCAGCCTCCAGACACATCCACAGAGTTTGGGAAGGAAATTACACTAGCACTCCTGCTCTTGGCTTACCAACTTTGAGTGAATGCTAGTGTCCCCTATGTAATGTCACTCTTATCCTGCTCATGGGGCACAGCCCTTGAAAGCAAGCCTCTAGAATGGCCTATCACCCTTAAGTGTGTGTTTTTTCCTTATTAATCATCAATATTTATACAGTTTTTTAAGTTGATTTTTAAACAAAAAAAATGAAGGGATTTCATTTTTCAAGAATGGCTTTCTTCACATTTTTATGCAATTTCTGAAGGTAAAATTCACAAACATATACAAAGGTGTTAACTGGAAGCTCTGTTTTATTTTGTTTCAGAAGCAGTTTTCCTTTATGATGGAAAGTACAAAAATTTGGAAGCTTTCTGTTGAAATTATCCACTGCTGCAAATGACAAATATGGAGATTTCAGTGTTCAAAACATCAATGCATATTAATCCAAAACTGAAAGAACAGCAACATCTGCATGATACTCAAATTTAGCATTTTGTTATGATCGTGAGTCCAAGACATCTTGCTGCCAGATACAGAGTGATACATTTTTACATGACACATTTTTACATGTGTGTACATTGCCGAAGGCTTTGCATTTTCTTTTGAGAAACACACATCATTAGCCCAGGAATGTACAGATTTCATCTGTTTCTATGTTTAGTCTTGGAGGTATCAATTGGACAGATTCACTTTGAAATGTTGATGGAGTGACACCCCCCCACACACACACACAAAAAAAAACCATGCACTTCTCTAATGCAATGTGAAGATGGTGGACTTATGAATATCATTGGCCTTGCCCCATGTTTCAAAAAACTTCCTCAGGGATAGCTATGCTGTTTTCTTACAGAAAAAAAGAACAATAATACAGAGCCTTGTAGAAATTAAATTAATATCAGAGGCATTTTAAATTAATTTTTGAAGCATATGTTTCAAATACACCCTCACTCAGACACACACACATGAATGCACATACATGTGCACAGAGAGAGAAATAGAGAGAGGGGGAGAGGGGGCTCCCACCACCCCATAGGTTTAAGTTTAAATTAGTAAATTTATGTATGTGTGCATAGTTATATAAATGAAATTTTAAAAATGACAGGAATTTTTTATTTGAAAATTCGATGAAATGTCAAGATAGTTCTCACTATCTTTCAATACATTTCAGATTTGGTTGTTGTTCATACTTGTATCCCACTTCAGTACAGTAATGCTGATAATTTTAACAAATAAACATTAAAACACTGAACATTAAAGAGAATGTAGTATCTTCAGTCCTGCTCAAGATACTAGGGAAGTAAAGGCTATTCAAAAATATCCCCAAAATGATTGAAAGACATTTTCTATCATTTTTGGAATATCTTTCAATAGTCTTTACTTCCCTGGTACTCTGAGCAGGATTGAGCAAGTGTTGGAAAGCCCTGAAAAGGTAATCTAGAACTGAGGAGAATCTTTGCGGTTGAAGACCCTTGTGTACAAAATTCACATTATTTGTACAGAAATCAGATTCTGTGCAGAAAAAGAATATTTTCTATGCAATGTCCTTCAAAGGAAATACTGCTTTCTGTGCGCATGCACACACACAACATATTTATTTATTTATTGGAATAAGTCCACAGCTATTTGCATTTTAATACTGTTTGCTGTGCAGAAAATGTTGTTTTCCGTTATTAAAAAAAAGTTCAAATGGGAGCAGAATAAGTCCCAAACTGCTAAGTTTTCAAATACTTGTCATGGTGGAAAGAAATGTCTTAAAATTGCTAATTACTGCCTTTGAGAACAACATTAATGAAGAATTTCATCCCTACAAAGTGCTCATGTCTACATTCTGTTTAGGGGGTGACCCAAGTCATTTTGCTGTCTGAGTTTAAGGGCAGGGTTGTGACTCATAGGAATTCAACATTACTTCAAAATAGACATCAGAGGAACTTTTTGCCCTGCTTCAGGCAATCAGAGCCTTGTTCTGAGGATAAGGAACAGGTCACCAGAAATCCAGGTTTGTCCATTCGGCACATGGCAGGATGTACCATAAACAACTATGTTACTCTGATTAATTGTAGGGGTTTAAACAATCAAAAGCAACTGAGAATCACAGGTATCTTTAATTAGTTTGAGGCAAATATTTAAATAATTTCAGTCCTTAGTTTGATTCACAGTACAAAAAGCTCTCCAAAAAAAGGGGGTCTCTCTCATAATTTATTGAGGTCTAATTGGGTTTGTGATACATTTTTCAACTGTAAAATAAAAAAATACCTCTTTCTCTTTCAATGGTACCTTAATATTTTCATTCCTTGCAGCAATGAGATCTCAACTTCACTATTGAACTAATGCACATGAACTGGTTTCAATATCCTCATGTTTCTTCTAAACAATAGGCATGAGGTGCAGAAAGTGTGTTTAATTTTGTTGGTCCCTGCTGCTTTCATCTCTTCTCCCGTTTTCAAAGCCAGGAAGGTAAAAGTTTTCAAATAAGAAAAGATCCTGGGTCTATTTTAAGGAAACCAGAGTTAATATTTCTCTTGAGGTTCTTGAGTCAGAAAAATGGTTGCCTTGGGCAGTACAGATGCTTATAAACACTCAGTGGCTGTCAAGAACAGTAACATTTGCCAAAGGCCCCAGCTGCTTTTGCAATCCCCAGAAAGTCATATAATCTTATTTTGGTATCTATATTTGTGATGCTGTTGACAAAAATTTCTGTTCTTATATGAGTAGAGGGATTTCATTTTCATAGATTTAATTTCAATAAGGGAAAAATGTGTCATCTATCAGTACTCACTTATAAGTCAAATATTTGCATTAACCTATTTATGGAAATAGCTGTGCCAATGAAATATGGCACCTAATGAAGTAGAATTATCTTTTTTTGCCTGAATCCCAAGATGAATATTAAAGAACCACTTGATACTGATTTCAATAATGCTTTACCTGAGGTTAGATAACTTCAATAAACTGCTTACTGGTTTCATAGTGGTTAGGGGGTTAATGTAAATTACTTGCTGAACAAGTGTAAAACTATTTGGAAAGATGCAAAAATAGCTGGAGGAAGTGGAGGATCTATTTTAATATGTTTAATTAAATCTAGTGAACTGATATCTGCAAGAAGGAATTATATGATTCAGCGATTAGATAGTTAATTGGAAATCAAATAGGATTTTCTCCCTGATCAGTGCTGGAAGTTTGTCAATCTGATTTTTAGATTGTATGTAGGCAAATTTAGGGAAATTCAGTCTCTTATTTTTTTGCATTTATTCCCTTTTGTTTATTCTCACTCTTGTTCTCTCTCTGTGTGTGTGTATGTACACACACACATACACTCACCCAGATCCACACACACAGAGTGAGCCTGATGTATCCCAGCAAGTGACCCATCTGTGGATTGGAGTGCCTGCTGATCAATCTGCCCCATATTAGCCAATAGTGGCATGTACCTGTGGGCATGATGATGCAAGCATGCACACCTTACTATCCATTTGACTAATAGGGGTTTGAGTTGGATTTTCCCCCCCCATCCACAGGGTCCCCTGGAACCATACCTCCATGAATGGGAAGGACCCATTGTATTATCTGAAGATATTCGAAATGAACATCCACTTGGGAAATTATCTGGGCTTACCGTCTACACAAAGGAGACAGCAACAGCAACAGATTCATGTGTTCCTGAAACAACTTTGGCTTAGATGCTTTTAACGCTTCAGATTTGAAGACTGGAACTATGAACCCATATATTCACTTGCAATTTCCAAAGCAGCAAGGACACTTTCCCCATTCCATTCAAGTGAAAATTAGTAATAAAATCTAGAGGAATAGCTTGAAAATGTTAGCACCAAAGTATTTCAAACTATCTTTGTAAAGAAAGGCAAATCTAAATCTATAATCTAAAGGAGTAATTGGTGGTATTTACCATTCAACTTAATTTATCATCTTTTTAGGATTGTTTGTCTATGGAGGGAAACACATGCAGTGAATTCCACTCTCAGTTCATCTTTACTTCTTCTCTTCGCACTTTTTGGTTTCCTTCCTTCTTTCCTTCCTTCCTGTTTCCATAAGGAACTGAATGTACCAATTACAAGATGGCAACTAGCTTCTATAATAATACACACACATTTACTGTGTACTGTGTAATTTTTCAAACTCTTCAGAGCAGGCATAGGGTAGTGGAGATTAAACATGTTCTAAGCACTTTCAAGCAAGCCAGATTTTAACAACACGTTACTTTCTGTTCAGAAATTATTGGCTTGCAAGTTCTCAGAGGCTGCATCTTCTTCATCTTGCTATCTCTGAAGGCTTTCTCCCTCCAAGAAGAACTTGTGTAAGTTTGAAACATCTTGAAATACATGTGTTGGTATAGATGAAAAATTTAGCTGAAGTCAAAATATTTTAAGGATTATAAACCTGATATATTTGAACATATTTAGATAAATTTATTCTCCTCTCATATTTTTGAAGTACTAGCAATACGAAAAAAACCCCAAATCTTATCAGATCTTGGAAGCTAAGCAGGGCCAGCCCTGGTTAATACTTGGAGGGAAGATCACCAATGAATACCAGGTGCTGTATGTTTCAGAGGAAGAAATGGAGAAACCACCTTTTAGTATTGTTTATCTAAGAAAATCCTGTGAAATTAATGAGGTCACCATAATTATTGTTCTCGTTGTTATTGATGTTTATTTATGGCACTTAACAGGCATCACCAAAACAGCATATAACTTGCCAATGGTGTACAAGCTAGAAGTCATAAAATATAAACTTTACAAAATTAGGCAAGTTATGCAGTTAAAATACAAACTGTAAAAACAACTAATACATATAATCAAATATAAAATTATAAAACAATATTAAAATACCATTTCAAATGCTTTAGAGAACAAGAAAGTCTTCACTAAGTCAGGATCTGTACAGTCCAGCCTGAAAGGCGGGCCTGGGGGCGGAATCAGAGCGTTGTGTCCACATGACACACACCCTGACTCCGCTCCCAGAGCACCATGATGTGCATGGCATCCTGCATTCATATGATGCAGAGCCAAAGAAGTGCCATATAGCCATGCCACCGCAGATATGGCCCCTTTTTGAGGGCACACTGCAGCCCTGATCCAGCTAGGAAAGCTGGCCAATTGAGCCCTGTAGTAGTCAACTTGAAGTGGTATATGCACATGCAAAACTAAGGAGTTCTACCTCTTGTTATTTCCTAGATTCAGGATGACTATGGTAGCACCTACACTGTAGAAATAATGCAGTTTGATACAACTTTAACTGTTATGTCTCCATTCTACAGGGTAATGGAGTTTATAGTTTTCTGAAGCACCAACAGTCTTTGGTAAAGAGTGCTAAAGACTTTTTAAAAAACTACAAATCCTAGGATTTCATAAGAGAGAGCTACTGCACTTAAAGTGGTGTTAAATTGCATTATTTTTGCAATGTAGATGCACCCTTAGGCAGTCAATCAAGGGCTGAGGTTCAGTTATAACAGAAATCCTACTTCTTTCTACAAACTTGCTACCAGAGTGGGTGGGGCTGTCCATTGCCTACATCCACTTTGGTTAGAAAACATTTCAGTAGTTCATCACAAAGAGCAACTACCCTCAGCTTCAGAAGTCCTTTTCATACCCCTGAACAGATACACTCAAACCTGCACAATAGTTTTTATTTCTATTGCATTAAAGGGGGTAGAATCCATTGTACAGAGTAGCAAAATCCTTGAGGATGAGTAGTCCCATATGTGTAAGGAACCATGGAGAAGATAGAAAAGTGCATGTGTTGCATGTTAAAATGTTTAAAGTTCAATCCATGATGCTTCCAAATAGGATTCAGAAAGACCTCTGCCTGAAATTTTGAAGGGCCACTCCTTGTTTACATAGAGCTATATCAATCAGTTGAATGATTCAGTATGAAGTAGGTTTTTATATATTTGGTGGTGTGTCTGTGAAAAGTGTGTGCATTAGATGGCTTTTTATCTGCAATTCATCCTCTAATATAACAATCAGTATCTGGTCTTCTAACAAATACTAGGCTATATTTCAAAGGAAGGAACTGGCAAAATTACCTCTGGATATCCTTTGCCTTAAAAACCCTTTGAAATTAATGGGGTCACTATAAGTCCACAGGTGACTTGAAGGCACACACACACACACACACACACTACCATAACCTAGTATTTATGGCTGGAATACTATAAAATTAATTTTCAAAGCAAAAAACGAGGAACTTTACTTTAGAAAACTGAGAATTATAGAGAAATCTGGGGTCACCATAGGTCAGAAATGACTTGAAGGCATACAACAGGAGGAATAGCTAATACCCCAGAGGACAGGATCAAGATTCAAAATGACCTGACTAGACTAGAAGGCTGGACCAAAGCTAACAAAATGAAATTCAACACGGAGAAATGTAAGGTATTGCACTTAGGGTGGAAAAATAAAATGCACAGATATAGGATGGGTGACACCTGGCTGAATGAAACTAAGTGTGAAAGGGATCTAGGAGTCCAAGTAGACCACAAGTTGAACATGAGTGAACAGTGTGATGCGGCAGCTAAAAAGGCCAATGCAATTTTAGGCTGCATCAATAAAAGTATAGTGTCTAGATCAAGAGAAGTAATAGTGCCACTGTATTCTGCCTTGGTCAGGCCCCACCTAGAATATTGTGTCCAGTTCTGGGCACCACAATTCAAAAAGGACATTGAGAAACTGGAGCGTGTCCAAAGGAGGGCGACTAAAATGGTGAAGGGTCTGGAAACCATGTCCTATGAGGAATGACTTAGGGAGCTGGGGATGTTTAGCCTGGAGAAAAGAAGGTTAAGAGGTGATATGATAGCCCTGTTTAAATATTTGAAAGGATGTCATGTTGAAGAGGGAGCAAGCTTGTTTTCTGCTGCTCCAGAGAACAGGACCCGGAACAATGGATGCAAGCTACAGGAAAAGAGATTCCACCTGAACATTAGGAGGAACTTCCTGACAGTAAGGGCTGTTCGACAGTGGAATGCACTCCCTCGGAGGGTGATAGAGTCTCCTTCCTTGGAGGTCTTTAAACAGAGGCTGGATGGCCATCTGTCAGGGATGCTTTGATTTGGATTTCCTGCATGGCAGGGGGTTGGACTGGATGGCCCTTGCGGTCTCTTCCAACTCTATGATTCTATGATTCTATAACAGGAAGTGTAGATTTTAGATATTCTGCAGGAAACATTTCTTAAGGTGAGACCTATTTGGTGGTGCAACATAAAACACTAACCAACAAAAATCTTAAAGGAAATAAGAATTAATTGATCTAGTCTTCTTAAGGGTCTGTCAGGTATTCTTTTATGAATGCCTCTTTAACAGTTTCTGCGTTGAATACCTTTATAATGGGCTATAAATTGGTTTGGGATCCTAAGGTTCTCAAAATGTACTGTTATGGAAAATGTCATGGGGTAGTATGGAAAAGGAAAATCTCTCATCAAATACAGTATATGAAAAGCTTCACTTTAAGCCTTTGTCATTTAAACATTTAAATATTGTAAAGTCTAAGCTCAGGAAAAATAAGACATCGATGTTTATCACACTATGCTCTTAAAGAGGTACTATTCCAGTGTGACTCCTCTAGCAGCCTCCTGTTGCATGCTGGGATTGGCAGTTTTAAGGAGCTGAACTTCTCTGCCTGAGAATTCTAAATACCCCTCCTTAAAACTGCCAATCCCAGCATGCAACAGGAGGCAGATAGAGGAGTCACACTGGAATAGTACCTCTTTAAGAGCTCGTCTGATAAACACCATCGTCTATTTGCTTTTCTGAAGGGTCCGCCCTCTTTTTTTGAGTCTTTGCCAGTAGTTACTAAACTTGATGATAGTAGCTAAAATGGCAAGTGTGAGACCACAATTCCTGGTGGCACAGTGGTTAAATGCTTGTACTGCAGCCACTCACTCACAAACCATAAGGTTGCGAGTTCAATACTAGCAAAAAGGCTGAAGCTCGACTCAGGCTTGCATCCTTCTTAGGTCGCTAAAATGAGTACCCAGATTGTTGGGGGCAATGCACTTTGTAAACCACTTAGGGAGTGCTTAGTGCACTGATAAGTGGTATATAAATGTACTTGCTATTGCTGTTGATATTGATATTCCAAAAACTGGAGTTAGAAAGACACTTGCTAGAGAAGGGCCTTACAGACCGGCACTTTGTGCCGGCCTGTGGGCAGAGTCAGGGCTCAGCGTCCTGATGATGCTTGCCCTAACTCTGCCTCCATGGCACGATGATGGCATGCGCCACTCCAGACAGCACACACCATCATGATGCAACTCTGGCACTGTGTGCAAATGATGCAGTGCCAATGGAGCACCATACAGCCATGCCACTGTGGCTATGGCGCCCCTTGAAGGGCGCATAAAGGAGCTGCTTTCTGCACTCCTTTTTGCGCCTTCCAGAGGCCAGATTGGGGCTTCACTGTGGCCCCGATCCAGCCAGGAAGCAGGGCAATCTGTGCAGCCCCTAAGTAATATTGAAATTAGGGTCAGAAAAGCAGAGAAACTAAGCTACTGTTAGAAGAAAGGTTTTGCTTCTCAATGTCTATATGCTTAGATTGTGTGCCCAAACCTGGGCATCTGTAGGGTGCTACAGGAAGGGCACAGTTTGATGGCTTCCACAATCAAAGGCTAGATTTGATTGAACTGATGCAAAAGATGCCAGGCTATAGCTTGTGAGGGGGCAGAGACAGACATTTCTTATTGCCCCGCAGTAAGGTTTCTTATTGATCTTTCATGAGCCCACTTTGGAGATTTGTGTCTCTTCACATTCTGTCCAGCAATGTGATATTCTTTTTGCTATTCCTATATTGAATTTTGAGGGGCTTGCTGGCTAGCCATTAAGATGCTGATTCTGGTGATCACAACGGCAGTTTGGCAGTTTGAGACCCAAGTGCCGCAGGACAGAGTGATCTCCCATCACTAGTCCCAGCTTCTGCCAACCTAGCAATTTGAAAGCATCTAAAAGTGCAAGTAGATAAATAGGTACTACTTCAATGGGAAGGAAACAGTGCTCTGTGCAGTAATTCCAGGCACATGACCATGGAGATATCTTTGGCAACACTGGCTCCCTCAGCTTAGTAATGGAGATGAGCTCCACCTCCTACAGTCGGACTTGTCAAAGGAGAAACGTTTACCTTTTGTATTGACATGACATACACTATTTTATTTTATTTCTATTTACAGCAGAGCTATATTCCTTTATTCTGGAGCTCAAACAGTCAGGTATTTACAAAGTTGGGGTATTTACTGAGCAAAGTGTTATAGGTCCAAAACAGATGGGCTGAGAAAAATGTGGCAGGGCCATGCTGGCATAATTTATGGTGCAGGCACGGGGACTGCACTTGCCCAGCTCCAGTCCGGGCTGATGCCATGGTTCTGAACTAAACCAGCAAAAGAAGTGGTATTTTACCACACTTTTTGACCCAGTCCTTTTCAGAAAATATGGGTCCTACATGGTTTCCCACCTCGTTCGGGGTATGCGTCATCTAAACACTATGCTCCAAATGCAGAGGAATGTTTTGGGCCATAGTGCCCTTAATTTTAAACTGATTTCTCTTATTTCTCTTGTCTCTTGGCAACTCATATAGCTTTTCATAGCTTAATTCCAAACCCTCACAAAATCATAAGTTGGCAGCCTTTGAGTTATTATAACTCCATCCAAAAGCAACTGTGTTTTATTTTGCATGTATCAGTCACCGTTTATGAATCTCTACCATATTTTCTATTTTCTAATGCAAATGTTCTGTGTAGTTGATAGCTGTGTGTTTAATAAAGTTCCTCTTTTAGAGTTATGTGTGGATGTGGGTTTAGATTCCAATTTACCCAAGACACACTGTTAGCCAAGGTTACAGGTTCCTTTGTAGGCATGTGTACTCAAGAAATGTATGCTTTCATTTATGTGTTCCGAGTCCATACTTAATACTAATTCCTTAGTGGTAACCTTTCCTGCCTGAGAGCAAAACCCACTGATCACAGCCGAACTTACTTCCAAATAAACACAATTATGTTGTAAACCAGTCCTCAGACTGTGCATAAGACTGATCAGTTTAAGCAGTTTCCCTGACTTAGCCAGCTTACTTTGCAAAGGGATCTTGTAGCACCTTTGAGACTAACTGAAAAACGAAGAAGCTGGTAACATGAGCTTTCATAGACTTTCATAGAAAGGATCTTCTAAGCTAGATGAATCTTTTGTACAAATACAGAAATAATATTTGTATGTTCTTATTTAATGTGCTCTCAATGAGGAACCTCCTCTCCTAAGCTAAATGAAATTGATTCCCCCTTCCCTGTCTTTATACCATGTGCAAGAGACGGAGCATGAACTTGATTATAAATGTTGCATCACTTCCCAGCTTTGATCATGGAGTGTGCATTGTTTGGCAAAACAGAGACTCAACACTGATCCCCCAGCAAAGGCTTTCTAGAGTAAGATGAGCTGCACAATCCCTCTGGCTGCTGAAAAACAGAAGGGGGTTTGTGTGAGGCCATATAAGCATCAAAATGGCAAATACTTCTACTTCAAGCAGTTTGGAGTGAGCAGTCTTGGATGTACGATGCAGACTTCTAGTTATCAAAAAAGAGAGATGGTTAGCGTGATTAAGGTTTTCTGTGTTTTATCAAACAATTCAGCTGTCTCCTTCTCTTATTATGTAGTTGGATCTCTCCCCCTCCCCATATGCCCCAGAAGAGTAGTGAAACTTATCTCATTGCTTTCATCGACTGAAAGAATAAGGCTTTTGATTATGACTAGTGTTTTACAGCCATTGATCCGTGCAAACAGAAAACTTTAAATCAATGGGGGGAAATCGTAGCGAGTGAAGTAAAATCAGTAAACAGGCAGTCTCTTGTTGCTAGTTCAGCTTGAATGAGCTTAACTATAATGATAGTAAATTAACTTTGTGATCTAGCTACAGGAAGGAAACTGGGTTACTTAAAATGGAGGATGTGGAGGAGAGGGGCAGGATGAGGAAAGGAGGAGATGGAGAAAAAAGGGAAGAAAGAGAGAAGAGAAGGAGGATAGATAGGGCTATAATCGTATTAATTCTTTTTTCTTCAATAGCTAGTTTTGGAATGAAACTGCTTTCCTAAGCACTCTCACTCCTTGTGAGAATATGAAAATGCCACCTGTTTTTGTTTCCATTTTGCTCTGCATCTGATAGTGACTTTCAGAAGGACTTAATGATTTTAAATAGTGAGAAATCAAAATATAGAAAGAGGATACTTCCACTGTTCAGAGACTTATATTCTTCATATGGAGTGGGTGACATAAAATGATTTTTTTAAAAAAGCTATGGTAAATATTACCAAAATCATTTGCAGCTGAGTGAGGTACACAAAAGATGGGGACATATTGGATTCCAGAGGTAGGGTTGGAGTTTTGTTTGTTTTTTGGCAAATGGATGTTACATTTCTTGGACTTTGAGAATCTCCCAGTAACCACATGGCCAGAAGGAGGTTCCAGCCTGCAAGAAATACCCCTCCATACCACCTAAGAACAAAGAGAGCAAAATGTAGGCCTGTGACTAACACCTTCAATTTTTTTTCTCCAGTATGGTTTTTAACACCTTCCTGATGAAGATGCCAGTGGAGCTTCGAAAGCTTGCAACATATATATTGTGCATTTTTGTTGCCCAATGAAGGTATCATTATTTGGATGTTATTGAATTTACTACCAAAATCATGTGTAGCTGAGTTTTGACTTTGGGAAACCTAGGCTCAGCTCCTCCCTGAAGGCAATGAAAAACAGAAAAAGTAACCTATCTGACATAGCAAAATAAGGAAGTGACCTGACAAAAGCATACCTTATATTCAGCTTGGAAGATTAGCCTTTTCTGTTGTTGTTAAATAAAGTGTTTACTATTTATTATAATTTACTATCATTATACAGTCTCAGAATTCCCCAGTCAACATATTGATTCAGACCAATGGTTCATCCAGAACAATAAACTCAATATGGGGCTGTGCAGACTGCACCTAAGGGGCGGCCTGCAGCCACACCTTTTACAGCCAAATTGAGGCTGCAGCAACTGCATGCCACAGCCCTGATCTGGCCTTTGCTAAAAGCGGCTCCTTTTTGTGCTCTGCGAAGGGCACAATAGCCATAATGCCATGGCTTTATGGTGCTCCTTCGGTGCTGCTTCATGTGGATACAGTGCCAGAGGAGCGCCATGACTCCTCACACTGTGTGGTGCGGCATGCAGCATCATGGCCCCCTGGGGGCAGAGCCAGGGCATGCTTCATATGGACACCATGCCTCAACTCCTCCCCCAGGCCAGCCTTTCCTGCCAGTGCACACAGCCTCTATGGTGGAGACTGTACCTAAGACTATGTGCATGGAAAATGTGTTCTGCCCCTGCACTGGAAATAAGTTTATGAAGATTTTTTTGTTCTTTGTTTGTTTTGTTAAGAGGAATTAACTACATAATGTAAAAAAGAAGCAGACGGTCTGAGAATTCCATGTAAATGCTCTGCCTAAGTGTTTATTATAATTTGTTACCCCCAAATCAAGCTAAGGGATAGTCAAGGATATTCATCAAGAGATTCAATGAGCTTTGCAATGGCAGATCTCTTTAAGGACTTGGGCCTTAGGGTTTAAATTAAAAGAAAAGGCTGAGGATTAGTCAGAAAATGTAGGAAACTAGTTCTATCAGTGGGACAAATTAAAACATTTCAGGTTGTGCTTTACTAGCTTTCAAATGGCTGCAAATCCAAGATCCAAGATATGTCAAGAAAAATTAAGTGCACAACCCTTTCAAATTTGTCCCTTAAGGGAACCTATAATTAGCATACTTTAAGAAAATATGTTCTGCTTGAAGAGTAATTATAAAGTCATGACCTTGTGGAACATGCACGTTGGACTATTCTCAGGGGGGAAAAACACTCCCAATTTGCAGATGGAAAGCAACTTAAGAAGTAATGCTGAAAATGTTTCTTTTGATGTTAATCAGAATGCAATTTGAAAACAAAAAGTCCAAAATAATTGAAAGTTTCCCCACTAGCATATTACCTCTTGGAACAGAAAAAGAGTAATCTAGCTTAAATCTGAAGCTGCTACATATTTTTGGCATGTTTAGCCATAGGAGGCAGAGAGATTTTATTAAGCCTCAGGGTTTTTTTTGGGGGGGGGGGCAAACAGAGTACCCAATCAAAGAGAATGGTAAGTACTTTACTTGAATACTGACAGCAGGATGCAGTGAAAGTTCAGCTGACAAGGGGGAAAAAACCCTATGCTCTTTGGAAACCAGAAAGAAAAGTTATATGACAGAATGATTTCCTAAATTATAAACAAATGGACAGTTATCAATAAGAAGACTGGGACCATGGGCATCCATTTTGTATGCTAATCCAGTGTTATTGGATACATTTCAATTTGTGCAACCTGAGGCTATGGAAAGAATCTTTGGAGAGGTGAGAGCCAATACATGCATAATGGACCCATGCCTATCTTGGCTGTTGAAAGCAGACAGAGGGGCACTGGATGACTGGGGAAGGGAAGTAGTGAATGCCTCACTACTAAAAATATAAAAGCTAAAAAACCCCCACTTCTATAAAGTTATGCCTTTTAGGGGTTCAACAGACCGCCCCTAAGGAGCAGCTTTGTACCGTCTCTTTCCTTGCCAGATCGGGCCCATGGCAATTACATGCTGTGACCCCGAGCTAGTCTTTCCACAGCACTAAAAGAAGTCATGAAAAGTGGCTCCTTTTCGCACTGTGGAAAGGGGGCCCTAGTCACCATGATGGCAGCTTTTGGGCGCTTCTTTGGTGCAGCACATTTAAACGCTGTTCCAACGGAGCAGCGTGATACCCCCCACTATGCAGTTTGGCATGTTGCATACTCAAGGAAAATGAAGGGCCTGACAAAATAAAAGCTAAAAGCACTCCTAGAAATGTCAATTCATGGTTCTTAGCCATGCCCAAAATGGAGGATATTACAAAATAAATACTAAAAACAACAACCCACTTCTGTAAATATAAATCCATATTTCTTAGCCATGGTCAAAATGGATAGCATTGAAGAAAGGCTCAGAACATGACAAAATAAAAGCTAAAAACATATATAAACCTAAATTCATGCTTCTTAGCCTTGCTCAAAATGGGGGATGTTCAAGAAAAATGGAGAACATGACAACATAAAAGCTAAAAAACAATCAGAAATATAAATTCAGTTAATCAGGTTTATTTACATCTATATTACATATTGTTGGTGTGCCTTCAAGTTTTCAAGATTTGTTCAGAGGGGATTTTTGACACTGCCATCATTTGAGGCTCAGAGAGTGTGATTTGCCCAAGGCCACCCAGTGGGTTTCATGGCCAAGCTGAGAATCAAACCCAGGTTTCCAGAGTCATGGTCCAACCTTCAAACCATTAAAGAATGCTGCTTCTCACCTTATTATGTACTGAGCTGTATTTTGCTGATGAATGTTAAATTGGCTTATTGGCTTGCAATATACTGATATAACCCAGCTAGAAACAGGCTTAAAATTGTACTTTCCTAGCCACAAATCCTTGAGTCTATATTTAAATAATAAATAATAAATAATTTTTTTATTTGTATACCGCCCTTCCAAAGATCAGGGCGGTGAACAACACAATAAAATCAAATACATCAAAATACACATATTAAATTATTCCTTTCATTTGTTCATTGTGCTGAAATTAAGGAAAAAAACCATTAGACATTTGCATTGTGTCCTCAAGCAGCCCACTGCCTAACACGGTTGTTACCCTTCTCCCCTCTCAGAAACAAAAACACGCTGAGCTCTGGTTGCGAGGCTTATCTGCTGCTCCAAGGAAAACAGGAACTGCCCAGGAGTGATTCCAAAAGGTCCCCCGTTTTAAACATGGCTGAGAAGCATGGGTTTGTATCTATACAGGGTTTTTTAGCTCAGGGTGACCAGGCATGGTCCTCCTCCTTTTCAAGACCTGTCCTCCATTTCAACCTCCTCTCTAGGAGGGATTCCAAAAGGTCTTCCATTGTGAGCAGGGCTGAGAAGGATGTATTTAATATTTATATGAGTGGCTTTTTGTTTTGTTTTTGTTTTGAGCTCTTATTTGGTCAGGTCCTTCATTTTTGTGATGGAAAAGGAAAGGTGCGTGCTGGGTTCATGGCTCTTGTGGAAGCGAATACAAGCAGAGTTTATGTATGCAGACAAGACGCCACTAGACCTGTAATAACTTCTGCTACAACTCCACCTAGTGGCCACATCCATGTTATTTTCTCAGACCTGTTTACAACATAGTCCTGATAATTTTTCCTTGCATATTTCTCCCTAGAAGTCCCACCCCTGGAAGTCCCACCCCCAGCACCCAGTGACACCCAGTGCAGGAATGCCACTGAGTTTGGGCTCTCGCTTTCTAAAAGGTTCGCCATCACTGCACCAGTGTATGATGAGCTGCCATGACTCCTTTGGCCTTTCAGTGACCATACAGGCATGTTCTGATATTGACCAGGTTGACTGCATGAGGAGAGAATGCGGATAGATGATTGCTGGTGGAGCATTTTGTTCTGCTAAACTTATGTAAAGTCTTAGGCTGCATCCACATTGCAAAAATAATTCAGTTTGACACTCTAACTGTGCAGTCGAAGGCTTTCATGGCCAGCACCCATAGTTTTTTGTGGCCATGTTCTAGAAGATTTTCTTCCTGACATTTCACCAGCATCTGTGGCTGGCATCTTCAGAGATAGCCTGAAAAAACCCCCCCAAAAAAAAAAAAAAAAAAAAAAAAAAAACTACTCCTTTAATTGTCATGACTCAATGCTATGCAATTTTTCAAACTGTAATTTTGTGAGACATTTAGCCTTCTCTCATAGAAAGCTCTGGTGCCACAACAAACTACAATTCCCAGGATTTCATAGATGTTACAGTTAAAGTGACCTCAAAATAGGTTATTTCTGCAGTGTGGATGCATCCTTAACCCAGAACTGCTTCTGAAATGGGTTGTTTGTGGAAATGACCATGAGGGCAAGTTTTGTAAATGCTAGCTGGCAAAATCCAGCTAACCAGGTTAGCTGTTGCATGCTGAGACAGAATCATCCTCTGTATCCTCTGATTGAAGTCCCATGTCTGAAATCAGTAATGTATCACCCTCTGCTAAAACCCTCTAAAATTGCTATCAGCTACCACATTTTACATCGTTAGCTCTTATGTACATGTGTGAAGTAGTGCCTTTGCATGAAAGTTTATGTTCTCTTTGTTGTTATAAATAAAGCAACTAATTTGGAATCTGCTGTCTGGAGTTCTGGGTTTAGAACCATTATACATAGGCTGAAATCCCAGCTATTAAGTTACCTAAGCCCTTTCGCTGTTTCCCATTGCTAAATCAATTCCCCCATAGAAGTCAGTTGTGGGTTCCCTCCCCAGGCTCCAGCATTTTAGATAACACTCAGTCCCATGAGTTTTGCATTACCTATTAAAAATGGCATAGGGCAGTAGTGCAGGCAGAAGTAAATAATCTAGGAATAACCAAATCTGCAAAAGTCAAACCAGTAAATGTGGAGGAATGGCTGTACAAGGAGGAGGAGGAGGAGGAGGAGGAGGAGGAGGAGAACTGTACAAAGATAAAATATTTTAAAACACACTGAAACACTCTAAAAACACACTTTTTGAAATAGTCTATAAACAGCCCTAAAATACAATTTTAAAACAGTTAAAATACTGTACAGCAACTTCAGACATTAAAGCACATGCATAATAAAACTGTTTTGGCTGCACTCTAGAAATTCAATAGTGATGGAACCAGAGTAACTTCCTTGAGGAGGGAGTTCCACAGTTGGGATGTTGCTACAGAAAAAAGCCATGTTACATGTACATATGGGATCTGTTGGCGTACTGGTTAAGATGCCAATTCTACAATTGGAAGATTGGAATTTGGCAGTTTGAGACACGGGTGCTGCATGATGGGTGAGCTCCCATCACTAGTCCCAGCTTCTGCCAACCTAGCAGTTTGAAAGCATGCAAATGCAAGTAGATAAATAGGTACCACTTTGGTGGGAAGGTAACAGGATTTGGTGCAGTCACGCTAGCCACTTGACCACTGGAATAGTCATTAGACAATGCTGGCTCTTTGACTTAATAACATAGATGAGCACTGCCCCCTACAGTTGGTTACAAGTAGACATTCATATCAAGGGACTACCTTTACCTTTACCTTTTACATATATATACCAAGTACATGCATACTAGGTTCACAAGATGTTGTGACATACAGCAGGGCCTCCTCTGAGGATCTCAAATTTCAAACAATCTCAGATGGGAAGAAAAGACCATTATTGGTACCCATGTCTCTATGCAGCTGGCTTTTTCTGCTAGTCTTTGGGCTACAGCACAGGCAACAATCTTAGTCAGATCTTCATGAGATTTAGGTCTCAGCAGCAGGAAGTTGGTGGTCCTGTAGAGAGCAAAGATTACCCCCACACACACACACACACATAATTTCCTCCCTTCCTTCATGTGCCAAGGAACAAGTGGAGAAAGGGAAGGAAAGCAGTGTGAGCTCTGGCACCTGGGGACTATTAGAACTGTGACAAGATTATATAGAGGGCAGGAGTGATGTAGCTGGGCTGTGAACTGAAACACTGAGAGAAATAAAACCATTTGTCATGCATAAACTTGTGCATCCATTCCCCATGTTACTGTTGGGTTTTGTTTTGTTTTTGCCAAAATGGTTAAAATTGTTAAACTGGCTGCATATAAAACATTAATATAAAATGGCAAAAATACAGTAATTACATTAGAAGCTACATAACGTAGATATGCTTTTTCCAGTCTTCCTCCTCTCCTTCCTGCCTTCAGTGATAATAACAATTTGCAATACACAACATGACAAGAAGCATTATATATCGTATTGCAACTGTCGGTTTTGAAGTAAAACACAGGAGAGACAAAGCTGCTTTGTTGTTGTGCCAGGAAATCATTCCTGAGTCTTCTTGTCATAACATTAGTTATGTGCCAAAGATAAGTAATGTAGGACTTGTAGACACAATCCTCATTGGGGGTGTAAAAAAAAGAGGAATAAGGTTTGCTAGTTGTCAGTTATCATATACCGAGTTCTGCAAATATGAGGTATGCCAGACTAAACGTAAACCCTTTGGGCTTTTAGTCTAAACAGATCCTCAACTATGTAATTGGCAGCTTGTGAGAGGCCATCATTCTCTACCACGTTCTAGTAGTTCCATCTAGCATAAACATGGGACATGAGCCATGTTCATACAGAGTCTTGGCTTCAGTTCCTTGAAAGGAAAGTACTACTGAATGATGAAGAAGGGAAATGAAAAGAAGACCACATGGGACCACCCATGTGGAATGATGCCATCCATTTTGTGAAGAGAATCTGTCTTCAAATGGAAGACCTAAATGTGAATTTCCATTTAGGGCTGGCATGCCTGCACATAGAACTTGGGATGTTTTAAGGTACGATCTTATTCTTTAAGCCCATGTATTACCTCAAGCTTCCTAGGACTCAAGAGGCCTTTTAAGGGCTTTTGCTTATTAGTGAGAACTGTGTTTAACTGCACTGAAATAATTGATAGGATTGGCAAGAACTAGAAAGTTCAATCTATTAATGAATTTAATTGGTTAATTAGGGTCATCAGAGTTATGGTCAGTGTTTGGTAAAAGTTTGGATAGCTTCTCTTTGTCTTTTTTTGGTAGTCTTTTAGTAAGTCCAAATACTATCTTGAAAGGCCTGAGTCCTTTCACATACTGCAATGGCATTGAACCAAGAGATGATAATAGCCTGTGTTTCAGAACTGATGTTTACTCACACTTATTTTGTCTTCTGGGCTTATTTGAGATCAGGTTAGAATGGGTACTCTGCTTTGAACTAAGAGAAAGACACCTGGGTCTGGCTGCCATCTTAACAATCTCCATTATCCTTTGACATACTTATGAGAATATATAGTTCCTTTATGAACAATCTGCTTACTGGCAATTGTAACCAAAGCAAAATATCCAGCTCTTTGAAAGTAAATTAGTGGTACAAATCCTGAGTGACCAGGAAAAGTGTTCCTGTCCCATTTTAGTGCCCTAACTTATGGTGAAACTAAATTTATGTGTTATGTTTATTGATAAAACTTCCAGTAAAAGTATCAGGACTGTTTACTCAGTTTTTTTTTTTTAAAATAACAGTTTAACTAAACTACAAAGGTACAGCTAATGGGACAGCATAATGTCCATAAAAAGATAAAAAGCCTTATTAAAATACAGTGTCTTTTCTCTTTTACTGATATGATGTTAAAAAATGAAGACAAAATATGCACAGGATATCAATAGAGACAGGCTTTCACAACAGTGATGAGGAGATCTTCCAGTTGGTCACAATTAGGGTGCAAAGAGCCCAGAAAAATATGCACACATTCGAGGTTGGGAGGTTTATGGCCTGTATACAGCTAGGGACCTGTTCCACAATGAGACGATTATCACAACGGAGCAACTAATCTGTGCTCTGGGTCCTGGTCATGAGAACTGTTATCAAATAATACAGATACATTTATTCTTAAAGAAACTGCTTCAGATACAGGAATATCTCCCCCACTTACTTTTTTTGAAAACATGTGCGTCTCTCCGGCTATATATCCTAAAGGCTAAATAACATGCATATATAATTGTCTGCTAGAAGAAACATTTGGGAACTCAATGCTTCATAAGGCAGGATGAGAAGTAGAACTCTCCCTTTCAATTGATAGTACCTTACATTTTCCTTGAATTTTATTAGTTATTGCCGAGCCCTCCAATTTTTCAAGGTCATTCTGAATTCTGATCCTGCAGTCTGGGGTGTTTGCTATCCCTCCCCCCACAAAATCTGGTATCATCTGCAAACTTGATATCTACATTTAAATTATTTACCTGTTAGAGCAGTGACATCACTGGGGAGGTGCAATGGTGCAGACTGCACTGGGTCATGTCCCAGGAGAGGGATGACACCCAGCTGAGTGTCCTCCCACCTCCTTGCTGTACCATGGCATGCAGCAGGGAGATAGAGGGCCCAATACACCCCATCTCCCTTCCCAGCACTGTTTTACTCATGAATAAAGCAGAGCCGGACAAGAAGAAAGAGGGTGTGGCCTTTTTGGCCCACCCTTTGGAGCCTCCCCCCAAAGCCCCCCCCACACTAGGTGACAGCACTGTGTTTGAGCATGGTCCAGTGAAAGGACTTTGAATACAGCAGATCCAAATCATCTCCTCCTTATCTCTTCTTACTCCTTGAAAAAAAAGAAGAATTTTTGTCCCTCTTTAATGTGTCAGTTCTAAATCAAGAGATAGAAGAAAGAGGGTGAGGAAGAGGTAGAATAAATGGTGTACAACACTATAGTAAATGAGAGGGGGTTGTGACATTAGTTCAGTGGTGTCACTAGGGAGTGGGGAATGCACTGGATGAAAGCCCAGAGGGAGGTGAACACCTGGTTGGGTGGTTGCACATTGTCCATCTTAAACCTCTGCTGCCAGCACCTCCTCATGCTGGAAATGGAGGGTGGAACAGACCACTGGCTTGCTTGTCTGCCTGGCCAGCCATCCAAGTCCTTCTGAGTCTAGCTGGGTAAGCAGGTGAGGTCGAGGGAGGGAATGGTGTGTCCCCTGGCTTGCTCATCTGTCTATCCACCCATCCATCCAAGCACCTCTCTGGGTTTTCCTGGGTCTGACCATGTGAGTGGGTGATACAGAGGGAGAGAAGGGGGCAGGGTTGTCCACTGCTGCTGCCACAGCCACTCGCACTCAGCACTGAATAACACCAGTCCTAGTGATGCCACTGGATCAGTTATACCCATCGAAGAGCAGAGCTCAATCACTCTTGAGACTCTTCATGGGATTCCTGCCTTTGTGAAAAAACTACTTTGAAATGTTATAAGTCCTGGTTAAATACTCTATCAAAATCAGAAGTACAGAAGCAGCAAAGAAGTTTAAAACATATTTAATAACTATTTGAAGAGGTATTCTGAATTGTGTCCAGCTCAATTAAAATACGTGAAATTTATTTATTGCTTACTCTTTTATTTATGAATACTCTCTCACACTTAATTTCTGGAATGTAAGATTGTTTGGCAGGGTGTTCCATGCTCAAGGAAGCATCATTCTTTGCCATTAGTATCGGAAAATAGGCACATTAATCAAAGCTGAAGGTGTCAAAGGATATGGATTCAAATTTGAACATTCATTAAAGGCAAAGCAAATACTCAAATTGGCT
This sequence comes from Sceloporus undulatus, assembly GCF_019175285.1. Taxonomy (NCBI): domain Eukaryota; kingdom Metazoa; phylum Chordata; class Lepidosauria; order Squamata; family Phrynosomatidae; genus Sceloporus; species Sceloporus undulatus. Next base: position 119,169,159 of record NC_056524.1, read on the forward strand.
GAATAAATTTGAATGACACTATCTATTTTTATCCTTGCCAGCTACAGGAGGCAAGGCAAATGATATTTGAAGATGAAACTATAAGAACATTGACTCTTTTACTTGAGGTCAGACACATGTTCTGCTGTTCCTCTTTCAAATTTGTGTGTTTCAAATTAATGTTACTATCCATCCCGTCTATAAATTTTCCACTTTCTCTCATTCTCATTATTTCCCACATTTTCATAATTTGTGATGTACTGTTATCTATATATTTGGTAATCATCTAATTTATATAATTACTTGAGATTATTGGACACTTGGCCAACTCAGTTTTAACTTCAGTCCTCAAATAGCTACCATTCCCCCCCCCAAGGAGACCAATACATTTCACACCTGAAAAAAAGAAGAATGAGATCCAATTCTTCTACCAGCGTAGTCATGCCAAAAGCAGACAAAAAGGTGACAATGGAGGGACAAACAAAAGGCACTAGTTGCTGAAGCATTGTTGAGGGGGACAACCCATGGCTGGGGTAATGAAAGAAGGTGACATTTACACACTCCTCCTGTTGCCTTTATGAAGGAATCACTGTGAAAAGATAAGCATGTCTCCATGTTCTCTGTTTGTTTGTTTGTTTGTTTAAAAATGAACCTATGGCCTGAACAAGTTGTTCACAATTGACCATTGATCATATAATCAGCTTTTCACTTGGAGAATCTTTGAAATATTTTACACATATTTGAAGACTTTCCTTACTGAATCCTACATTCAGAGTTGTGTCAAGGTTGTCAGATTATAGATATTATATTATTTAAATAATTAACTTTCAAATAAAATTTCATCCCCATTTCAAGGCTAGCTATACAGTGAGTTACTAAACAAATATAGAATTATGAAAACTAGCATGAAATAGTCAATGGGGATATGTTGAGATTACGGTATATACTCAAGTATAAGTCTAGATATGTAGGTCCAAAAATTGACCAAAAAACCTGAGTTGACTTATCCAAGGGGCAATGTAAGTACTGTATCTTAATGCTTATTTAAAAGAAGCAACCATCTCCTGGTGAAAAGCAAGAGTATAATCTGTCCTGGAAGCATGGACTTGCTCTACTCTCTCATCCATCCAGTCTTAAGAATAAACACAAAAAGTTAGGTCTGCTGTTATTTTGTAAGTTCTTTGACATTGTTTTGCTTTACTTTATCCTTTAGATCCGTTGCTATATGCTCCTAAGTTTTACCCTCAGCTTATCCATGGATCATGACAAAATCCATAATTTTGGCCCTGAAATTTGCCCTCAACTTATGCATGAAGTCAACATAGTCGAGTATGTATGGTAGGCAAAATTCATACCTCTCGGAGGAGTTATTTTGTAACTTATTATAAAACAAAGGTGGAAAAATGTAACCAAATCAAGCATGAAAGAGTTCCACATCCCTGCACAGGTGGGATACAGCTGAACAGAACTGAAGGCAGTGGGAAAGAAAGAGAACCTAAGGAAAGATGAGGAATACGATAACATTCAGAGGCAAGGATTCAGACACACATAAAGAATATGAAGAAGCTGAATGAAATAAAAATATAGCAAAGCCCATACATAATAAGAGATGAACATTATAATCAACTTGCCAGAGGTATAGTGATGTGTGCATCAGTATAACCAATGTTTATAACTCAGCTCTATACATTATCCCATGATTTGTCAGTTGTCTCTCACTCACTAGTGCCCAAAATTTACAGGCCAAATAAAGCACGCTCTGGGCACTTTGGGGGAATTGGGTTCAAATGAACCCCCCAAACTGCCTGTAACTCGCTTCAAGGCTATCTAAGCTGTCCCAAAGCTGGCGTGAAAAGGAGTGGTAAAACAGCTGATCTTGCCAGTGGCCCATTTGGTACCACAGCAAGAGCTGGCTTTAGGACCATGGTGTCTGGTCGATGCAATCCCAGAATGATTGGGGCCAGAGCAGCCTCTGGCCACTCCTTTTGCCCCATCTGCTTCACCCTTAGGATGAAAGAATGAGCTGCAACATAATGGGCGGGGGGAGATGTGGCCTGGCTTCCCAGAGGATACCAAGGAAATAAGAAGCTGTGCAAAGCCTGACTGGAAGTGGAAAGGAAGTATTACTGCTATCTAATCAATTATAGTAAACATTGGTAGGCATTGATAAAACCACACTTTTGAACACATAGCTCACATTTGTGTGATTTTGTTCTCTTTCATCCCCATGTAAACCTGTATAATGGAAAATTAGAGGGTCATATGGACACTTGGAAACCTCAAAGTCATAACTTTCCGAGCAAGGTGAGTTGAGAAAAGTGAAAGCACTGTGCTTAAGTAATTCCTGCTCATGTGTGATAGTACCATCACAAACTATTGCAGATAAGGCCTTTCTACCTCACTGCACCGTCAGGTATCTCATGCATTTTATATTTGTGCCTGAAATCACTAACCCAGTGCATTATCTTGGAATCTGAATATATATGAAGGACAATGTGTCTCAGTACATCTCTCTGTAGTCGCTTCAGTCTTCAAGATCAATTATTCTAAATGGTCCCCCTGATCTGGGTGCATTCTGTTTTCCAAAAAATCCCTGTGTCTATTCTTCATCATCTGAAGGCCAGCTTTCACTACACTGCCACTGACTTTATATAACCTTTGTCGAACCAGTGATGATGATACAACACTATTCTGGCCTAAGAAAGAAACAAATTGTCTTTGAAACAAATGGTAGTTAATACAAAACCATGCACATACTGGGTTACATGCATATATCTTCATGCATGTATTCATCTTCATGCATGTACACATACAAAGGATGATTATAGATATATGAAAGACAGGAAAAATGCTACAAGATCCACATACATAATTATTTTTCTCCCTCCCTCCTTCCCTATTTATTTATTTATTTATTTATTGGAGTGAGCATTCTGAGTAATTATGATTGCATTGATAGTGGGATGGAAGGAGTAGGAAAGAGGACATCATTATAAGAGCTGAAAGAGAGGGCAAAAAAGTAGTTGTTCACATGGGGAAAACTGCCTGTTCCAAGCAGCTTATTTCTTCAGTGTCTGGCTAGGATACTCTGAGCATGGAGCTCTAGGAAAGTGGCTTGGAAAGTCACGTGTCCTGTGGCAAAGAGTATTGTTGAAATGAGCCTTACCAGAGTAAGGACTCCTCTTACACCTACAGAATGCAGACATTAGAGAAATATGCTACTCAGAAATAGCAGTCTCCTCCTCCCAAGATCAATGAATTTGGCTGTATCTACAATGCTGAAATAATGGCAGGATACACACCGCCATTTAGTACGTATAGGATACGTACTAGGGTTAGGAAGGGGTGGTGCTTCCGCACCCCCCTAACCCTACTACGTATCCTATACGTACAAGATGGCGGCGCCCCTTCTACATGGGCGCCGCCATCTTTACGTACTGGACGCACAGCGTCCAGACGTGTCGCGGCGCCTATGACATCGCGAGTCCGTGCCAGGTGCCTCGCGACGTCATGGAGGCACCGCAAAAAGAAGCTCCGAAATGGAGCTTCTTTTTTGCTCCACGCGGGAGCCGCGCGGTTTGGCTGCTGCGGCTCCCGCACGGAGCAAACAGCGCCGACGGGGGACTGCCGCAAAGCGGCGGTTTGTATCCCGCCAATGCTGTATGACCCTGCTTTAACTGCCATGACTCAATGCTACAGAATCATGGGATTTGTAGTTTGTTGTGGCACCAGATTTCTCTGACAGAGAAGGCTAAATATCTCACAAAACTACCAATCCCAGGATTCAATAGTACTGAGTCATGGCAGTAAGTGATGTCAAACAGCACTATTGCAGCAGTGCAGATGCAGCCTGTGTCTTCTTCCCTCACCTGTGTGTTACCTTAGAAAGAGTGTAACCACTAATATAATAGATTATAGGAGACTTTCACATGGAAAAAAGGACCTGAAATAGATTTGGGATTGAAAACATAAAAGTGGGTATTATCGCATGGAAAATTACCACTGCTGCTGCCAGGTGACTACAACTCAGATCCCAGTTGTGCTCAGCCAGCCTCTTTGCAAAAACATAAAGCTCTTGTTTTTGCAAAGAGGCCAACTGAGCACAGCTGGGACCTGAGTTGTAGTCACCTGGCAGCAGCAGTAGCAGTTTTACATGTGATAATACCCACTTTTGAATTTGCAATCCCAAATCTATTTCAAGAATCTATTTCTTTGCAAAAACAGAAAGCTCCTGTCTTTGCAAAGAAGCTGGCTGAGTGCAGCTGGGACCCAGGTTGTAGTAGCCCTGCTGCAGCGATGGTAATTTTACATGCAATAATACCCACATTTGAGTTTGCAATCCTGAATCTATTCCAGGTCTTTTGCCCCCGTGCGATAATCTCCTATAATGCTGATGTAGTGCACCAACAGAATGCTGGGCCACGGTGATAGACAAGGTTTTAGGGAATCTGATTTAATCTCTAAACTCAGTCATGAATTTCTCTGGACAAACTTCAGCCAGTTACTTTCACCTTCCCCATCTAAAATAACTGCCAGGATAGTGTTCAGAAGACCTTATGAAAGGTACTGTTTGGATTACAACTTCCAGAATCTCATGACTGGACTGCTAACCTGCTAACCATGATAAGTGGAGATTCTAGAAACTATAACACAAAAGTGTGTTGTTGTTGTGTTTCAAATTTTGACTTTGAGAACAAAATGGGAGAAGTGGAGAGCCTAGTATCTTTGGAGGAAAGGTAGAATATATATGTAATGCAGGAAAATCCAGATTTGTTCTATAATACTTTAATCCAGCTCCAAACAAGTCTGATTTCTGAACCTTTGGGTATCACTTCTGTTTTCCTCTACTTGGTTTCCTGGTGCTTGGTTTTCAGAGGTTTCCTTTCAGAATCATGAGACCTTTTGTTTTTCACTCATAAATAAGCTATCCTTTGGGTATTTCCCTCTAAATGTGACAAAACCTGTTCCCCAGTAGCGGTGTTCTGCAGTTACATAGTTGATCTCCACAAGCATCTTGTCTGTAAAGTGAATTTATGTATCCTTGTTTAGAAATTATCCTATGTCTTCCCTAGCTAGAAAGTAGATACCCGGATAATTAGTCAAGGAAGTTCAGTTTCTAGGCTTTTGTTTTAATATGTCAACAAGATAGTAACTTGCTAAAGAGCATTCTTTAGGAAATACATGCCCCCACATTTCTAACAGATTTGACTTGTCTCTAAACACTTTTATGCATATGAAACATTTGACACCAGTGCTGTGAAATAACAAGTATCTGTTAGTACATGCAGAGAAATCTTTGTCATACAGAGGTTCTGCAGGCATGTCTTTCAGTTAGCTTTCCCAATTGTCATTGCATCAGGTAATGGAAATAATCTGTTCAAACTTGCTTCAAAGACTTTCTCCTTGGATTGGAATCTTTACGTTATTTAAGCCAGGCAAAGTTGTGTGTTAATGAAAAAGAAAACACACAAACCATCTGTTATGTATAACACTTCCCTTTATTATCCAAATGAATAAAAGGCAGAAAGGGATTTTAATTCAGATACTGTAAACAGATAAAGCTTTATTTCCGTGACTCTTGTATTTTACCCAGATTTAAAATTAGAATCCATTGTGGGGGGTTTTCAGAACTGCATAGTGAATGAGCTTTGCCAAAACTTTATGTGCTAATTAATGCCAGAACCTAAAGCCATGTGTGTATAATCCCATACAATGGCAGGCATTTTATGGAATTTAAGTTGTTGGGGTTTTTTTTCCAACTTGGTGGGACTGAGTAGTTTTTCTGAGACCAACACTCTTTCTTTCCAAGAAGAGAAACCTAAAAAAAATTAAATGCCAAAAAGTTATAAAGTTGTAATTATTTTAGAGCTGAGTTCCAAGTACATCATAAAGGAAAACACAATATGACACAAAAGATGTGAGTTGTATTCAGAAGGCTGTACAAATATCCTCTATTTATCTTTATACTGAAGTTATTTGTCTGTGCTTACTTGTTCTGTATACACTTAATCAAGTGTTTATCGGTATGAAGCGTATATTGTATATGCAAAAGAAATTCCATGTAAACAATTCACTAGCCTTAACTATTTTACTCAGTTGGAAATAATGCAGAAAGAAGGATGTGGGAACATTTTACATGTCTCCAAGAGGCCTATTCACTTTTAAGGAAAGAATAAATTTTACATACCCCAAAGAAGGTTATTCACTTTAAAAGTGAGCAATGCTACTTTAAAACTGAACATACACCAAAGTAAAAGCATTTTGTTGGATTTGACAGTCTTGATGAAAGTAGCCTTTTTGCACCTCTTGAGACTTGTTTTTAGAAGAAACACATGTTGTCTTGAAGTCACACATTTGCAAGTCTCACAAAGTGTTCTGGAAAACTAAAGCAGGCTCAAAACAATGCACATGTTAAAAAATACAAACAGCTAAAAATGGGCACAACTTGAAAAAATACATCACAATTATGCTTTATCTAAGTGGGAAAGTATGCCTCATTTGTGTAAAATGTGCTCATAAATGTATATAATCTCATAAATGCAGATCTCTCTGCAATAAAAACACACAAAAGATTCTCATGGGATATGACACAAGACTGTGAAGAAAATATATATATGAGTCGGAGAAACTCAATGGAACTGAAATACATTCACAACCAATATGGCACAGATATGTATGCCCCAAAATGTTTACAAACATCATCTATTCAATGTAATGATATATATACATATATTAGAAAAGTGACTCAAAAGTGACTGGATGAATTGAACAGAAACATGAAGAAATGTAAAATGTGGAGTGTGTGAGAGAGAATTTAACCACATACATTTTTAAAGATTCCCCTACTCTTACAATTTCACATTATTAAAATATGAATTCAAAATTCAAGAGAGAGAGGGAAAACAGGAATGCAAGTGGAAAAGAAGAAACTTAAGTTTCTCACATTCTTAGTGGAGCAACTGGTGCAAAAAACATGATATGTTTTTAAAGATTCTCAGGCTCTTACTATTTGTTTTCACTAAAGCATGCAGGAGAATCAAAGCCCCAGGAGTTAAGCCCACTCAAAAGTAATTAGATACATGTGAAATGATGGAAAGTATCTAGTTTCAGACATTGGGACGAGTGAGTTGAACTGTGCCATTGTAGCACTGCAGTTCTGTGAGCAAGAAAATATCACACAGAAGCCAATAATTTGATATCATAATTGTTTTATTCATTTCATACTCTTCTTATTGATTTTATCTAAGGAACCTAGGAGAGCTTCAGTGAGCAAATAGCTTCAAGATGACTTGCCTTCATAGAATATATCAATATGAAATCCAGTTATTATGACCACTAAATCCCTTGACTTACCTACCTACCTGCCTTCATTCATTGATTGCATTTAAGGACTCATGCCTGATATTAGTAATACTGCCAAAATCCTATTTGCAGGCATGTTATTAGAATTGGGGGACCATTGTTGATTGTTTTAAGATGACAGAAATATACTTTGAACAATCTGAACTGCTGTGTCAGTGCTGACTATTCCCAGTCACTTTGGAAAGGTAATATTTCTCAATAATTCAAGGTGCAAATATGTCTATAGACACGCCATGTAAAATGAATCAAATAAGACATATTGTCATCCATATGGTTTCCCTCCATCATTATTTCAATCAAGCATATATATATATATATATATATATATATATATATATATATATATATAAGTTGTCCCCCAAGTGGATTTTTCCCTCTCTATTCCTCTTTAATGGAGTAAACCTAGAGGTTTATGTGCCATTTAAATAAATGTTTTATCATCCTGACTTTTAAACAGACAAAACAAAGAGAAATCCTGTCTGAATGCATAAATTTGATCAGGAACCATGATACAATGATTCATGATCCTGAATGTAAGATTCACAAACAATGTGACCCCAACCTTGACAATGCATTAAACAAATACCAAAAAGGGGTGGAGGCAGAAAGGGAACTCAAGGTTTTAGCTACAGACAGTGGGCGGGGGAAATACAGAAATATTCCTAACCTATTTCAGTTGCATTATTCAGTACAGTATATGAAGCAGCATTTTAAAAGAGCAGTAGCAAAACAAAAGAATGTATAAATTGTAATACACTCATTAAAAAAAAATGATAACCAGAAAAGGAAGATAAATGTGTATTTTCTTGCTACCCAGGTCACCTTGCTAGTTTTGTAATTTCCCAGCCTTGAAACAACTATGGCTTTTATTGTTTCTCAAAATAATATATGTATGTGGTTTGTGTAGAGTGAATTTTCTCCATCTTTTAGTAATTGGAATTCCAGGTGCAAAACAACAAGAACAAAAAAGAAACATGTGTTTTAACCATTATTTGTATCACTGCGATGCCACACTGGTTGATAGTAATTCTTCATTCTGCTTCCTTGAGAATTATTCCCACCACCACCAGGTTCCCTGCTATCTGAGGTATGGATCATTGCTTCTTAAACTTTGTAGCACATAGAAAGGAAAATACACCTTCCACCCCAAGGTAGTGTCCTTCTTATTACTTTATCAGTCAGTGATCTCAGTCGTATAATCAAAGAGTTAATGTCACCTGTTGGATATGTTCCATACACTTATTCCACAAATGCAAGTGTGCTGTTTTCATAAGGCAAGATTTGTACTGTTAGCCACAACTGGCTAATTGTGCATTATGGGCCAGGACAGATGGCCCTTTAAAGCCACTATCCGGGCAGTTTGGGAGTACAGCATCTATAGACCTCATGCTCTCAAGCTGCCCTGAACCCACTAGGAAGTCAAGATGCTGCAGCAGCACATTGTTTCCATGCTGCATGCCACTGGAGCATCTTCAAGCTGGCTTTGGGCTGTGATGGAGCTGGGAAAGGCACCTTTTTCCCAGCCTAAAAAGAAGTGTATCTTTTCCACTCCTTTTTGGGCCAGGTTCAAGGTATTTTGGGTCCATGGCACGTGTTTGCCATGGTCCCAATCTGTCTTCGGTGCTGCCCCCTTCTTGCTGGTCTGTGTTAGCCCTATTTTTCTTACTGAAAAGCACAGATATCTTGTTAAGTAATAGACTGCAGATCTGAACCATTGTTGCATACCCTTCCCATATAAACCAATCATCTTTATCTAAAATCATGCCAATTATTAGACTGGTGCCATTTCTTCTCATATGTCTCTCTCCATCCCTCAAACAGATAATCAGTGATACTGAACCACATGCATAATGCATAATCCCAGCTCCTGGATCAGGTTTTCAGCCCAGGCACAGAGAACCCCATTTGACATGTGTGTCCTTTTAAAAATAGAATCAGGTCAGAATCTAGTTAGTATTTTCACAAGATGGTAAATGTACTCCTAGATTTCAGTTCTCCATGATTTCATTCACTTTTAATGTCTTCTCCTTTCCTAGCTCTCACATATTAGAAACACTGTCACATATACTACTCACAGAGTATGGCTTTCTGTGGGACATGAACAGGATTAACTATGAAGAAGATGCTAGCATGGTTACCATCCTGGATCTCTTTTCTACATTACTTTTAGGAAAATGAGAAAGTGGTTTGTTTTAAACCTAATTTCAGGAAGAAACCTAAATTCATACAAAAAATTGCTGTTGTCAGCTCCAACTAATAAAGAATAATGATAAAATATTTTATCAAATCAAAGAAATAAAAAGAAAATGTAAGTGTTCCATTCCTTTCAGATACATACCATTTCAAAGTCACTCTGTGACATTTTACTGGCATTTTGTTCAGAGCACACATTTTCATTATTATCCTTTGTCATATACTCAAGTCTTCTGCATACATTTACTTGATCTTTTCAACAAAGTTTATCCCTCACTTCATAATAAGGCAGGTATAATCTCTACTGGGATTACTGATGTACTAAAATATATTTCCTCTGTACTCATCATGTTCCTTAAATAATCCCTAGGGGGGGAAAATCCCTCTTCTGTATAATCTTCCTGTGTTATGCATGAAATGCTTACTTTTTATTCAATGTGAGTGTTGACCTTTGTTTTCTTTTAAGTTCCCTTTTTAAAAAGGGGGGAAAACAATCTGTTTGCTTAAGTCTCTGGCTGGAATGTTGTTGATTATCCTCAACTAGACAGTAGTTGACAGTAGACCCACTGAATCAATTTCTGGGTAGTGAATCATCCTGTAGGTAAATCCAGTTGAATCAATGGGAATCAATGTAAAAAAATAAATAATAGGTTTTTAACCTCAGTTTTATGTGTGCTTATATGTGCTTACCAATGTTAAACAGTAGAGACAGTCCTTCTAAACCATTTACATTATGACTTCTAAACTGTACCTTGAAAATCCATTGGTCACAGAAAACATCAGGAAAAAATAGATTTTCTACTCCAATCAAGTTATAGCATCAACAAACAGGGTGAGGAGCTGTGGCTAGGGATGTAATTCGTAACTAATTTTCTTCTCAAAGAAGCAACAAGCAAACCAACCCTGAACACCACATATTCTACAAAGCCTATTCTCAATTCAGAACTTAGGGGCTCTACACACGGGCGGCATGTAGCTGCCCCTTTTAGCCCCAGATCATTGCCACGGAAACCATATACCATGGCAACAATCCGCTCTCTCTAGGTAGCAAAAAGAAGCTGCTCTAAGCAGCTTCCTGAAAGGGGTGTCATAAACACTGTGGCATGGCGTCATGACACCCCTTCCATCCAGCACTGTTTGGGTGCTCTACCCAGTGTGAGCCATCATGGTGTGCTCTGTGTGGACGGGCGCGTGCCATAATGGTGGCCAGGCAGCCAGGTAAGGGATTGGAGCATGGGGACGCTCAATCCTCACCACACCTACAGGCCAGCACAAAGTGTTGGCCTGTAAAGCCCCTTATTCTGCACAAAATTCACATGTGGTTATTTTGCACAGGAAAAGGAATTTCTGTTCTGAAAAAGCTATTTCCTGGACAGAATATACTGCAGTGGGGGCACTCCATGGACAATTTGCTTATGATTGATTTGCACAAAAACAGCATTTACTGCAAAGGAAAACCAAAACCAAATGAAAACAAAACTTTCACTTCACTGAAAACAATATTTTTTACAGAGGTAAAAATTATTCCCGTAAGTATGTTGACCCTCTCAGTGAAAACTTTCTCTAGCCCTCAAATTTCTAAGAGTGAGAGAGAGAGATTGAAAAATTGTTCACATCTAGGACTCTTCTATTTGTTGTGGTTTGCATTACCTTGGTAACTTTGCCTGGCCCTTATCTTTTCATGTCCCAGTTCTATTTCTAAATGCTCAGTTGAAAGTTTAAGTCAGTGCAATGCTAGAAATTTGGGGACTAAAGAACATTTTATGGGGGAGATTCTTATGTGGAGGGGATCCAAGTCTGGAAAATAACTAGTTGTGGCTAGTGGCTTTCATGTCAGCCAGTTTTATCTCCATCATTTTAAAAGGTATTGAACCCTATTTCCAAAATAGATTCAACATCTTGAAAATTGAGACTAAACCCCTGAGCAGATGCACCATCTCACTGACAAAAGAGTCATGGGCTGCCACTCTGTATCTTTTTCTTGGCCCATAGTTTATTAGCTGTTACCCACTGATTTTTTTCCCCCCAGGAAATATGTGCTCTCTTCTTTAGTTTAGGTTCACTTAGGTTCCCTTCTGCAAATTACTGTTTTTATTTTTTTTGGAAGCTAATCTCAAGAACCCAAAAATTATGCATTTTCATGATGAGGTTCTCCCAGGGCAGAATATTTTAAAATGCCAATCTACTATTCAGACCTCATACTTGGCTGACAAAGCTGGAGTGTCCTTTTCAAACTTCATGGCAAGTGAAACAAAGAGTTTTGCATATCTGTAGTAGCAGAGGTGAAGAACTGAAAAATATCCAGCTCTTCCTGGTGTCAGAGATTGCTAATGACTATTCAGCTACTGTATGCACCTCTTGATTCTTGGAGAAGAAAAAGAAATCTAGCATATCAATGACTAAAATTCTTCTCTGGAGAAATAGTGAAAAAGAGTGGGGATAGGGGAGAAAACAGTCACAGAAAGTTTAAAAGATAGGCTGTGTCAGTCTGAATTTGGTTAGCAGTCTCAAATATATGTGAAACATTGCTAAAGAAGAAAGGAAAGCAGCTGCACTACTAATGCTTTTCAAACAGATGTTGAACTTTTAGCAGTACTGCTGATATCAGTTATGCATGTGAAGCACAATGTTTTGTTAGGAGAAAGGAGGCCATCTGATTTACCAGGCCAGCCTTGTGGCCATGCTGGTGGCATCCCTGGCTTGGCATAGCCCCAACAAGCTGTGCACAGGGTGGCCGGGTCCAGGATTGGAAGCAGGCTGTGAAAGGGGAGATACTTCCTCCCAGGACTGGGACTACACATTCCAGAGGGTAATGGGATGGCATCATAAATGGGTGACACCCTGGATTGGTGGAGGGGATGGAAGGGTGGGACATCCGCCCTATACCGGCCTCTCGTTGGCTAAGGGGGCTACTCAAGACCACATGGCATTCATGACAAGTGCCATTTCCAGCTCAGCTCACCTCCATGACAATACAAACAATACAGGAGCTTTACAGAATTTCCCATGCAATAGGAGACTGAAGACTACATGAAATCAATCTTTTGACTAAGGCAGGGATGGCAAGTTATTTTGTAGTCCTTAAAATGCTGTTGGACTATAACTCCATGATGAAGTCCAACAAAGGACAACCAATAGTGACTGGTGTGTTAACAAAACAGATGATACTTTCCTATATTCGTTCATGGGTGGGACCACAGAACAATAATTCTATATTAAGGAAAAGAGCAGCACTGTACAAGAGTGCCTTGGAGATGACAGGATACAGTGTAGACTTTGCTTTGGTCTGTGTTGGAAGGCCTTTTCAAAATATGTGGAAGTGACCCAAAGAAAACTGTTCTTCCAGAAATAGGTACTACAAGGTGGAGTATGAACTGTAGACTCCTGTGTGGACAATTGGCCAGTCAATTACAATTATAGACTCATAGAGTTAGAAAGGGCCTCATGGGCCATCAAGTCCAAGCCCTTGCTTTTCCTCCAGAACAAGTGGAGGGAATCACAGGCCCCTACCAACTATCAACGTTATTTCAAATATTGGAGAAACTGGCTTTTGCAAGAAGCTTGAGTAATCTTTGGACTGTTTGCACTAGTGCATACCAGTACTAACTGGGAAGGACTCCAGGTCTTTGGGTGAATTAAGAAAATTTTGTTTAGCAAGATGCAGAGTGCAATCACACACACAAGATAGCAACTGAAACAAACAGAACCTACAGAGCTAACCAAAATAGAAATATGGAAAGGTGATAGCACGGTTTTAATGGTTTGCAGTGGGGTTATAATTACCAGACCAATGAGAAGCTGGAGTGGCTCAGACTGGGAGTTCTGGGGGTAACACAGAACATACACAGAGTGTGGTAGTGTATGGCATCTTTATGCTGCCTCTGTGTGCAGAGGTTAGGTTTTGAAACCATATTTATACCTTAAAACTAGCCCCATGTGATATGCTATCTATCCAGATAACAAAGAATGAATGACTTATCCCAGGAATCAACAGTGGGATTCTGGATAAATTGATGACTTTAATTTCATTGTAACAAAAACAGTGATTGGATTGGGATATCCTTGAGATGTATTGATGGAGATTTTCAGCTAGGGTCACAATAGGGAGTAGGCAGAGAGATTGGTTTACTGCTTTGGATGCAAAGAGATCCTTTGTCTCGTATTTTGAGAAGAAATGCAGACTACTTGGGCAGAAGAAAGGAAGGTGCACTTTAGAATTGATGATTTTGTTTACCTGAATGTTCACATGCCTCAAGGAAACATTCCTTGTTTCCCAGGAACCTCACTTAGTGCTCCTGAAAGGGCATGCTATCTCCATATATGAGCTATGAAAATATGAGGACCTCAAAATACAGAGTGGGTTACACAGTCATATTTAACATTGCTCATTGCAAGATATCTATCCAATGCATTTCCAGCAGTGTAACTAGCTCCAAATTTGGTACATTACCAAGAACAAATGAAATGTTCATCATGTTCATTCCCTGATTGTGGCATATGTGCACATGTGCCTTCAAGTCAGTATACCTGTCATTGAACCCAGAATTCATTTAATGGAACTCAGCATGATCTAATATGGCAGTTCTCTTAGGATTTCCTGCATGGCAGGGGGTTGGACTGGATGGCCCTTGTGGTCTCTTCCAACTCTACGATTCTATGATTCTATGATTTTTCTTAACCATAATTTCTGTAGATAATTCAAGCTTTCTGGTATCTTTTTAGTAGAAGCAAAAGCTACAAAAGAGCCCCATGCTTCCCAGAACTAATGGATACCAAAACCAGCAAGGTCTATTTATTTTTCAAAGTCCAGGATTACATTCAGAAAGTGTCATCACAATTTTAAACAAAAATAGATGTGTTTAGTGGGTTCACTGACCTGTGATATTAGGTCCTTCAGCTTGCTCTGTATAACCCACACATCTCTCTTTTGGTAGCAAGTAAGAAGTTCTTACTTTCACTTTACATAGTGTGGAAAAAAGTTTGATGTTTATAGAGAGAGATGTGTGTGAAAATCATGAATGGTGAAAGAATGCTTATGCCTTAATCTGGGTATTATTTCTAATGGTCTTTTCATTTTTGGAAATAGCTCAGAATACCATTCCCCCCACCCTTAAAGACATAAGACTTCTGAACAGTAATGTCAGCCTTTATTATCAGGTTTTTTTATCATCATTTATCCACACCAAATAAATGATGCAAAAATATATTCATCTCTGTCTACATGATAGAGAGCTTAAGTTTCCTGTTCTAATTACTAGAATCACCTGTTGTTGTCCTATGGTTTATTAAAGAAATTTGCAATTATACTTATTTTTTTTCCTTCTGATTTATCCCACAGGTAGGAATTAAATATGCATTGGGTGGATGACTTGCTTCTGTCATCGACACACCTGCAAGTATTCTGTTCATGTTAACTAGAACATCCCTGTACATTTCTGGGTGGGGCTAGAAGCAGAATTTACAATCCTCTGAAAGGATGAAAGGAATACAGACAATCAAAGGAATAGTTTTTTGTGGGGTTTTTGGGCTATGTGGCCATGTTCTAGAAGAGTTTCTTCCTGTCATTTCGCCAGCATCTGTGGCTGGCATTTTTCTCTGAAGATGCCAACCACAGATGCTGGTGAAACGTCAGGAAGAAACTCTTCAATAACATGGCCACATAGCCTGAAAACACCACAAAAAAATATGGATGCTGGCCATGAAAGCCTTCGACTCCACAATCACAGGAATAATGCAATCCAGATTCAAGGTGAAAGTGCACTAAAATAAGAGTGACATTCAACAGTGCTCTTCCATCGATGGAATGGACACTGCTTACAGATTCAATCCCACCCCCCTGTCAGCCATCTGAACAGCTGAAATGTGCAAGGAGGTGGGCTACCATCTGGAACAGTTTTTGCTTGTGTCTAGGGGACTGTAGGGGAAAGCAAGGAAGGATTTTAAAAAACGTAATGCACAAACCACCATATTAGGCTTCATTAGATTGTTTTATAAGGGACTGAAATCAAGTGACTTCAATTGATGACAGCAGGGAGATCTTTAACACTTAGACATTTCGAATCATGACGGCCTGTGGGCGAGGTCATAGCATAGTGTCCTGATGCTGGACACTATGACTCTGCCCCCAGGGTATCATGATGCCACATGCCATTCCATATGGCGCATGGCATCATGGCGTGACTCTGGCACTGCATTCAGATGATGCAGGACTTTTTGTGGCTCCTTTTTCAGCCCTCCAGAGGCTGGATTGGGATACAGCATGAGGTTGCCGTGGCTCCGAACAGGCTAGGAAAGGGATGACGGCAGACTGCACCTTATGGTCTCTTTGTACAGCCCCCAATAGAAGCAACAAATACAAGTCTAATAATCAGAATTTAGCACTGGGTCTTTTGGGAAGGGGAGTTCATGGAAGAAGAAAAATTCAACTCACAATTTCATTATGGTGGAGAGAGGGAGCTGGAAATAATACATTTCATGTAAGTTTTTGTTATTTCCCTCACTGAGTTCTTTGGCAAGTCTTCACCTTTGATGCATCTACACTGTAGAAATAATGCAGTTTGACATGAGCTGTAGCTCCATCCTAGAATATCTTGGGATTTGTAGTTTTACAAGGTTTTTAGCCTTCACCTCCAGTGTGCTGGTGCCTCACAAAACTACAAATCCCAGGATTTTGTAGGCTGGAGCCATGGCAGTTAAGGTGGTCTCAAACTGCATTATTTCCACAGTGTAGATACTCCCTTCATCATCAAACAAAAATATCAAGCATCCAGATATTTATTTTTAAAAGAGTAAACTCTGCCTAGTCCATCTTGTTGTCTATTAATTGGTGTATGACTACTATTATGATTTGAAATATTCCTGAACTTCAGCATTAGCTTCCAAAGAAAAGCACAGAGCTGCCTCTTTAAAATCATGTCAATAACTGGGATATGATTGTGACTGTTCCTCAGTACTGGGATCTAAACTACTATAGCTGTCCCAGATAAATCTGAAGTGCTGGAAGGAAAAGAACAAGATGACACAGGTTACAAAGAGAACTTCTTTAGATTATCTGTCATCACTTAAAGGAAGCACTCATTTCAGTTTGGCTCTGGCACTAAAGACAATTATAGCTGTAGGGATGCCAAACCACTCCTTCCCACCTACACATCCACTAGAAATTCCATGTATTGTTGCTGATAACTGCCTTCAAGTTGATGTTGACTTATAATGACTCCATGAATGAGAGACTACCAATGGGAGAAACAGATGGTCAAAAAGAGCTGGTTTCCCAATGGACTGGGGATGTTGCATTTAGACAGCAGTATGCACCCAGTCTGCTGGGAAGCTACAGCGCTGACCACATGTGTGGTGGATCCATGGCATTTTGGCTGCACATCAATTACACACACTGCACCAAAGAAATGCTGAAAAAACGCCACCACCACAGCAAGGTGCCCTTTCCCCTGTGCAAAAAGGAGCCGATTTCTGCCGCTCCTTATTGCGTCAGGAGTAGGCCAGGTTGGGGGTGTGGTGTGCAGCTGCTGTGGTTCCAACCTGGAAAACAAAGGAGCAGTGGCATGCCACTCTTTACCCACTTTCTGTTTCACCCCCAAGTTACCTTATCCTCAACAGCCCTGTTTAGGTCGTGCATAGTCAGGGGTCTATTTATTGGGTCTATCCATCTGGAATGTGGTCATTCTCTTTTCCTACTGACATCTACCTTGCCAAGCATTATTGTGTTTTCTAGTAAGTCATGTTTCCCCATGATATGCCCATTGTATGGCAACCTCAGTTTAGTCATCTTGGCTTCTTGAGAGATTCCTAGGGCGAGCCTGATTTGCTGTAGGGACCATTTATTTGTATTTTTGGCAGACCAGGATATCTGTAAAACTCTTTTCCAGCACCACATTCCAGATGAGGTGGTTTTTTTCCCCCTATCAATTTTGGGGCTTGACAGATGGGCGCTTTGCGCCGGCCTGGGCCTGCCATCTTGGCATGCCCCTGTACAGATGGAACCTGTGATGATGATGTCCATGCTGCGCAGCACCCAAACAGCACTGTGCCGCATGGATGACATCATGGCACGCCCATCTGTCCATCCCCTTTCTTCACTGTCCAGCTTTCACAACTATACATAGAAATTGGACATATGATAGCAAGGCATATCCTAACTTTAATATCCATTGATCTATCTTACCACTTCAGAACCCTTCTTGTCTAGTTCCTTTGTAGCTGCCTTTCCAGGTCTAGTCTTCTGATTTTTTGACTACTGTCTTCATTCTGATTAATGGGTGAGCCAAGGTATGGAAAACTTTGAACTATTTGTGGTCATTATTGCCTTTGCACTTTCTGCCTAACTTTCTTCAGTAATTGTTCAAAGATTTTGCTATATTTTTCTAGTATTATGGCATGGTCAGTATATCTTAAATGGTTGGTGTTCCTTCCTCCAATTTCTATGCCTGCTTTCTTCAAGTCTAACCTTACATCACATAACATATTTCATGTACAATTCCTTACTGAACTACTATGGAACTATTCACTTCAAGCAGATAAGTGTTCTGTTGTCTGACACCAATTAAATTTTTAAAATTCTGAAATCATGTCCCACATGCTGTATTTATATTACTCCAGGATGTCATGGTCATACTTAATGACCAGGATGGGCCTGCATGCTACACAGAGGATGTTTTGAGTACGTGTGTGTGTGTGTGTGTGTGTGTGTGCACGTGCACCACACTTTCCTTGAAACTGAAAGGAACAGTTAGAGCATCGCCTTGTTTTTTCCCCTTGATTACAAGCAATCAGTTGCCTGATGTTTGCCTAATGAGTACAGACAACAACTTATAAATGAGAGGCAATATTCCAAGTTGCCACTAAAACATACATTTCATGTAATTTAATTGCAATTCAGCTGCATACCATTGGCATCTCTGTTTAAATCTTAATAAGATTCTAAAGAATAAAGCTTTGGGACAGCCTTTCAATCACTTCTCTGTCTCTAAAGCAACTACTTTGTTCTTATTTTTTTACCCTCAACAAAGAAAACAATTCCCTTTAGTAATTTATATACATACCATTTAATAGTTGCAAAACAAGCTTTTCTATATTCTCCAAAGCCCGAAGTTGGTGATTCCCCCCCCCCCATTGATCAAAAGAAAACTAGCTAACTTATACTTTCAGAAAGTGTTCTGAGAAATAATGAAGTCCAATTAAAATCAATTTTACTTTATTCTTAATACTTAGGCAACCACAATAGCTGGGGTGACATGTTCAGCCTGCATGGTTCAGGAAAAATGTACACACTATTAAGTGAGGCTAAACATCACAGTAGAGCCAGGAGTTATATTATTTTTCTTATAGAACTGGTTATGGAAATTAATGAAATCATGGTACAGACTGTGTAGGTCAGATTTAAAACAAAAATACTCAAGAATTATCAGTTTATGAAACAAAGTAAATGAAACCAACAGCTAACTCACATGATTACTAAAAAAAACACCAATCCATAAAATAGAAAAAAAGAATGGAGTCCAATCGAAGACATTTTGCAAGGGGAAATAAAGTAAATAAATTGAATTTAATCATACTGTTATTATAGTGTAAACTAGGAAAATACAGATAAATATCAAATAAGGCATTGCTTTGAGTTTATATATCAATGAGTTTCTTCAAATAATAGATCGTGTATATGTTTATATATAAGTTTAGTTTGTAGTTTAAAGGGAAAGATACAATAATGATAACTAGTTTTTCATTATAGGAATACTAAGATTTTGTTTAGCCAAGAATCTTTTGAGAACATAGGAGATGACTACAGAAAGCTATTTTAGGGGACAATTAAAGACTATGATAGATATGAAAGCAAATACACATGGATGGTGTAATTAATATCATTAGGAATTAATGCGAGGTACAGATAAATGTAACAAATATTTACCTGGAAGACAACAAGGAAGTCTGTCACACACACACAAACACACACACACACACACACAAATACATTCTGATAACCGACAATATTATTGTATTATATATGTACATGTTTCTACTGTTGTATTTTAAAATTAATAAAAATAAAGCAGAAAAAAGGATAAGATTTAGTTTATGTATTTATTTATTAAAGCCATTATTATTTGTTTTTAAACTAAGAAAGAAAGATTGTCACCTTGCATGTGTAAACTGGGTTATTTTGTATAGTGCAGCAAATAACTGACAATCAAACACCAGAGCCTGAGAAATGAAATGAAAAGAAAGGGAGATGGTTTTGCTCTAGTGCATGATTTATTAGTGCTGCCAAGTTGCATAGCACAATAAGGAGGTTAGTCTAAGAGACAGCTGAGGTATTTGTTGAAACTGAAGACACAGCTTCCTCCTAAATAACCTATTACCTAATATAGAAGAAGCAACACTAACCCAGATTTTGTCCATATTCAGAGCAGCCGCATTATATCTGTACTGAAACTGAGATGTTTTTCACAAATATGGCACAAGGTAAGCAAGGATCAGCCACAGAAATGACAACTGCCACACTCCTTTTTCCTTTCAATGGATGCCAAAAGTAAGGTGAATATTCACATCACTTAGGCCCTGAACATACAGACTGGATTTTAGTCATGAATTTGTTTTAGTGTCTTGCAGTTGAAATAAGAAATAAAAAGAGAACCTCCAAGTAGAATTTACTCTTGTGTTGATTGATTTGTTACCTTGATTTCTGCATATCATCTAGAAAAATAAAATGGAATATGTTGAGGCTAACCATTCATAGCATTCATATTCAGGGTGATACACTAGAGTATACCCTTCCCTTCCATGGGGTTCACTTTTGACTCCCTTTTCCCAAAGATGGCAAAAAATGCATACAGTTGCATTATTATTAAGTGGTGGTTGTGTGGGGACAGATGAATCAGCACATCCATGTACATGTGCCACCATTGAATAATATGGGGTATGGTGATCTCCGGGCAGTCAAATCAATGACTTGCTGTTCTGCTAATATGGAAGTTTCACTGGAACTGTTAGAGGGGCATAATAACTCTTCATTCAATTATCTATCAAGCTATGAAAGCAAACAAGAAGGATGCCATTTTGATGGAGTCACTGGGCAGATTTGGTTTCCTGCTGAAACATCATGAAGCCGCTGCATGTGCAGTCAGCCATGCAACTTCCGAGCAGCATGGGTGCAATGTGCAGATACTGCCCCCAACTCGACTCTTGCTACCAGTCTGTTTTGCCACTAAAAGAGTTGAAGGGAACTGAGTTGAGGGAAGGTTTGAGTTCAGCAGAGGTTCTTGAGTGAGAGTTCTAGGGAAAGGGTCAGATAGGGAATCTGACTGGGCCTAGAGAAAGTCAGAGAGGTATTCTGACACGAGAGAAGAGTAACTGGAGAAAAAGACGAAGGGTTTCAATATGGTCAGAGAAGGATACTGACTGGAAGAGAAAGTGTATTGGAGATTGCAATTAAAAAAATTGCATGTACAGCGCTGTGTAAATGTACAGCGCTTTATAAATAAAGGTTAATAATAATAATAATAATTGTAAAAAGGAAACTGAGAAATACCTGCAACTGTTATATTAACGTAACCATATCACATTTGAACTATTCTACCTAAGCTACTTTCTTGCTACATGTTATTCAATAAAGGTAATGTTTATCTGTTACAACAGAAGTTTCTGTCTGAGTGAATGCTAGACCATATAGGCTCAGACAAGCATTATAAGATATTAAACTTTATAAGATAATATCCCAAGATATTAAACTTTATAAGAGGAAGACACTTGGGATCCTAGCCCCTTATACATTTAGCTAAAGTGTATAAAGAGTGGACACTGGGAAGATGTCATTTACAAGGTGTCTTCTATAAGTGAGAGGTAAAAGGAAACCTCAAGGCATAGAAAGGAGGTAACATCACTGCCATTCTCCCTAAATTTATTCCAAAGGGCATCTGAAGCCTCTTGTTGCCTGTTATTTGCAGTGTTTAGAACAGATGGACTAAAATGGCCACCCAGGCATTCACCTTAAAAATACATACATATATACATATTTATTTATGAAGGCTTTTTAAAAATGTAATTTTCCAGAGTCTTTAGCCACTTCACATAATTGGCATCTCATAAATCTGCCTTTAGGGATGAATTTTTATATTTACCATTAACATCATTTATGCCGTGCATTTAAAACTTTACAATATTACTCAGTGGAAAAATGGGTGGGGTGAGGGGGAGGAGGGCACATTCTGAAAAGGTCGTCTTGGTTTTCTTTTATTCTTCAAGATATAATGGATGGTCTGAGCTTAGGGTTACCATTTGTCCAGAAAAAGTGGGACATTCAAGGTTCTGGAAATGTCCCAGTTTCCTGGACAGCTGAGTTGGGCTAGAAAGTTTCATCCCATTGGGAGAGCAATGGCTGCTGCTCCTTGGACTCTCCTTCCCAGGGGGCACTAGGATCTTGGGAAGTGGCTGTGATTGGCGGAGCAGCTGCAAGGGGTGGGGTTACAGCTTTCCCCATTGGCCAGGAGGAGCTGGAAACCCACCTCCTGGAGCTGCTCCCCCAATCACAGCCAGTTCTCATGATCCCAGTGTCCCCTGGGAAGGAGAGTCCAATGGGTGGCAACCACTGCTCTCCCAATGTGATGGGGGCAGACTCTGTGTTATACATGGAGAAAGAGAGAGAGAGAGAGAGAGAGAGTCAGGGGCATGGCCTAACTCTTTACCTCCCCATTGCAGCTCCTATAGACTGGTGGGAAAGGGGCTGCTAGGTTCTGGTCCTAGTCTCTGAGGGGGTCGGGTGGGTGGTTGGGTAGCCTGGTGGTGCCTTTTTCTTCCCTCAAAATGGATCCCTCTATTTGGATTTTTAATACATTTTTTATTTTGCCTCCCAATTCCATGGCCAACTTGGGTCCAAAAGACACTGGAAAAATAACCCCGTTTGAGACCACTGACTGCCCTGGCTCAGTGAGTGAGAATCCTGAAAACTGTAGTTTGTTGTGGCGCCAGAGCTAAATGACTTACAAAACTACAGTTTATGTTAATGTTTTTGGCTTTTAGTTGGTCATATCCTCCATTTTTCTTGAATGCCCTACATTTTGTTTCCTGGTTTTGTAGAATAGAATTATCTGTCATCATTTCTGTGAATTTTACATTAATATAACTGTCTGAATCAGCAAGGTTTTTAAGAATTTTGAAATACTTAAACTATCAATATTTTATAGTTTATCAGTTTTGGACAGGATGGAATGGAAGAGAGATCTGTATAAAAGCATTTGAAGTTTTTGAATTTATGCAAACAGAGGATTCTCTTCACAATCATTCTTACATTGTTGTTCCAACCTCCCATCCCTCTGTGCATCCTGAAAATATGTTCAAGCAAGTATGATGCATGCAAATCTGTCTAATCAAGAAATATATGAGTTGTGAGAGGGACTGGGTTTTAGCAGATGTTAAAGACAATGTCAGAACAGTTCAGCCAGATTCAATAATGCATGCAATACAAGAGTCAAGGAAACATTTGGTGACAGAAATTACCATCAGATTAGACAATAATAAAAGGACAGAAATGTATACTGGGTCTCTCTCCCTCTCCCTCTCTCTCTCCCTCCCTCCCTCCCTCCCTCCCTCCCTCCCTCCATCTATCTATCTGTGCCTTCAAATCACTTGTAGACTTATGGGGATTCCATGAATTTTATAGGATTTTCTTAGTCATTGACTACTCAGGTGGTTTGTCATTTCCTTCATCTAAAATATAGCTTACAGCACTTTCCTATCAAAATACTAAACAGGTCTGGCTCTGCTTAGCTTTTACAGTCAGACTGGATCTAGTGCCTTCGGTGTATTTAGGTCATATCTTTACTAGATACTCACTGAGAAGTGTTAATCAGGGACATATGAAATTGCCTTCATCATCCTTCAGCTGTATTTGCTGGATGTAGAATGTAATTCACTTTGTCATGCAAGAGGAAGACCAATTCACTTTCTACCCTAGCTCCACATACTATGCAAATAGTTTTGGATTTATTCAGTTCTTTTAGTACATATTAAAATAGATATCGAAATCACATCATCTTCAGTATATATTTGTCATATGATTGTGAAGTGAACTTGCTCCACTGCTCTAGTAGAAAGTTCACAGCTAGGGACTTTTGATCATATATGTTTGCTTTATCTGGCAACACAAGATGTGGGCTGAAATAAATTGATTAGTCTTAAAAGTGACACAATAATGCCCCCCCACACACACACACTTTATTTTACACATTTACCACCTGTCAGCTATATTGTTACACCCACATAAAATTCTATGTGTTTTCTAGCCTAATGTTACAGAGAACAAGAGCACATGAGAGGTTCACCCACTCATTCCCAAAGACATTGAGAAAAGAAGCCAAGTGTTACATAGTTCACTAAAACGTATTATTCATTCTGTCCCCAGAAAGTGAAAGTGTATTTATTTGAAGTCTTGGGGACAGAAGTATTGAGAAATCTGTTTCAAAATGTTAGGTTTACCCTTTAGGAATTAGGATTTTGTGTACAGGTTGTTTTGCACTCACACAGATTCAAAATTTTCTATTTCCCCCTGGAAATAAAGGAAATAATTAATCAATCTTTCTATACTAGTAAAAAAGAAAAACAGGTTATTGCAGTTGGGAGAAGGAGAGAGAGAGAGTGTGTGTTACAGTATGCTCATAATTATTACAAGCTGAATGTACAGGACATCTATTGATGTGCACACTGTACTGTATACACCCAAGTATGTCTATTGGATGGGAGAGACAGAGTTGGATTTTTTCCCATCCCTCACTTATGTGTCCATCACTCCCTTCTGTTCACTTGCAATCATAGATTTGATTAGTTTGTCCCACTTGGAAGTTGCCTTTCTGTGCCATGTTATTATGTTCTAGATAGTTTCATGGTTGTTGTTGCTGTTAACTGCCCTCAAGTCAACCTCAACTCATGGTGACCCTGTAGATGAGACATTTCAAAGATCCCTAATCCTCTGCCACTCTGCTCAGGTCCTACAGCCTGAGGCCTGCAGCCTTTCTCATTGAGTCTAACCATCTGGTATGTCGTCTTCTCCTCCTACTTTCTTTCCCCTTTCCTAACATCATTGTCTTTTCCAATGAATCATGCCTTCTCATGATGTGGCCAAAGTATGACAGCCTCAGTTTAGTCATCCCAGCTTCCAGAGAAAGTTTGGGCTTGATCTATTCAAAGACCCATTTGTTTATCTTTTGGATATCAAGGGGTTACTAAAAGAATAACAGTGGATACATTTTCAGAGCCTGGCCCAAGCTCTGCCAGATTAAGCTATGTAACAATATTGTTATAGAATAGGAAGAAACAGAAGCTCTCCATTGCTCAAAAACACAGAAACATGGCAGACAGTTTCAGGCCTTCTCATCATGTAAGGTGTACAGAATTAATGCAGTTGGACAACACTGTAACTACCTTTACTCATTGCTATGAAATTCTGGTATTTGTTGTTATGTGAGATATTTAGCATTCTTTGTGACAGAGCTCTTATATTACAATGAACTACAAATCCCAAGATTCCACAGGATGGACCCATGACAGTTAAAGTAGTGTCAACCTGCATTCATTCTGTACTGGGGCAGTTGCCTGACCTGGAAGGCTAGTTTTTGAGCCTGATGTAAAGTATTTTACAACCATAATTTTATATGTTTATTGTGATAAAAGACCCAAAACATATACTATTCACTTTATTAATATATGACTGCCTATTAGCACTGCAATGGAAATGGTTTTTCCTTAAGCAAGTTGCAGGCACAAGGGCTCCAATCCACATTCAGGATTCAAGCAGCCTGAAGTAACTGTTGTTCTCTTACTTTTGAGAGAAAGAAGCAGCAAGAAAGCTGCTTGGTACATATTTAGGTACATGCAAATCTCCCAGTCTCAACTGGGCATCATCAAACTTCTCTGAATCCTTCTAGCGTTTTCTTCCTCTCTGATTTTTCTTTTCTTTTCTTCTCTTTTTAAAAAATAATGCTTATTGTATCTGAATATATACTTTTACCACTTTTCACCTCAAGGAAAAAGGTAATTTTTGTGCATTTTTTTCCTAATTGAAATATGTGTGCAAAGTATTCAATTCCTGCATTGACTAAAACCTTTTTCTGTATTTGTTTTTAAATTGAATTGGGTGCATTCTAAACATTTTGTTTTTAAAACATACCCATGATTTTTGTCCCTTCGTTTTCTGAAAATTACCTGTTAGTGTCAGTGTGAATATAAAGTGCATGTTTTCTTGCAACAAAATTTGGGAGATATATATATAAAAACTGTCCAATGCAGTTTCTTTTCACTCCTGTACACATGCAAGGTCCCAGTCTCCAATCTCTAGGACTACATGCTCTCTCTCTCTCTCTCTCTCTACCTCTCAACAACATGAAGCCATAGATGTAAGGTTTACAATGAACGTTTCATGGCCATTTCACCCACATTCACCCACAGACAGAAGCCTTTCTTTCTAGACTTACTGTGTATATTATGGTGGATGCTTTGTTAGAAATAAACTGCAGCACAGATTATAATACAATATAATCTCATATATATAATATGAGAAATTATTTAGAGTATCTGTGTTCATTAGTGGTTTGAGACTATGACTCTGGAGATCAGGATTTGATTCCCTGCTTGAGCATAAAAACCCACTGGGTGACCTTGGGCAAGTCCACACTCTCTCCAACCCAGAGGATGGTAATGGAAAACCCCCTCTAAATAAACTTGACAAGAAAACCCTATGACAGGTTCCCCTTAGGGTTGTCATAAGTAAAAAAAAAAAAATGATTTGGATGCACACAACAACAACAACAACAGTGTCCATTCAACTGAAGAACTGAAACTACTAAACTAGCTGTTTCACAGAGGGTGTTTTTTCTCCTACTGTACCAACTATGTACCTACATGATTTTTCCCTCCCTTTGTTTTTATAGTGTTGTTTCTGTTGCAAATGTTGTTCTTCTTTCTTGACAATAAGGAAATGAAACATTGGGGTAAAATTCTAAATGGAAGCTATGAGCAAGCAAAGACATGTTTTGCAGATTTGCAGATATAAAATAAGTTCACAGCTTTTATAGTGTTTTCAATGCAGGCATTCTTGCAAGTGTATCAGGTATTGAGGTCCAAATAAAACATGGATTTTATGCCAACAATGTTTTTTTCCTATAATGAAATGTAAATTTTCCTTGCATCATTGTAGTTTTAGGAGAACTCAGTGGGTTTTTTCTTCTTCCCCATAATAGGGTATCCACTCTGCATTATTTTCTGAAGCTCAGAGCAAAATTCAGAAAAGGATATGTAACACCCATGAAATATTGTGATTGTGAAGATTGAGAACTGAGGATTGATCAACTTAACCTGGGGTACATAACCCACATTGTAAGGGGGGAGGCTGTGTTTCTGCTCCATAATCTTCACATTATCAGATAGCCATGGCCATATCTGAATATGCAGATATTTTAAATATGAACAAAGTGCATCAATTGAGAAATGTGTAATGCAATATGCAAAATTAAAAGCCTGTGCTTAAATATGCACTTAAGCAAAGAAAGGGTTGGTTCTAATCCAATTAAAACAGCAATCAAGAAATCAAACTGGGCATATCTGAAAATTAAAAAAGGAATATGTCCACATCCCTAGTGAGCTATAAGGAGGTCAAAGGCTGCGGGAGGTCTAATAGTATGAAGAGATAGAGAGAATTAAAAAATATTCAAGAAATGATAAAAAAATAAACGTTTTTAAAGTGTTGAGATAGTCTGATAAGAAGAATCCCAGGAGCAAAGAAGATCGGCAGCTAGGTGTGGCCTCTCAAAGTGGGATTTATTTATTTAAGGTATTTATACCCCACCCTTCAGTCCTAGAGGCTCTCAGAGCACTTGCAATTATTATTTTTAATTAGATTGTCCTAAAAGAGCCACTGGCAGGAGCAGTTTTTAAATGCTCCTTTTGCCAGTGGCTTCAGGATGCCTTGGTAGAATCAGAGCAGCTTCTAGCACTCTAGTGGTGTGCATCATGTGCACACCATGCCCCTGATGCACCTGGAAGCCACGCCTTTTGGTCTGCCTGCTTTGGGCCCTAAACTGGCAATAACATTTGATGTTCAGTACTCATTTTGTACAAAATTCACATATAGTTCGTTTGCACAGAGATCAACATTTTGTGCACATTAATTAATATGTCTACATTGTATTCCTTGTCTAAAAATATCCCTATGAAATTCAAAAATCATCAGGGAACCTGAAAGTATATGCACACTCACTGAAGCATTAGTTCCTGCAAAGAAAATACTGTGTTTCTTACAGAAAATGTTGTAGTTTCAATTCTTCTTTTCTGTAAAAAATTGAAACATGGTTGATTTGCATAGAAAACAGCACTTTCTGTGCAGAAAACACAATTTTATGTGAATAAAATAATATTTATTCATTTATATATTACTTTCTGCAAAAAGGACATGCTATTTTCTGTGCGAAACAACTATATTTAAATACTGCATGGTTTTTGAATATTTTCTCACAGTGGGAAGAAAATTGCTGAAATTACTTGTTGCTTCTTTCAAGAACAAACTTAGGCCCGGTACAGACCGCCTGAAAATGGCAGTCTGCAGACACCCATTTTAGGTCTGGAGGGACGCAACAGCCGCTAGACTGCATGATGTCCCTCTGGAATTAAAAGAACCTGGTTTTTCTGGGTTCTTTTACCAGTGCCCAGGTTAGGTCACGAATGCGCCAATGATGTACTCATGACGTAACAGATATGCTGTGATGCATGGATGCTATGCCCATGTTATCTCAAAATGGCAGCAACCATGTGGACAGGATGCCACCATCAGGCCGCCGCCATTACATACTAGGGTTCCAGACCATGCGGTTGCTGTGTAGTCAGGAACCCTAGTATCACCACCACCATGCCCCTTTCGGCCTGTCTATCTTGGGCCTTAGTGAAAGATTACATCCCTGAATAGCAATTATATTTGTCATGTAGGATTGGTTAAATTCTGATCTTTCTGGCTTCATAATTTAGTAATTCCTTCACACATAGCAGAGACATGTTTAGCAGAAGCCATGAGTAACTATTGTCAACAACAGATACATAAAGGGATATATACTGTAGATGGCCAATCATAAGAAGCCCTATTTGCTCAGTATCTTTCCATGCACAGAGCAAACTTGCAGAAGAAAGGTGGAAACACAGCCATTGGTTAAGTAGCTGTCAATGCTACAATGTTTGAAAAGTCTGCAGAATTCTCATACAGATTGCAGAATTGTGCAAAGAAATGTTGGGAGGTGATGCCTGTAGACATGACAACATCAAGTGTGCTTCTACTCCCTTTTCCTCATATTCCCTATAGATATATCTGACTAAGGAAAGCACAGCCAGAAAAGTAGGTTATTTGCAGAACTTATGATGGATGATTGCAAACCCTATCCCTTTGGGAGCAGGAAAACTCTTCATTTGACTTACCTGTACATAAAAACAAAACAAAACAAAAAATGTAGGAAATAAAATATGGTGTTGTATAAATTAGTCCCTCACTTTTCCTTTCCTTTTCTTCCTGTGTATTGGGGTTCTTCATCATTTTCATTGCCACTGTTGTGTTTTGGGACTTCAGGCTGTAGGAAATAAGAACCTGGATTAATACCAAGCTCAGAAGATAGAGTGTTTATTTTACACTTCTTTTCTTGCAATCAACAATAAGCAGACTGTACTTTCTTTCCCAGTCTACTATGAATCATGAAGTAGACTATCTCTACTGAGCTTACAACTTTCTGAAAACCTAGTATGGATGTGGGAACTGATCTGCCACAAACTTTACATTCTTGCAATGCCTTCAAACTCCACTGCCTTCCTATCATGGTGCCTCACAAGGGAGGGTGCCCTATGCTGAAGTCAGCAAGCATCCTCAAGGCAGGGGAATATAATGCGAATGTGGTCAAGCAGTCAAATCAGTCCAGGCCAGTCACAGATTATCCCATAAAATGGAGGAAAAAACTAAAAGGTGGCTGTTTATATAAATCAAACCAATCCAGAAGTTGTAATAACAAGTCAGCAGTCCAGATACCAGAAGTGAGGAAGGAGTAAATGAAGCCATCAAAACAAAGCCAGTCCAAGGTGAAGGAAATACAGATGCCAGAGTACAGTCAATCATCCAGATAAGAGGATTGTGAACAACAAAGACACTGGGTGCTGCTGGGAAATTTAAGAACAGGTTCCTCAACAACAGCAGGTGTCTGATTAATCAGTATCTCTTACTTAATAGTCACTGTGATTGGTATTTAGCTCTTCATCGCTCATCAAAGAATAGTGGCCTTTCATCATCACCTGCTGGGAAGCAGAGAGCCCTACTCCATCAGTTTCAGCTCCAAGACTCAGAGAAGCCTTCATTATCAGTAGAAGCAGATTCCTGGGAATTGGTTTAATTCACTTCATCTGGATCATTCAGGAGATGAGTTATGACAAAGGGTGCCTCATTCTCTTGTAGTACTCTGTATTGAATCTCCCTTATCCAAAATGTTTGAGACTAGAAGTGTTTTCAATTTTGGTGGTTTTTTTTCCTTCAGATTTTGAAATATTTGCAGATACATAATGAGATATCTTAGAAATGGGACCCAATTCTAAATATTTCAGTAGAGATAGTCTACTTCATGATTCATGTTAGACTGGGAAAGAAATATGAAATTCATTTATGTTTTATATATACACCTTATACATATAATCTGGAGCTAATTTGATACACAATGTTTTTAAAAAAATAATTTTGTGCTGGAAACAAAGTTTGGGTGCACTGATATACTGGAAAGCAAAGGTGTCACTATCCTGGAGTTGGAATATTTTGGAGTTTGGAATTCCAGATAAGGGAGATTCAACCTGTACCTATTTTAAATTCTCCCTCAGGACATCCCATCCTAGCTGTATGTGTTTGCTAGACATAACTTTTCCTTTCTCTCCCTAGTCTTCTCTTTCACTACTTCATTTTCTGATAGCTATTTCTGCTAAGCTGTCCTTTCACTGTTCAGTCAAGTATTTCACACTGAATTTAACTTGCTAATATTGCTCTCATATTGTGAGAAAAACAGGATAAATAATAAATTAGATTCAGGGCATGTTGTACAATGGGGATACAGAATATGCCTTGCTCCATACTCTCTGGGTTGCCACTCCTATCTGTCCTGACCATTTCCTGTGTTGATTAGGGCTGATGAGAGTTTCAGTCCAGCAACATCTGCAAAACCACACATTCACCATTCCTGCTATGTATTCACTGTTGCTTTCCTTAATGTTTAAAAATGTCTGTTCTATTCCTTTGGAGCTGTGACACCTTGGCTTCAAGAGCAGTAGCAATTCAGACTAGGAAAGTGGCCTCAGCTGCTGAGTCAATGGTTCACATCTTGCTTTGTGGCCACCTGTGAAGCTTTTGGCTATATTGTTGTGCCACTGTGGTCATCTGAGTTGCCTAGGCCTTGGCATCAATCTTGTCATCAAGAAGATTATTTTAAAATGACCATATCATGGCCTGACCTTTACTCTGGCTTTGGAGAGAGGCACACTTTTGTCTCTGCTGATTAACAGAGCCCGAGACTTGGAGCACTGGGCCACATCACAGCATTTCTTCTTGATTAGTGTGAGATAATATTCCCTGGAAGATTTCTTTTGTTCTGTGCTCTGAGCCTTATGTCTTGTCAAGCCCAGAGGTCAGCAACTGCATCAGCTTTTCTGAACTTTTAGAAAGAGGTGTAAATTTGACTTTTCAAGCAGCTGACAAAACCATGATGAGTGATTCTGCTTTGGACCCTTCAGCACCACCGAGGCACTTTTAAAAATTCCAGTTTCAAAGGCAGTATTGTATGTGAGGAAACTTACAAGTGGACAAGTCCCTAAAGACTTGTAATGCGCCTGTCTGTTTTGTACAGTCATTTAGTGAAGCTTTTTTGTTTGCTTTTTTCCGACAGAAAGTGAAAATACTTTCTGATGCCTTCAAAGGGCTAATAACAAAAGTTGGCTGTGTGTTTTAAATGGAATGAGAAAAAAGCACCTAAAATTATTTTTCCCAAGTGGCAGATTCACAGGCTCGCTTTCAGAAATGTTGAAACATGGCTTCGGGAAAGTGAACTGACAAGAAGGCAAGGCTTTAACTTGGGTCCATTTTCAGAATGGTATCTTAATGCTTGTTTGTATATATGTTGACACACACTACTGGAAATGAAGGAGCATATATCTGTAATATGAGGAAAGCTTATTTGTTTAAACCATCTGGTTCTTATGTTTGTGGTAACCTGCAGATGCCTTTGAAAACATGGGACATTGTCTTTCTAACTCCCCTCCCCACATCTTTTATTATGGACTAATGAATAAGCAACACATAATTAACTGAACCCCCTCCCAAGTACACACACTTCATCACTTTCCTAAGTCCACAGTCTAAAAGACTTACAAACACATGCCAATTGTCAGCAATAACAGCTGTAGAAAATTGTTGAGAAATATGACCTTAAGGTGAAAACTGCCACATTGGGACATTGGTACCTAATGAAGCAAAGGGAAGAACTTTGTGAAAGGACCTATCTTTTAAAATGATACCTTCGCTTGTTAAAATCAAGTTTGGACATTTGGCTTGTATAAGAAATTATGGCCCTGAACAGGCCAGCACTTTGTACTGGCCTGGGGGCAGAGTCAGGGTGCAGCATCCTGATGCTGGATGCCCTGACTCCACCCTCAAGGCATCATAGTCCAGCATGCCATTCCAGATGGCATGCAGCCTCATGGTGTGCCTCTGGCGCTGCATCCAGGTGATGCAACACCGAAGGGATGTCATAGAGCTGTGCTGCCATGGCTATGGTTCCCTTTGGAGGATGCAAAAAGTAGCCACTTTTTGTGGCTCCTTTTTGCACCCTCCAGAGGCTAGATTGGGGCCACAGCGTGAGGATGCCATGGCCCCGATCCTGCCAGGAAAGGGGTAGCTGCAGACATCTCCTTTGGGGTGTTCTGTATAGCCCCTAAATGTCGTTTAAAACAAAGGGTATAATTTGCCCTTTTATAGAATATTAACTCAGGCAGCACTCCCAGTGAAATTAATGGTGGTAGAGATGCCTGTGGTGATTCGTGGCCCTGAAATATTCAGTGCTATGGGCTGCAAAGGATTTCTCAGGGGGTACTGGATGTATCAAGTGGAGGAAATAACTCAAAGCTCATCTATGGGTCTGAGATTTCTTGATGTGATTTTAGGGTTTTGTTCTCCCCCCACCCCCACCCCAGTCATGTCTGACTCAGCTTCTGATCTATAAATGTGTCATATTAAAAGGTGGCATCTTCAGAGCGACCCTATAACTGTCATGTAGTTAAGCACTCCAAGCTACATAAACAGCTGCATCTCACAAGGTTTGTATAGTAAGAAGTTCAGTCACTCTAACCCCCCCTCCCCCCCACTTGGCTCATTTATGTTTCTTTCTCTTTTTTTATCTCATTCATGTTGCTTAAATAAGATCAAAGGAGGAGAGCTAACTCCTAATATAACCATCTGGAAGATCACTGAAATTTTTCATGAACAACTAAAACATCTAATACATGAATTGATTACAAATTAGTAATTGTAATTGTGAAATGAATTAGCATAGTCTTAAAAATACCTCTTTGGTTTTAACAGGTTTTAACACTGGGTGACCTTAGATAAGTCATATTCTCTCAGCCTCAGAGGAAGGTAAAGGCAAACCTCTCTCTGAACATACCTTGCCAAGATAACCCCATGAGAGGTTCACCTTAGGATCACCATAAATTAGAAACAACCTAAGGCTATTTCTGGCAGGAATAGCCTTTCCTGTCACTTTATTTCCCTACAAGCAAAAGTTTCATGGTAATTGTCAGGAGCAGTTAAAAGATAAATTGGCAATCCTTACAATTATACAAATAGACAATTGTGGATATTGTGTTTATTTTGGTGATGAAGGAAACGTATTTCCAGATAACCAGAAGAAAATGCTTTAGGAGCCATAATGTTGCAGATGATTCTCATGAAGTTATTCCTACTAAAGCATAAATTTCAGGACAAGTTTAGCATCTGGGTGTACTAGGAGTGGCACCAACGTCTGACAGGCTTGGTTATTGCTGTGAAGTTTAACATCCTAGCAAGGTCCGCTAAACCTGCCCATCCAGGACCTGCCATACATAAAATCTAGGCATGAGTTGAGATTGGGGGGGGGGGGATGAAAATATTCCCAAAAAAATGATCAGAAACAATATTTTTGGATATCAAGAAATCATGAAAAATCCTGGATTGATAGGCAATTTGTGACTTATTCTATCCAAATCATACATTGTTGTTTTACACCAAAAACGGTATTTTCTGCATAGCAAACAACATTTTCCTTACAGAATATTTTGTTTCTGCATGGAAATACTACTGTTAGAGACATCCCACACAAAAGTTGCATGTGCTTAATTTTCACTGTAAACATCTTTTTTATTATCACGAAACAGCTTTCATTGAATAGAAAATAATATTTTCATGAATAAATGTCATTTTTGTGCATGCTAGCTTTTTTCATATACAGTGCACCTGCGTCATATGTGGGTGCATTATACGCTGCTTTCAGCATACGCAAGGGGTTTCTGAGCCTCTTTCCCCCTAGTCCCAGCCAAACAAGAGGGGGAAAATAACAAGAAATGTATGATATCTCAAGCAAGTGATTAAAAAGTGTGGAGTGTTTTGGATAGGACATAAGGTGTGTAGGCTGAATGATGCAATTATGCATTTACTGTTTTGTGTCTTCATCCTTAGCAAAAATGAGTGGGACAAGGCCCTTTAAATGTTAGATCTTAAGAAATCTCAACAACAGAGTCATATAAATGTCACATGGTTGAACACACATTTTTTCTGCATACTGTATATCATAGCAGTGAAAGGACAGTGAAATATACTGCCCTTCTGCTCAGCTCCGTTCATGTTTGTTTATCAAATTGAAGATGGATAAGACTAGTTACTTATTTGGTTTGCAAAGAGATTGCTTGTTCGGCATCGAGAGTGCAAAACATTCTTGGCTATCTCCCAGGCGTCTTTTCTATTTGTTTTGCCATGCAAATAGATAGATATCATGTTGTATTTTAGAATAACAAATCCAGTCAACCAGAAGGGTTTTAATAACAAATCCAGTCAATCAGAATGGTTTTTAATAATTCTAATTAAAAAAATACCCTTCTCATTTCGGCATGAATAACAAAAGAGTTTACTTTACAGGGGGGAAAAGGTTGTCAGGGTATAAAAGCTGAGGCAATCTGTACACCAGTATAAAGTGTACAGTTAATTGGGAGTAGATTTAGGATATGCCAAAGAAAGCAAGTTCTTCACATAAATATCACTTACTTAGGGAATTTAGCACTAGAAGATGTAGTCATAAATTGAAATGTATTGTCAAATGTCAAAATTCTAGACTCTGGTTCTCAAACTTTTGTCCTTCAGATGCTTCCACCTTCCTTCATCTTAACCTGTCAAACAGCTTTATTCTTTATGTGGAATCCTGTTATGGGTCAGAAAGCACATAGGTTAACACCTATGACTGGGTCTTATAAATTATGTTAGCTTGCTTTTTTGAAAAAGAAAAGAAAAGAAAGCAAAAAGCTCTCATTGAAGATCAGTTTGGTCTCTTCATATTTTGGTGAGCAGTAATGTTTTTGATGAACAGTTTGCTATTCCTGCAAATATCCCTACAGTTAATGACTTGAGGTCAGATAGACCCAACTTTTCCTGCCTGTCACTTGTGCTCCCCAAGCCTTTTCTAGGGTTTTCACAGACACTAAGCGGGGAGGGAAACTGACTGAAATTGAGCAGATACATTTTCCATGAGGAGAGATCTGATCATGGAAGATGTGTCTTCTTGACTTTCAACAGTTTGGTGGGATTTTCAGTTGAGCAACTTTGGGCCTGAACAGACAGGCCAAAACAAAGCTGCTTCAGGTCACTTCTGGGGTATGCTGTTTAAATGGTGGCTGGAAGCTGCACTAAACCCACACTCCAGTTTTAATCTTTGGCACAGCTTCAGGTCTCTTAAGATGTGTTTGTCATTTAAACAGCATACCTCCAAAGTGACCTGAAGCAGCTTTATTTTCACCTGTCTGTTCAGGCCCTTTAGTACTTTTATTTAATAAACAATTTGCATTATTTTCCTACACATGGAGGTTTTTATTCCTGCTTGGGGTGCAAAAATGTGGCTACGTGGAAAGTTCAATAGATTACTCCTATCCAAAAAAAAGGAGCTGAACAGAAGCACACACTAGTCTCTGCTATTAGCGTTGGGTCTGAGACCACTGGAAATATGCACCTCTTGCTTTTCCCATGGAGAATATTTAAGCAATGGGAAAATCATTCATCTGCCAGAGAACAAACATCAGCTGCAGCAAATTTCCTGTTAGGAAGCTGCCAACTCTCCTCCATCTGCAGTGGTCACTGATAATACCCAGAATTCCATAGCATGTCATGACATGGCATTTAAAGTAGTGTCAAACTGGATTGTTTCTGTAGTGCAGTTGCAATCTTAGAAAAGAATTTTGTGATCACTAAAAGTCAACATGAGTTTCTCAAATAATAAATCACGCTAGTCTAATCTTCTCTCCACTCCCCCCCCCCCGCTTTTCTTTTCTTTTCTTTTTTGACAGTGTAACAGGCTTGGTAGATGAAATGAATGCTGTGGATGTACATATATTGGTTTCAGTAAGGGCTTTTTCAAGGTCCTCCATGATATTCTTCCAAACAAGCTAGCAAAATGTGTGCTCTACAGTGCTGTTAGATAGATTTGTAATTGGCTGAACCCAAAAGGTACTCACCAATGACTTCTCTTCATCCTGGAGACAACTGACCAGTAAGATACTGCAGGATTCTATCCTGGATCCAGTGCTATTTAACATTTTTGTAATGATTTGAATAATGGAATAGAGGGCATGCTTATCAAATTTGCAGATGACACCAAATTAGGATTGATCAGAATCTTATGTTTTCTAACTGTGCCATCATCAAGTAAGGATTGCATAGCAAATCTTTTCACCAGAATAAAACTGCAGATGCACATTCTCAACAACTTTGTGTTTCAGAAAGTCTAGAAATAATTTAGTAAAACAAATTGTTGCTAAGTCATCTTATATCCCAATGTCTTTCCTCCCTGAAAATGATGCTTTAATAGCAGTCAAGTTTGTGATAACAACTTGAAATGAGATAAACCATAGTGCTGAAGTGGCACATAAATGTGTGACAGTGATGAATTTTTAAACAATGACTCCTCCCAAATTTATTCTGCCAGGCAGCCTCAGAAGATTACAATCAGCTCAATGTGTACTTTTAATTCAACGATATCAGAGTTTCTATATAAGAAGTTGTTTTTATATTTAGGACTCCAAATTATTCAATGGAATTTGCAAGGCCAGCGTCTCCAACAGGAAGAATGAAGCAACCTCTTTAGGCAGCTAATGCTGGGAGAGAGCAGTAATAGGACATCCAATGTAGATTATAGCATGCCCAAATAAAGCACCCTTTCTCTGATGGGATAAGGTCATGTTACAGGTTGCTATCAGATGTTATCGCACACCAAAATGCCACTGGGCAATTGCAACCTGCAGGCCACCTATCTCCCAGCCAAGCTTAGCCCACCGATTTTCAAGAACCGGAAGCTTCTGTACTTGAAAATCACTGGGCTAAGCATGACTGGGAGATGGGTTGTAGTCACCCAGCAGCATCAGCAGCATTTTGGTGTGTGATAAGATCTCATAGCAACCTGTAATGTGACCTTAACCTGTCAGGGAAAGGACACTTTATTTGGACATGCAATAATCTCCAGTATCTATGTTGCACTGGGAATCCATCTTCAGTTTTACAGCCACCCAGCATGTACTTGGGAACTCTCCAATGCTGATACTATTTGTTTGTTTGTTTGTTTGTTTGTTTGTTTGTTTTATGCAGGATTAGATCTGATGATTTTGCAAGGCTGCAGATTTTGGTGGGATATTAGGAGAAACCTCTTGAAAGGGCAGGGTGTAAGTACTCTAATGGGTCCCAGACAGGAGGAAAAGGAGGAAGAGTAAGAGGCCCTTTAACAGCACCAGGATCCCCTCCTTCCCAGTACTTAAATAAATAAATAACAATATGAACAGTTTATGATTAGTACAAATAACTGGGTAGAGACTCTCCCATTCTGAATCTGTTCAAGCTGGAAATCTGCATCTTTGACCTAGAGTGGAAGGTCAGATTAGATGGATTTCAGTATTGTGCCTCCAACAGTGTTATAATTCTATGATTCAGACATAAAGTGAGGAGGGATTTTACAGAATGCTCTGCAGCCATACTAAAACTTCCTTCGTAATTTAACCAAACACTATTTTGAATCCATCAGTTTGTACTTTTGTCTGCATGACTATGCTATCTGTTCCTTGTTAAGTGGAGTGGGCCCTTTTTAGGCCTCCTAGATGCAAAGACGTTTGGTTGCCGCAGAAAGGGTGACATCTCGCCACCCCTTTCTGCCAATCTGTCCAGCCCCTAAATTATGGGGCACAATTACACCTCTTCAGTTGGAAGAGGTAGTGTAGAGGAGAAAGGAGCATTACAGATCGCCATAAGGGACGTCCTCAGGATGTCCTAGGTTTAAAAAGGGGCGTCACTTCTTGATGCCCCCAAGCCTAATATGTCCTGAGGACGTACAAGATGGCGGCGCCTCATCTACATGGGGGCCTCCATGATGGCGTCACAAACGTGCCGCCTCCAAATGAGGCGGCACGGACATGACGCTGTCGCGCTGCACGGGGGTGCTTAGTGCGCCCTTTCTTTGGCGCAGGCACAGGAAGGAGCTCTGAAACAGAGCTCCTTCCTGGTCTTGTGTCGCTGGCGCAGCCTTTAGATGGCTGCACCCAGCGACGCAGAGGAGAAAGGGGCCAAGTGGCCCTTTTCTCCTCCTCCCCGCTGCCGCAGGGTGTCCTTGGGGCTTGAAGCCCAAGGACACCCCTTTCCAGGCCTCGAGGTAGTGACCTTTTGCTGCTTCCCCGCAGCCTGGAAAGCGGCGGATCGGGGCCTCAGTGGCTGCCGATCTGGTGGTGAAAGGGGTGGGTGCAGGCTGCCACTTTTTGGCGGTCTGTAACGCGCCAAAGTTTCTTAAAAGGAAGATGGGTCACAATTGATTTGATTGAAAAATAGTTGATTACCTGGCATGCTCAACTGATGGTTCTCTTGTTAAGGAAGGATATCAACTGGCTGAAGGATATAATTGACTCTTCTGTGTCATGACTGCTTAAATCCTGTGTTTCCTAACCCCAGAAACAGGCTGTATTTTAAACAAATGGAATTTTCCAGTTTTAATGAACTGCCAACATCAATATGTATATGCCAGGTTCACACTGGCTTTTTCCTATTGCTGACTACAGCATCTCGTGTACCCCAAACTTTGCCATTCTGTGCTTCAAATAAGAGATGGATGGTAAAGGACAGAGAGGAGATATTAGGATTATAGTGTAATGCATGATGTGTATATTATTCACTTTCCTTCTGCCCAAAGCAATACATACACAAAACAAAATTAAAAAAAAAACCTTGCATGAAGCTAGCAGGAACATGGAAAAATTCAACATGAATTGTGACAAGATAGGATTGTCACTGCTTGCTATGTGCCTTTAAAATATTCAGCAGAATAGATAACTAGATAGTAATCTACATAGTTCCTCCCCTACACATGGCCTTGAAAGTGTAGCTGTAGCTTCTAACTGAAATTGGTTATATATGTTCCTTTTATTTATCTGATTGCTAATTGGTGTTCAATCTTAATTTAAAATGCTAGTTATTGTTACTTTTTAAACATTATATCACCTGTGCTTAAATGTTTTCTGGAATATAAGAACATATTCCCTCGGGGTAACAACTTTCAGAATTCTCGGGCAAATACAGTAATTCTTAAATTTAAACTTTCAGTTTTGATTTACCGAACATTATGTATTATTATTCCTCTTGTGTCCACCCAAACCCTATTGGTTTTTTGTTGTACTTCCCAAATATTTAGGTTTCATGTGGTGGTGTCTGGTGATTTTCATGTCCCTGGGAATCTCCATTGAATTGTACTCTGAACATTAAATGAGCTTTAAATATTCTGAATTTATTTTGGATAGTATAGCTCTTCAGCCTCAATAACTCCTTTGTAGGCCTCGACAATGAGAGAGGGCTGAGGGCACCAATGAAGACCCAAACACACTAACAAAGAATAAAACCGCCCACAGCATTATTGATTCTTACTGTGACTTAGCATGGGGAATGGAGCTCATGATTGGGCAATCGGACTGTCACCTGACAGAACCACCATCGTCCCTGCCTGAGTGCTAGAGGGAAGATGGAGTGACACAACTGCGAACCCACATGGACAAAAGCCATTGTTTGGTCACATCACCTAAAACTGACCCAAGCCAATTTCCAAAACTGACTGTGTCATTATTTACCTCAATCTGAAGTCCCTTATGAGGGACCCCCACTGGTCATCGATGATTGGTACTCAACCCACGAAAGTTGTGACAAACTGATATAAAAGGTTCCACCTCAATAATTTCCCATGATTATGAATCCAACAAATAATCTGAATCCAAAAATAATCAGAGAAGGAGGCGGGGATGCTACTCCAAAGCTGAAAATTGCCTTAGGGTAGTAGTTTTATGCAAAGTAGGCAAACCTAATTGAAGCCTTCATCCATTAGGTCAGTTTGCTAATTCCCACCTGGGTCATCTAGTTCAACTTGTCCATGACTGACTGTCCATTCATGACATTCCTCAGGGAATTGTGAAGACTCCTGTGAAGAAGAAACTTGGCAAACAGGACCATTGCTGGACCTGCCACATTCATTGCCTTTGCCCTTGGGTGCACATATGGGATCCATGGTAATTCCACATGGATTACCCATAAGTATAGTAAAGACTAAAGCCTAGACTATATCCACCAACCCATTGATACAAGCCAATACCTGCAAATGGGTATGTGCTTGATTTCTACTTATACAGTGGGCTCTCAGCATCTGCTGGGGTTTGGTTCCAGGATCCCCCATGGATACCAAAATCCATAAATGCTCAAGTTCCATTATATACAATATCAAAATCAAGGTTTGCTTTTGGGAATTATTTTATGTCAATAGTTTTGAACCATGGTTGGTCAAATTCTTGGATGCAAAATCCATGCATGTGTGGTCTATTGTGTGTGTGTGTAATACAAGCACACACACACACACATATATATAGAGAGAGTGTGTTTCAGTACAGATTTTCCTGGAGGCATCTTAACTCTATTCTCCCTACACATGTTGTTTTTGTGATTTTAGACATATCTGCATTAATAGTTACTTAAAATTCTGGTCACGTTAATGATCCTTGACTCTGTCTAGAACACTTCCTTATATTCTTTTCACTTTCTGCAATATAGACAGAATCATTACAAACTACTTATATTGATTTATGGGTTGAATGCAGCCTTAGTTAGAGTAAACCCATTAAAATCAATGGGGCTTCAACTCTTATTTTGAAAAGATTGCAGTGAGTCTACTTAGAGCCTGGATTCAACCCAGTATACAAATTTATTATTTTATTTTATCACACCAAAAATTCTGCAAATAGAAATGTTTTTAAAAAACAGACAAGGAAAGGGCATAAAGATGGACAGATAATTATAAAAAACAAACAAATACACACTAAGGAGAAAATGGGAAAGAAGGAAGGCCAAAGAAATCAGAAAAAATGGGGGGAGAGATGAAGAAGGAGATAAATTAAGAAAGATACAATAAGTAAGTAGACTAAGACAGTTACATGTTTGTGCACTTTGGTTATGTCTGAACATCTTTGTAAATTGACAGCAATAGTAAACCTGAAATAAAACAGTAATAGATGTGTGCATGTACAGTATGTGTGTGTGTGTGTGTGTGTGTGTGTGTGAGAGAGAGAGAGAGAGAGAGAGAGAGAGAAAGAGATAAATAAAAAGGTGAGAATTTTAAATTATACAGTGGTTAACCTCACCTTTTCATGACATGATGTTAATCCAGTTTTGAAAGATAGATCCTTTGGCAAGTATACATTTGCTTGTTTTACGTGTATATTTGTGTAAATTTTCAGGTTAAGTAACCAAGTCTGGCTGAAGGCAGATAATGGCCCTGAACAAATAGGCACCGAAGTATGTACTCTGTACGTACTAGGGTTGCCTGTTCACATGACTGCCGCCATTTTGACATAATGGACGCCTAGCGTCCGCATGTCATGGCGCCCAGGTGACATTGCGAGTGTGCCAATGGTGCACTGCAGCGTCACTTGCGCGCCGCAAAAAGAAGCCGCTTTTTGCAGCTTCTTTTTCCGCCACCGGGAAGCCTCGCTGTTTGGAGGCTGAGGTTTCCTGCCGGCGGAAATGGAGGCGGTGGCAGACCACCCTTTTTGGGCGGTCTGTACACCGCCAATATTCAGGGGATGTTGTATGACTTTGTGAATCTCAAAGAAGTGACAATCTCTAGGAAAGCCAAGAAAAAGAAGATTTTGTGGAGATTAATGGAAACCAGTAATTGTACAGAAAAGCCCTCAGCACAAGTTAAAAGAAAGAATACTATTTTCCCTTAAATTAATTAATACTGAAGACTTTATTTTATTTCATTTTTGTCGTTTGGAATTTAGAGTTGAAACAACTTCACTCCTTCTCTCTTCAGGGAAAAAATATGGTTTGTTTTGTTTCTTACCAAAAAGTCCATTTAGGGCAAAGACATAAAGGAGAGAATAGAATCAGTGACTGGAAAATTTTCTTCCAGCCCTCTTTGATATTCTAGTAT
Organism: Sceloporus undulatus; assembly: GCF_019175285.1. NCBI lineage: Eukaryota > Metazoa > Chordata > Lepidosauria > Squamata > Phrynosomatidae > Sceloporus > Sceloporus undulatus. The sequence goes on from NC_056524.1 coordinate 119,211,479, forward strand.
TCTAGTATGGTCACTAAATCTAAAGTTTGCTCCTGAGTGTCTTTTAGAGCCATGAGAGGCATTTTTGAAACCTGGAAGGAAACTGCAAGTTTCCAGATTTCTCCAGATTTCTGGACAGTCTGTGATGGAGACAAAAACTGGCCCAATTGATCCCATTTACCGGGCAGAGCATTAAAGTTACTTTTAAGTTAAATGACCATAAGGATATGGTGAAGCTTGATGATCTTTTAATTTTTGAAAGTGAAAACTAAAATATGTATTATTTATTTTATTTTTGTTTTGTTCTTGTTGTTGCTGTTGTTGTTTTTAAAACCAAACATTTTTCTTCTTGCTGGCTGATTTACTTAGCAATGAAGAGGTATATTACCATCAAACCCCCCCACCCCAAAATAGAGAGGCTAAACCATAACAATCCAAGTTAATTTCCAATGATCCAGGTGGTACCTTTGGATCTGGACTTTTTCCTTCTCCTCAGATTGACTGGAGATTAGAGTCTGTGACTTGATGAATTTCAAAGTGGAAACCATGCTACAAGCATTTATATGATCCTCTTGGGAACCTGTTTTATTGTCATCATTCAAAAGCAATAGAGGTCTAATTTGGAACAAAATTTGAAAGAAAGAAAAAAAAACCACCACATTTTTTTCCTTGTCCAAGATCAGTTTTCAGCTTGGTTTCTACTACCGGTGTACACATGGCTTCTTCTTCTGCTGCTGATGCTTGGTTTATGCTGCTAACAAATAAGACACGGAAAACAACCTAATCTGCATATAAAGCAGCCTCATATTGAGTAAGACCACATGTTGTTTGGTCTGTCTGTCTGTCTCTTCTCCCCCACAACTCTACCACTGAACTGTGGACTTAAACCCAGCTGATACATTTATATACATTGATCAGCACCTCCCATCACACTGGGTTTAGTTTCCTCTGCTTTTTAAATTCATTGGGATCTGAAGTGCTCAGTTTTAGTTTAGTTGTGCTCCATGGTTTCCACTCATGTTCTAAACAAATCATCCATTTTATTAGACTTGGCAGAGAATAATAAGAGGAGGTAATGTAAAATCAGTTTCAGCACTGTCTTGCAAAACATTTTGTCCTGAGATTAATTTCTTTCTGTGCGATGAATCTTTTTGTTTGTTCGTTTATTTACTTGCTTCCCACATATTGACATGTTTATGATTGGAACTTCAGGAAAGATTATTGAAAATATCCTATTAGATACAATGCCGGCAATTGTGTCTAAAAATCACAATAAGATTTAAAACCAGGTATTGATTATTTGAAGATATAATAGCTAGAAGTTACAAACTACTCCCTCCCCCAAACTGCAGTAAAAAGGAGTTATTTCTTTCATATTTTATGAGACATAACTGTGTGTTGAATATATTTCTTCTGTATATGGAACCATCTGCCTCTGTTCTCAAGACTGTAAATGATCTAGCAGTCCTGACTCTAACTAACTTCATTAGAGGGTTTAAAAAAACACCTTTTGCTCAATGAATGTGTTTTTATTTTGTACTATTAGAAATCACAGCTAATTCCCTACCTTCATCCTATGACTATGGCAGGTTACAGACCACCAGAAAGAGGCGCCAGGGAGGTGCCTCTCTTTGCTCCGCAGCAGCGCCGCAGCAACCAAACTGTGTGACACTACTGCACAGCAACAAAGGAGCATTAAGAATGGCTTTTTTTGCGATGCAGTTTTGCCACTGCAAACCTACAAAGACGTCCCAGCTGCGCAGCACTGTTTGGACGCTGCGCAGCTGCGACGTCATAGCTGTGCACCCCGTGTGAGTGGTGCTGCGCAGCTGCGATGCCCTCATCACATGCTAGGATTGCGGGGCATGTGCACGTATCACCCAGAGGCAACCCTAGCATGTCATGGGCGTGCTGCAAAGGGCCCGTATGTACAGGGCCTATGTCTTCTTTGTAGACATTATTTAACTGAAACATTAATTTTGTGGCTCTTGAGGACAAAACAGACTGCCCCGAATGGGCAGCTTCAAGTCGCCCCTTCTGAAGCCAGATTGGGGCCGTGGCAACCACATGCTGCGGCCCCAATCCACCTTTTTGCTGTCTGGAAAAGGAGCAACAAATAGCCATGCTTTTTTAGCCAGCAAAAAGCTGGCTTTTTTTTGTCCCGCCATGGTGGGAAGCTGGCTTTAAGGTGCTCCGGTGGCATGCATCATGGAAACACCATGCCACTGGAGTGCCTGGAAGCCGGCACCCATGTAAATGGCTGGGCAGCTTCTAGGCAGCTTGGGAGCATGTGGCATGTAAACACTGTGCACCCACCCTGCCCAGAGGGTGGTGCAAAAGGGCCATCTGTTTCAGCCCTTAGTCAGGTTTAAGAGCAACAGCAGTTCTACGGTGGGTTGTTGCTGTCTGCTAGACTTTAGTCCAGGACCCCTTGTAGATACCAAAATCCATGTATGTTCAAGTCTCATTATATACAATGGTGTGGTGAAATGGTGTTCTAAATATAAAATGGCAAAAAAATTCTGCTCCTATTTGGGCCAGAGGTGGGGTGGATTGGGGCAGTGGCAGGTGCTTGCCACAACTCCAGGACAAGCAGCTCCAGGGTGGCCCCAATCCAACCTTTTCAGACAGTCTGTTTCACCCCTACAACACAAGGTAGTGTTACTCATTTGTCCTTGCTATCAGTTTCATGATCTCCTTTTCCTCCTCCTCCACATTGTAGTTGAAATACTTTTGTGGACCAAAATGTATGCCAGTTTTGGTTTCTTTGGTTCTCTAATTTTTTGGGTCTTAAGTTTGCTTCATCTTGAACTTTGCAACTGTTATAAAATAATTACAGAGATTTGTAAGCACTTTTTACTCCTAATGCATGAACTGTGTGAGCAGTTTCCCTTATTGGTCACATGTCATAACCAATTTTCTTAATGAAATACATTTTGAATGATACTTCCATCCATTTTAATCAGTTTTTATGTGTGATTTGCCACTAATATGCTCATTTTTGTACACATTTTTTATTGGAGGACTCTATTGTAAAATCTAGTGTGGCTTTCAAATGGTAATTGAAGTTTATGTTCATGAATTTGTTCAAAAGTGACGAATAAGGTAAGTACCTTTTCAAATGCTAACTGAAGAAATTATTCCATACCAATTCACCTTCTTTCCTGTTCAGCCCTCCTGGCAATAACTAGACTGTGAGACCAGGGCAGTTAATGACATATTCTGTTAGTTTCCTCTTTAGTTTCTTCGTCCAGATCTGGCTAGTCTCTAGTGGATGGGATGGACTATTGGCCAGCACAACTCTACTGTTATTTCTTTGGCTTATTAAGCCATTGTTTTAATATGCAAGAAATTACATCTTGTTTTATAGTGCTATCATGCACCTGTTTAGTTATCATAAAGAGTCTACTAATATACCCATCACAGACCAGGAACATCCTAATGTTCATCAATGCAGGAGTTCCTGCACAGATGGAAAACTCATTATACTGGATTATGCATCTGTTGTTGGCTGTCTGGGGCTATATATGTCAGCAAAAAGAATTGTTGTACATAGAGAAAGAACACATTGAGCATCAACTGTTATCTTATGTGTTACAGAAGAAACTATTCTGCCTGTACAATTAAAAGTTAGGCCCAGCTAGGAATGGTGAAAAATTAGGAAATAAGGGCATTCCATCTTTCTTTTACTGATTAGTAAATCAAAATGATGCTCCAAGTTCAAAATCTTCTATATGTATGTGTACACTATGGGCCAAACAACAAGCTTTACTAAGTAAGGTATTGAAAAAAGTGAACTTAAAAGTGAGCAATTTTGTTATTTTGAAAAAAAGAAACAGCACTTGATGTGTGTCATTAATACAGGAAAGGATGATTTTAAGCAGTGAACTACAAACTGATTCCTGCCCTGCCTGAATTTCTTACAGTTTCCCATGACATTCTTGAAAACAGGCTTGTAAAATGTGGGCTAGACAAGGCAACTGTTACATGGATTTGTAATTGGTTGACTGGCCAAACCCAAAGGGTGCTTAACAATGGCTCCTTTTCATCCTGGAGAGAAGTGACCAGTGGGGTCCCGCAGGGCTCTGTCTTGGGCCCAGTGCTATTCAACATCTTTTTCAATAACTTGGATGACAGAATTGGGGGCATACTTATCAAATTTGCAGATGATACCAAATTAGGAGGAATAGCTAATACTCCAGAGGACAGGATCAAAATTCAAAACAACCTGAATAGACTAGAAAGCTGGGCCAAAGCTAACACAATGAATTTCAACAGGCAGAAATGCAAGGTACTGCACTTAGGGCAGAAAAATGAAATGGACAAATATAGGATGGACGACCCCTGGCTGAATGAGGCTACATGTGAAAGGGATCTGGTAGTCCAAATAGACCACAAGTTGAACATGAGTCAACAGTGTGATGCGGCAGCTAAAAAGGCCAATTTTAGGCTGCAGCTATAAAAGTATAGTGTCTAGATCAAGAGAATCAATAGTGCCACTGTATTCTGCTTTGGTCAGGCCCCACCTGGAATATTGTGTCCAGTTCTGGGCACCACAATTTAAAAAGGATGTTGAGAAACTGGAGCGTGTCCAAAGGAGGGCAACTAAAATGGTGAAGGGTCTGGAAACCATGTCCTATGAGGAATGACTTAGGGAGCTGGGGATGTTTAGCCTTGAGAAGAGAAAGTTAAGAGGTGATATGATAGCCCTGTTTAAATATTTGAAGGGATGTCATATTGAGGAGGGAGCAAGCTTGTTTTCTGCTGTCTGGAGACGAGGACCCGGAGCAATGGATGCAAGCTGCAGGAAAAGAGATTCCACCTCAACATTAGGAGGAACTTCCTGACTGTAAATGCTGTTCGACAGTGGAACACATTCCCTCAGAGTGTAGTGGAGTCTCCTTCTCTGGAGGTCTTTAAGCAGAGGCTGGATGGCCATCTGTCGGGGATGCTTTGATTGAGAGTTCCTGCATGGCAGGGGGTTGGACTGGATGGCCCTTGTGGTCTCTTTCAACTCTTCGATTCTATGATTCTATGAGCATGAGTTTGAGAGACTGATGATCTTTCAGGCATAACAAAAAGGTCAAATTCCCAGGAGAAAGGGAATCACTTCCCTAGGCATATATACACCCAAGTAAACAAATCTACGGAATCTAAAGTGCTTCATCTTTTCCCCAAACAATCTGCATTTCCTCTCAAAATCTGAGACAATGGAACTCTTCTCACCTAAAGTAGTAAGCCAACCTTTGCCTGTTGTAATCCCAACCCAGTATCTCCATCTACCCTTCTCAGGGCCATCCTGATCCCATCATTGTTTTTATTAAATTTTAATGTATAAATAAGTCCTCAAAACTCAGCACAACCTGTTTCTACAGCCCACATACAGCCCACACTCTGTGTATACTCTGTCTCACCCTCAGACCATGGCCTGTTACAGACTGCCAAAATAAAGCTGCTTCGGGTCTCTTTGGAGGTATGCTATTTAAATGATGCATGCATCCTAAGAATCCGGAAGCTGCACCAAAGCTGTACTCCAGTGCTTAGGAATGGAGTGTGGCTTTGGCGCGACTTCCGGACTCTTAGGACCCATGCATCATTTAAATAGCATACCTCCAAAGAGACCCGAAGCAGCTTTATTTTGGCAGTCTCTTTTTGCATCAAAACTTCTCATGTATGTGCATCATCTGACTTTCTTATCTGCTGGCCTACTTTGAAAGAAAGGGGGGTGGGTGTCATAGCTTATTGTATCAAACGGTGCCACTATATACTGTACCTCTGATTAGCAGGCATTCCACTAGTTCTAACTTGTTGAAAAAGTAACAGCACATTTTGTCCATTGTGAAATAGTTTAGTCTTGTCACCACACTGTAACCAAACTGGCCTTCTCAATATGTAGAGAGCTGTCTATTTCCCATCAGAGGATAAGACATCATAATATTGCCATTCTGCCACATTTTACTGTCATATTTTCCTGGCTTACTTGGGATGTATTGCTGAAATAGGCACTTACCTATGAACTCAAATAGGGGTTCATCAATAGTTAAACCCATCATATCTGACTCCTTAACAATTACAGACCACATGTCCTGAAAGGCAACCAGTTTAGTAGTGGCTCTGATCATTCCTATTAGTTGTTTTTTTTACTTTAGGTAATTTGTAAATCCACAAAACCTCTTTGTTCTTGCACTGACTGATCTGTCATTAGACTGGATGTCACAATCCCTTCAAGGAACCTTTGGCAGAGCAAAAAGCCAACACTGACTATGCCTTTGGCTCAGAGATGTCAAGGGGACTCAATAGCCTTCAGTTTTGGTCAGGTATCTGTCCTTTCATGCCCTGCATGCATATTGTTCTTAAGTGTTTCATGGATTATGTAGTAAATAATGCTTTCTGTTAGAAGCAGTTCAAAGGTTTATAGCAATGTTTCTTTGCCTTCATTGCTTTTGGGACCCTCATCAATCATGTCTTCCTGTTCTGTGATGAACTGATTTAATGCTGTACCATCCCTGCTTCTCAAGAGCAGCAAGGCCACCACTTGATCCTTTCTGCATTGGAGTAAGTATGTTTTCACACTTTTGACCAGGGGGAGGAGGCGTTTCTCATCTGAGCACTCCTACCAGCTCTTTGGCGTTGTGTTTCAGCCAGAAAATGATGATACTGTGTGAAACCAAAAAAGAAAAGAAAAGGAAAAGGAGCAGCATCCCCCTTTATTGCCTATTAAAAATAAGGACCTATATGTTTTTGCCCATTAAAACGGTGACCTGTATTGTCACTCTTTAGGTGACAATGAGGAACAATGCCTACCTTTCAAGTCTACCTCTGTGTCATTATTCAACAAAATGTCATTCTGAGGTACTAAAATGCCTTTTATACTAGAGTGAGCTCATTTATTACACCATGTTGACATGAAATTGGCTGGATTCTACAAATCATCCAATTAACGAAATCCCTTTTTTCCAGTTTATATTGTAATATTGCTTATTGATTCAAATTTGGGGGATAGAACACATGTTAAAAAAAAGGAAACACAGAAGACATTATCTTTAAAAACAAAACACCTCAGATTAAAACTGCATTAGATTTATCAGGAAATGAAAATATCTGAGTTTGCCCTGGGAAGGACAGAGAGAATGTGTGTGCCATAAAAGGGCTAGAATCAGGACTAAGCTAAAATTTTAGCTATTAATAGATTGGGCCCACATTAATGTGGAATTAGGACAGAATACAATTAGCATCCATTTCATCCCATCATCTCAAAGTCATGTTATCTATCCGAGTGTTGAATCTGGCATCTTTTGGCATCTCTGGCAGTTTCTAAATTTAGCTTCTGACAGCATTCCAGTTGGCACAGAAATGGTTCATAAAACCTTTCCTTTGAATCTAGTTTTTCAAATCAAATGTAAGAAGCATCATTTAATCTGAAATAAAAAGTTTCTGTGCTTGAGTTGTTATACTAAAGTACTTTCTCTTGTACTGATTGTTCAGTCAAGGATAAAATATTTAAAAAAATTCTCTCACATCAATTGCCTGTTGTATAATGAAAGAACACTTCATACATTAAAATCCAGAACAAGAAAGTGTTTTAGTTGCCCCAACATCAAGAGCTTTGACTTTAATTTTCAATTAATTCCTCAGATCAATGCAAGCAGGACTGTATATTCACATCGTGAAGTGTACTGAAAAGCAGAAACTATGAAATACAAAATTTAGAATGCTTTCCCAGTGTTCCAGATATAAAGACATAACATTTCAATTCTGTCTTTATTATGCTCTAACATCAAAGTGTGACTTTAAATTAAGCCAGTTCAATTGTTACTGTATCACAACTAACTCAAACAACATATTGTTCATGTACCTAGGAAATATGAATAACTAGTCAAACTCCATAGGGCTAGATTTATCTTTTATGAAATTTCAAAAGACCCTCCCTCTCCTCATATTAAAGGGAAAGTAATCTCCCATGATAAATTTACTTTTCATATGTCCCTGTTCACATGAAAATAATATCTATATGAGAAGCTGTTTGCAGGATTTAGCATGGCTGCAACATGTACATGGGGTCTAAAAATGGGATTGGGGCAGAGTTATTGTGCTGAATGATGCTGTGCAAATTGGATCAAAAATGGCTACAATGTGTCTTAAACATGTCAGTTAGCAGTTTGTTTACTCACAAAATAAATTTGATCATTGCAACTACAAGACTCCTCTGTCAACATAGCATTTTCTACTGCAAGTTTCTCCTACTATGATGTATTTCTGAGTGAATCCTTTCTGAATTCATTTTGATGGAAATCTAGACCTTTCTTTGTCAGACTACATGTACTGATACAAAATGACATATCTTCTCTTTCTTTAGTTGAAAACTGTTAACATTATTCCCATGTTCTAAACCTCAGCTGTTTATAGTTTATGGGAACTACTCATTATATACATTTTCTTTAAAGAAAACAGTCTAAAACATGTGGGTGCTTTTCTGTTGAGAGAAATACAATCAAATTCCCAGCAACAAAAGGTATAGGGGATAGGGTATGCTATAAGCATGTCTGCATATGCTATATCTTAATAGTTCATCAGTTATTGCACTACATTTTTACTGATTTGGGAACTTATGGGATTTGGACTGTAAGAGAAAATAAGTTGGCTTCATCAGAAGCTTTGTTCTGATATTTATAGTATTTATGGATTTAGATTCTTCAACATTTTTGCACCATTTCTGCTGGCAAATCCATTCATTCCTCTTGACAATACGCTAACTACATGTAGTTTTCAGTAACCTTGTTTATGCTTTAACCTTTGAACAGTTTGGTTTCTGTAAAACATAGATGGCAGATGTAAGAACTTTCTGCAGAGGGGGCTGCTATGAAACGGTTGGCTGAAAGTCCCAAAATAGTTTCTCCCATGTGCATAGCTTGGCACAAATATATTACCCTATCAATCATGTTGTGAGTTCAAGACAGCTTTTTGGAGAGCTTATCCAGGTGTGTTTTGAAGTTGACAGGTCAGCCTCCATGCTCATAAAACATGACCAGTGTACTTGCCACAGATGTACAATCTGCTCCAAAGCTTCAGAGGTCACCAGAAATATTACCATGAACTTCAGTGGCTCTGAAAGAGTTCCATTTGGTCAACAACATTTTGGATGCTTCCTCTGATGGAATACAGATTTATGACAGCATCATTTGACATATTTGCCATATGCTAGGGCTGACACTTCTTGTTCCATAGTTCATGAATCAAACCCTAGGAGGAAAACGACTAATGTAAACATTCCCAATTACAGAAGAACATCTCAGGTAATATTTCTTTCCTGCTTCAGTAGTGTTCTGTAGATAGTAAAATATTATTTCCTCCTAGTTTAATTTACCAGTGAATCATGGTTAATCAATTAATATAGATTTTGTCTATTGGTGCACCGAGGTTTGCTTCATAGTATATCTGATCTTAATACAGTTTATCTTTTCATATACAACTAGGCATGGGTCTACAGGTATTTCTACCTTTATCCCTAAGTCAATAGCTTAAGCTCCACTTTTAGCTGAGTCCAGATAATAACTAGCATCCTGTTATTGATATATGTAGATGTAACTCCACCTTTTCTCAGATGTTGCAGAGATTGGTGTTCTCTTATCTTCCACCTTCTGCAATGACCAAAAACCTCTCCTGGACGCTCTATTCAACTTCAACAGCCCCCTTGGCTATTCTGTTGTTGTTGGACAGCGATGGAGGGACTGTAGAATTGTCTACATCCTCATAGGCAGATCCAGAATGAATCATCTGCTAGGACTTCCACAGGACCCCAGAAGATCCTTTTATTATTATTATTATATTATTATATTAATTGTTTGTAGTCATTCGTGTAACCATTCTGCTTCTGGCTATGCAGACATAACAAGGTGCTCCTCTGATCCTTCCTGCTCTCCCATCAGCCACTGAAGGTCATGCAGCTATAGTAGTTAACAGTGAGTCCAGGGGGTCTTGAGAAGAGAAGTTTAATATAGTTTTGCAAGGGGAATTATTATGCTATGCTGTGCCTTACAGGATCTTGGCCATAAATGTGAAAGATAGTCCAGTTCTTAATGTGAAGATCTTCTGTATCTTTGGGGAAGTTAAAACTGCTGTTGAAATTTGTCATTCACAAAATTGTGCAAATCTGATCTTGCCAAGATGGAATGGCCAAACATCTGCCCATCTGCTTCCAGGCCTTCAATGTGCATAGTGAAGAAACAATCCTCTGAAAAAAGGTGTAATATTGAAATGCATGGGAACTAATCACAAAGGAATTTAAATATCTTTCTATTACAGATTCCATTTTATATTAAAACTTCAGGGAGAGAGCTATAATGGGAAAGGAATCTAGAGACAAAGCAATGTACAGCCATGCTGATTTCTTTATTTCCATTACTGAGCAATTTCAGACTGGTTTTCCATTTTAATGAGAATGCTGATTGCTGTGACATTTTGGTTCTTACAAAAAGGCTAGCTGGTTTTAAAAAAAACAAACAGGACAATTGCCAAGCTGAGTTTTAAATGACATTGTGTTCTTTAAACAAATATAGTTGGCTTTGGACAGCAAATCCCACCGTAGGAGGATTTCTCCAATTTGTTTTTAAAGTCAGTGATGTAAAGTGTGGAACTTCTGACACAATCTTAACTTCATTTTTGAATTATGAAATGGGGACAAATAACTGAAGCGGTAATTAGCTGTTCCAATGAGAGTTGATGGGTGGGGAATCTTCTGCAAAATAACTATCCACCCGTGTCTCAGGGTTTTATTTGTGCAAATGTTTAAATTCTGCATATGTTGTATCTGTTGATTTGTTTTAAAATCTGGCTTGCATTTTTAGTTTTATTTTGTCTATATATCACTACAGGCATATTTTAACCATGGAAATACAACTGGTGGACTGTATGCCTCAGTGAATAATGCAAATTAGAATTTGAGTGTAAGCTCCTAACTGCAGACAAACTATTAGTTGTTCATATGAATATATTGTGCTTCCTTTGCATTTATATACCCCGCCCCTTTGTTATTGGTTGTTTGCAGTGATGAGATGTCTGACATACTACAGAATATGCCTATGGCATAGTGGGTGGGCAAAAACAACAAGAAACATTTAGAAGGCATTTTCGACTGTGTTTATGCAGTATTGATAAGTTGTGTTATGGGTCTTATTAGACCTTCATTTAGTGTAATACTCTAACAACTCATACATTTGTTTGTAGCATAGCTGTTCATTTTGGACTTAACACTGCATCATCCAGACCTCAATGGTTTGGATCCAGACTGAGTTAGTCTTGCTTAGGCCTATTTGAAATCAATATTTTTAAAAAGTTAGTCACAAGTAAGCTATGCTTCTTTCATTTCTGTGGCAATTAAGCACATCTGCTGGGAACCAAGAACACTGAATTGTATCCAGTCATTTTGGGTAGTTGTCCACCTCAGCAGAATATGTCCAGGATAAACGGCCTGTTGTAGGGTTAGAGGGAAAGCATGTTGGGTTTTCAGTCAGAGCTCACGCAAGGAGGTTCTGAAAAAGCTAAAATCCAATAAGGAATGTTTAAGAGAGGGAAAAAAATCAGAATATAAGCTTTTCATTTATAATTTTAGTGTACAAGCAAAAAAAAGGGGGTGGGTGGGGAAAATATAAATGCACAGCATGTTGAAAAGCTGTCTTCCTTGTAAACACTGAAGCGAGCTTCTTTTCGTATGTTACAAGAGAAAGCTACAGTATGGAAAATAAGTTTTTTGGCTAGCTCTAATTAAAGTTTATAATTTTTCCATTACATATAAATGTAAATAGTAAAGAGATACCTGAGATTTGACAGATTACATTTAAAACTTAACAAACTCTCCAATTACATTTTGAAGCACCTTAAGATTACTTATCAGTTCTGAAGCAATTAGGTTGTCAGGAGGGGTTACATTAATGGGCTATTGAATTGCAGTTTAAAGGGAAAATATTAAAAATTGATATTATTTGTTTTCAACCCCCCCCCCAATTCTTCCCAACTACTGAAATGCCAAAGACAAATGGAACTGGCAGAAAATATTAACAGGGTAGAGAATTAAAATCAGAAATATGCCACATGGGGAAAAAATTGGTAATCAAACATAAATACTGACATTTCCTTGGGTTTTTTTTCCCCTTAAATTAATATGTGTACAAAGGTAGTTGCCAAACCTAAAAAGGTTTCATATAGACAAAATAAATGAATTACTTTGACTGAAACATAAACATACTTCTAGCTCTTGTGATATGGAACCAATGACGCTTGTGAAGCTGATTTTGCCATTTGAGAATTATGTATTTTTGGAGTGGAGAGACTCATTGGTATGTCTCCAATATTTTATACTAATACAGTATACTTTATACTGTCAAGCTATAAGAGGCCACTGGCTTTTGTGCAATTTACTACCTTGTTAGTTTGCAACTTGACATCTCACTTTAATAATAAGTGATCCAAACCAAATTTGATGTGCATCTTCAGAGCCAAAATCTACACTTTAGACTCAAATGTCAGCTCCACCCATGCACATTTTAGGATGAGATGAAATAAAAGGAAAAATATATCCTACTTATCATCATCATTTTCATTCCTATCCTGCCTTTCCCCCAACACCTGAATTAAGTCAGGTTATAAATTATTAAAACCAGAACACATGAAGGCCAATCTCTCTCTCTCTCTCTCTCTCTCTCTCTCTCTCATTTCTGTATTTTTTTAAAAATACTATTGAACAATTGTCCAATTTAAAACAATTTAAAATTCATTAGAAAACAGAATATAAAATAAATAAAACAATTAAAAGCCCAATACTATCAAGTCATAAAAGCCTGAAAGAAGAGGAATGTTTTCATTCATTGGCAGAAGGAGAGGAAGGAGGGAGCCATCCTAGCTTCCTTAAGGAGGGAGTTCCAAAATCTGGGATCATTCACCAAGAAGATCCTCTCACTGATTCCATCAAATACTAAATAAAATAGATATTGTTGGGGTTTTTTTTTTGGGAGGGGGGAAGGATGTAGGTCTAGAACAGTAATTCAGGATACAACACCGCATGTACTTCCTTGGCCATGTGACAGGAATGGTTTTGCACTCTCACACTACAGGTCAAGATTAACATTACATTGTGCCTTGGCACTCATGTCTGCTATGGAACCTCACTGGGCTATTTAAACCAGTGTATCTCATGATCTATGTCAGATTATTTCAGAAAATATGCCAGAGCAAAAATGGATGCTGAATAGAGTAATAATAACGTTGTCACCAAGATTTTTTTTAGGAGGACAGCATTAGGATATCAAACAATAAAATGGACAAAACATCTTCTTACAGGACATGGTCAGGCCTTTTTGCCATCACAGCTTCCCACTCAACCTCCCTATATATAGCATTAGATTTCTCAGTTGTCTTTTGGGGAAAGCAGGAATTGATTTGTTTATTTTATTTTATTTTATTTTTTTGATGTGCCCAGTTTGGTTACTGGACACTTTTTTTTGTCCTTACTTCACAGTATATATAATTTTGTTGCTATTATTCTTTTGATTATATCAACTTTCCTTTTCTTCTTATAGGTGGTTTCTGGTAGCATCACAAGGTGAAATAATTCACCTATTCCTTTGTCACTGCTGACAAGTGGTGAAGTGTTAGGTTCTTGTCCCAAGATGACTTCTATCCCCATGACAATTATTATTATTATTATTATTATTAACCTTTATTTATAAAGCGCTGTAAATTTACACAATAGTGCTAACCACTGCCATCTAGAGGAATCCTTTCAGACCCACTGATCCCTTAAAGAAATCAAGGCAATGATGAACAGAAGGATCTTATGCCCTGGGGTCTGAGCCCAGAAATCTATCAGTTAGAAACACTCAGAGCTTTATCACACAGGGCTCCAGCACGGACGGAGTGATCCAAAAGGAGCCTGGCAGGGACGTATTTTACCGCACATACAAGTCCCTCACTCGTTCCATTCCCCTCTCTTCCACTCCCAATCTATCCCCAGAGGGGGCAATTTTTGAGAACTGTTTTGAACAGTTCTCAAAAATTGACCCCTCTGGAACGGATGGGGAATGGAACAGAATGAATGAGGGATTTGTGTGTGCGGTAAAATGCATGCCCCACTCATCCCTCACTCATTCTGTTCCATTCTGAGTGTGGTCCCTGGGAGCCCTGTGCAATAAAGTTCTCAGTCTAACTAGGCTCCTACAGCGATTCATGCTAGCTCTGACATGCTGCAGATCTAGGGATGGAAACAATGTTAAAAAATTCTTAAAACATTTAAAAATACACATCTTGAGTGTTCGGAAACCCTGATAAGAAGAAACATGGACTGATGGAAATCTTTACTGTTCAGGACATTTTCTGAGCAAAATTCATACATGATTATTTTCTGTGGAAAACGGTATTTTATGTAGAGGAAACAGCTTTTTCTGACTGGGCAATAATATTTCAATGCAGAAATATTAATTCTTGTACAGAAAATGTTTTTTTCTATGTAGAAAATGCTGCAACTGGGGAATTTATTCTGCCTAAAATTCACATATGGTTGATTTGTGTAGAAAACATATTTTTCTGTGGAGAAATCATGCAGGAATTAATGGCCCGGTACACACCACCGGTTTGTGGCAGCCTGGGGCCATACTAGGGATGCATGGTGGCGGAGCTGCCACATCCGATGCCACCCTAGTTCATGGCGGTGGTGGCATGGGCACATGGCCCCATCTACATGGGGCACACTTCTATGACATCACTTGTGCGCCCCGACCAAACACTAACCTTGACAGCTTTAAAAAGGCTGACAAGATGGATCTTTTCTGACAGGCCTTCCCTGAGTAACTCACCTGGTCTCACCCTGACATGGACTATCATATAGAATACCCCAGATTGCCCATCTCTCTTTCACTGACTGACTATTTTAATATTTTTAGATAATATTGCTATTATTGCCATGTGAGATTTTAACATTATTGTTTGGAGGGATAATGGGTTTTATTTTGTATTGTCGTTTATTTATTATTATTACTTTTATTGTGAAAGCTGCCTCGATCCTGCGGGACAGGCAGGATAAAAAAATAAAAATCATCATCATCATCATCATCATCATCATCACTGCAGAAATATTTGAAGGAATATTTTACACTCACTAGTTGCTGCATTATTACTACCAAGAGTTAAACACAATTTTGACTATGGACACCACATTCTTGCATGTTTCCTTTCTGGTCACTGCCAGGTTTGCTTTTTGTCCCAACCCATGCATTATACAATACATTAATCATGAACATGGAAATGCATATTGCATTTCACAAGCCATTCACTGGATTTTTTTTTTGGCTGGTTCTGTTCATTCTTTGATTTGACTCAGATTCCCATTGGAAGAGTCATCTGAAAGATTTTCCTCTTTCTCTCTCTCTTTTTTGTCCTTAAGTAAAATCCTCATGCATTTTAGTACATGTCTGGATTCACTGAGGACTGAAGCTTGTCTTGAATACAATATTTATTTTAATGGCTAAGCATTGGAATTGTCTCTTTCCCCACTTTCTTTGAACTACTTCCCCACATTTTTAAGGTCATTTTTTTAGCAGTACTGATATGGATTACCCCCTCCCCCATTGTTGAGCCCATAAATCAAATGAAAGAGCTAGGTTAGCCAGATTAAATGCTTTTAGATGGCTTCTTTCCACTTTCTTTATCACATTAATATCATTCAGAAGTTATCCTGTCAAAGTAAAAGACAAACATAGCATTACTTATCCGCCTAATAAGATCATACTACAATTTAGAAATAATAATATGACTATAACAGTGATATTAATGTTCCTCATTTGTTCCAGCTTCACATACGTTATTCCAGTAATCTTTACAACAATATTCAGAAATTATTTTAAGCCTGTCTTTCAAGCAGATACGTTGAGAGCACAGAAGGGTGCTTTATACCAGGTTGAACCTGATCAATTTACATTAGTTTTCCTCAACCCATGCCCTCAGGGCCACAATTTTAATCATGCTGAACAATCCAAAAGAGTGCTTAACCATTCCAACCTGCCTCTTTCATCTTCAGATTTAACATGTTACAGAACAGTTCTGCCAATTGATTCAGCTAAATTCATAAACTGTGTCTTAAAGTTCACAGGGTCACAACATGTTTCAGCTTGGTAACCATGGCTGCCCAGTTCCCCCACTCTCATCATGCTCCAGTGCAGCTTAGGGCCTCAGTAGCTGTTACATATGCATTTATATGACTTTTCCTATCCATACCTCTTGTTATTGTGTGCCTTCAAGTTGTTTCCAAATAGCAACCTTAAGGTGAATGTATCATGGGGTTTTTCTTGGCAACTTTCTTCAGAGGAAGTTTGCCATTGCATTTGCTGAAGCAGAGAGAGGTGACTTGTCCAAGGTCACCCAGTGGGTTTACATGGCCAAGTAGGGATTCAGATTCTGGTCTCCAATGGTCAAACCACTATATATATCTACATTTTAAAGAAGCTATGATGTGAGAGAATAGTTGGGGAGCAGTTACATTTCCTGGTTGCCACTCCCACATGAACACATCTGAATCAATCAATCAATCAGTGAATATTTATTGATTAGCTTATGGGCCATCTCAAAGTACCATGAAACTAAATAGATGTCTATATAAAGCTCTCTACAAATATATATGAACATGTTTAAATTAGTGACAGCTAATGTTTGTCACATCTGGCAAATCTACTCCAGGTTTTAGTCTGATGTTTAAAGTAATTGTTATGAAATTATGAAGATGAGGTTCATCAGCTTGGATATCTCTTTTAATGCTGAAAGTAAAGTCAGGTGATATTTATATATGCCACTAACATGCAAGGAAACACTCCTCACTAGTCTTATAAAGGTATCTCACAGGTTTTTGCTGAGCTGCAAATAGATTTAGCTCCAAATCCTAGACTTGCGCTGCATCTGCACTGCAGAATGAATGCATTTTGACACTGTTTCAGTGCCATAGGTCAATGCTATGGAATTCTGGGATTGTTTTGGAAGACATTTAGCACACTCTGTCAGACAGTTCTGATGACACAATAGAACACAAATCCTAGTTTGTTTGATCCATATTGATTGTGGTGGAAGAAAGGGGGAGAAAGTGAACAGTATATCAGGAAGGGAGAGAGTGAGCAGTCAATGTGATCTGGACTCATTATATGCTGCAGTAATAAATTAAGGCAAGTGTACTTAATCTGTAATCCTGGAAGCCAATGTGACTAAACAGTGAGAAAACAATTTTTGTAGGCTGAAAAAATTAATTTTGTGCAGATTAACACTATGAATTCCAGCCAATATTATCCATGAGAAACACTGGCCAATCATTTTAAAAATGATCAAATTTTGGAGCTATAGAATGTTTAAATTGTAATTCAAGCATACAAAATTAATTCAGCCAGAACAAGTTTATCTGTCCCTATTGCCCAAAACATACTTCAGAAATAATCCAGTTTGAGACTGCTTTAACTACCCCGACTCAGTGCTAGAGAATCCTAGGAACTGCAGCTTATTGTGGCACCAGAGCTCTCTGACAGAGAAGGTCAAATGTCTCACAGGACGACAGTTTTCCCATGTCTGGAAACTGAATCTCTGAATGAGGGAGTTATGGGTCATGGCTGCAGAACAGAAGGAAAGAGATCAATATCAGATACATTAAATTAATAATAAGGAGGGGGAGAGGAAGAACTAAAGCCTACAAATAGTTCTGGAAAACTATTTTTTGTACAATATGAAAAATGCCCATACAAATGAATAAAAGTACCGAGAGGACCCAAAAATACAGCGTGTGTCTGTATGTCCCTTCAAATTGCCATTGACCTATGGTGACGCCATGGGCTTCATATGGTTTTGTTAGGAAAGGGATACTCAGAGAAGGTTTGTCAATATCTTCCTCTGAAATATAGCCTACAGCATCTGGTATTCGTTGGTGGTCTCCCCTCCAAGTATTAACCAGGGCTGACACAGTTTAGCTTCCAAGATCAGATGAGATGAAATACCTTCAGGGTATTTAGGCCCAACTGTTAAATACATTTTATAGGGTGACTTTACAAGAATATGAAAAAAAGTTATTCAGACTCTGAGAAAGATATTCATTGAACCTAAACAAGTATTTCACTGGTTTTAAGATACTGTTGTACTGTTGTTTTTTTAAAAAAAAACTTTATAAAAGTTAGTTTTTATTTTTGACTTTGGCATTACTTCGTTGTTGTTGTTGTTGTTTTTCTTCTTGAATGTTGTATACATGCATAAAGTTATTCATATGCTCTCTCATGATGTACAGTTGAATGTCTCCCATTCTGTTGTTGGAGAAATTAATTTCAAATGCCTGCTATGCCTTTTTTTAAACTTATTTATCACAGGATCTCAGAGGTGGATCCAGATTTAAAAAGACAAATGATCTAAAGAAGATAAAACATGTTAAGTATAGGTTCAGAACACACTGCAAAAGTAATCCAGTTTGAGACTACTTTAATTGCCCTCTCTTAGTTCTAGGGAGTCCTGGGAATTGTAGTTTATTGTGGCACTAGGGTTCTATGATAGAGAAGGCTAAATGTCTCACAAAACTACAGATCCCTGAATTCTGTAGCATTGAGTCAGAGCACTTAAAGTGGCCTGAAACTGGATTATTTCTGCACTGTGTTTTGGGCCACACAACCACTTTACAAACAACCTACAACATTTTAAAACTATAATTGAAATGTAAGCCCAGTACATACCACACCAAAAGGGAGGGCTGGAGGTGGCTGGTTTTCTTGCGGAGGGACACCGCAGCAGCCAAACTGTGCAGCATCCCTCCGACCCCAAAAGAACCCAGAAAAAACGTGTTCTTCTTGGGACGCCATGCACACGTCATAAGTGCACCATTGGCGCATTCATGATGTAAGCTACACATGGCAATGTCTATATGCTGTGCATCGCTTACGTCACAATGG
Source organism: Sceloporus undulatus (assembly GCF_019175285.1). Lineage (NCBI taxonomy): Eukaryota > Metazoa > Chordata > Lepidosauria > Squamata > Phrynosomatidae > Sceloporus > Sceloporus undulatus. The sequence continues at coordinate 119,230,405 of NC_056524.1, forward strand.
CAGCCCTCGTATGGACGGGAGGCTGCCATTATGCTGCCTCTGTAAAGTCCTAGGGTTAGGGACCGTGTGATTGGTGCGCAGCCCCTAACCCTAGAATCTCTGCCTGGATGCAGCTTCTTGGCGGCATGTGCCAATCTTTAGTCTCCTGATGTTTGAATAAAAAGCTATGTATTACTTAGTGCCTGAAAGAAACTAATGTTGGCATCAGTAAGAACTTCAGAGGGGGGGAATTCCATAATCAAGAAGCCCCCATTGATGGGACATGGTCCTTCTTGAAGAAGTATGTATAGGGAGAACATTCCTCGAAGTATTATGGTCCAGGCCCAGGCTCAAATACTGAGGTCCCAATCCATTTAGGATTTAAATGTCATCACCAGCACCTTGAATTCAGACCAGTAGCAAATTGGCAGCCAATACAGCAACTTTAGGACAAGTATTGTTTGTTTTCTCCTCTGCTTCACTGTGATATGTTCTGCTGCTGTCATTTCAATGGCTATAGCTTCTAAGTTGAGTGAATTGCAATAGTCTAATTGGGAAATTACCAGTTTATGGGTTACTGTGGCTAAGCAATCTCTGACCAAGAAAGGCTGTTGCTATTGCACCAGTCAATGCTATGTCCAAGCACTCTGAGCCATGGTGCCCACTTGGATCTCCAATGACAAAGACGGATACAGAAGTACTACCAAGGAACTAGCATATTAGATTTTTATTGTGCTTTAAAATGTAGTTATCTGTTTGTTTTCACACAACCAAAAGGTTCCATCATAGTTAGTTTAAAAAGAAATCTTGAAATTCACAATTCATGAAAACAACATACATTAGACAGACAGATTTTTTTGTAATGTGGGAAATTGTGATGAAGGAGGAAGTCCTTAGGCATTGATATGAGAACAGGCTGTAGCTAAGAAAGCTTGAAAAAACCCAGTCTTTCTGACTTCTGATATGAACTGATCTACCCCTGGTGGATGGGAATAAAGTGTCAAGCAGAATTTAGTTATTGGTATGTACATGTCCAAAATGCTTCATCATAACTGAAATATCAAAACACACTCAAAATGTATCTTTTTCAGAGAAAAATTGGAATTGGACTAGGAAGTAATGCAAAAGAACTGAAGTTAAAGAGTCCCTTATAATTTTCTTGAAAATGTATGCATTGTCCATCAGAGTGTTTGGGATGTGGATGAATTCACAAGTGGGGTTCAAAATGCAAAAAGGAGAGAGAGAAAGAGATTTGCATACCTAGTATGCACTGTTGCAATCTTTCTGGGCATGACATTGATAGGGGGGATTGGAGGAGGTTGTCTACACAGGGAAAAGGAATCATGTTTCAATTTTTTCCCCAGTACATACACAACATATGATTTCACAGTGAAATCACTTCTTTTAGGCCTTGATATGAATTGTAAAAACTCACTGTTTACTTTTCAATTGGTTTTTTTACATGTATGAAGACTGGGGTGAAATTAGAGTGGTTTTAGCTAACGGGAGGCTGAGATTAGTCTGGCAAGCTTGGTGTGTGTCACCATTTTTCCATTTATTTATTTATTTATTTATTACATTCAGGGGTTGGGGATTCTGGCCAAGGGTTGTGCTTTCTTGCTGATTCACTTATTGAGTCAGTCAGGAGGCGAAGAGAAAGCAGGAAGGGGTAATCTGATCTACCATTAGCTCCATTGGCTCTGATATGCCATGATGAAAAAAGATGTTCCTTTCCCTCACTGTGATGGCTGACAATGGAGCACTTTTATCCTGGTTGCTTCCACCCCCTCCCCAGCTCACCAGGCCACCAGATCAATAGTAAGAGGGTAGATCAGGTTACCCCCTCACCCTTGTTTGAAGAAACTTCACCAGTAAGGCTGTCCTGGAGAGGGAGTGCCAACAACTGGGTGAAGCACTCCATTTGCACCAGTCGCAGTGAAGGAGATGGACAGCTTTCATACACTGTGTACGCATATCCAGAGACAGTAAAAAAAGATTCTTTTAAAAAAAACCAAATCAGCAGATATTCATGGTGAGGAGACATTTAGACTTCCTCTCCTTACTTATGCTCACTCATTGGGACATGAAGGGGCAAGAGGACTGAATGGAGCAGACAACCAATACAAGCTTGCAAAATTGACAGGTAAACAGTAAGCCTATTGGTTGATAGACATGCTGGGGAAGGAAAAAAAGTGCATCCCTTTTGCACTGATTTGAATTTGGACATGGGAAATGTGCAGCAGTCAATATAATTTAAATCCAGTTTACTTCAAGGGGTCACCAGGAAAATGCAAGATGAGACTGATTTTTCCCCCCATAAGCATAGTCAAACCCAGATTTAAGCTTCTGTGGAACAAGAGCCTTTTTGTATACTGATCTGATAAAACAAGTCAAATATTTGGCTTTAGTTCTCTATTTAATCTAGATGCAATGTAAATTCTGCAATATAAATGAAGCCAAGAGTAAGAAGGGAGCTTTTAATTGCACAAGAAATAAATTGCCCAAGAAATGGCTGGAGCTCATTTATCATTATAACCGGTCTTTTAAATTTATTATAAGTGCACATGAGTCCTAAATTTTCAATTAAGAAAGCTCTTTATGTAGTGCAAAAGTGGTATATATGGAAAGTATTGTGCTACTGAATTCTAGGACATCCAGAAATTTAGTAGAAACCTTATTAATTATATAGCACTTACAAATTTCATTGCTTAAAAAGAGCCTTATTTTTACTAATTTAGTGAGACAAACTGTATTTTCAGATCAGCTTTCTGGATGCTCCGATATGGCAAATCCCACCATCATTGCTTTATTTACCTAGAAAATTAATTTAGAAGCATGCAAGTCTACTCATAGCTTATATATGCAAATGACTTCTCTTTGGCAAGAATACTATGCTGTGAAAGCTGGCAAAAAGGTTTGTGAGCGACTTTTGCTTTGCCAGCTAGCCTCTGATCATTTCTTGGAAACAAATTTCAAGAAAGACAGATGAACAACAGACCTGTAAGGCTTACTTTCTTGCCCACACATTTTCCCAGTTAAAAGGTATCAGTTTTACATCACTGGGTTAAAGTCAATAACTTTACTTCTAATTATTCTGCTTCTCATTTTACCTTATGTAGAAGTTAAGCCTTATACATCCCATTTTCTCAGAAATAAATCCCAAATGGTTAACTCTGTTTTACTCCCAAGTAGGTGTATAAATAGTAGCCTAAAGCTAGGAGATGGAATTCATGAGCTGGAATCCTTTTGGTGCATACTGCATGCATAATACTCCATTATACAAACAGTTACACTTTCCTCAGGCTCAGGCAAAGAGAAGAAGGAAGAGAGGGAAGCAAGCAGAAAAATGGCTTCTGGGTTTCAGCCACCTATTTCTCCAGCTCATGTTTTCTGGAAGAGTTCACCAGGATTAAGGTGCTGGCCTGGATAACTGCCTGTTATGTGGTGAAAGATGGGTGACTCAGGCTGCATCTGCACTGCAGAAATAATCCAGTTTGACATCAATTTAACTGCTATGGCTCAGTGCTATGAAATTCTGAGAACTGAAGTTTTGCGAAACATTTAGCCTTCTCTCTCAAAGAGCTCTACTCCCACAAACACTGAAGTTCTCATAGTTCTACAGCATTGAGCCATGACAGTTAAAGTGGTGTCAAACTGGAATATTTCTGCAGTGTGGCTGCAGCTTCAGAATCACTAACCTCTTCTACTATCACAACCAACTTTTATTTTCTATCTGCAACCTTCTTTGGTATGCCATCTTTTCCCCAAACAACATTCATTACATCAAGAGAGCTAGCAGGATCCCAGGAGGCTGAATACAGCTGTGTGTTTTATTTATTACGTAACTTTTGTTTGTTTTTAAACATTTTTATTGTTTTAATTTTGATGATATTGATTGTTGTTGTTTTAAAATGCATTGGTAGATTTTAATAGATTTCTTTCTGTGAGCTGCCTTGGGTACCATTCCGGGAGAAAGTTAGCATACACAATAAATACATAAATAAATTTGCAATTTAAAGCACATTTTCATGATGGCCATAGCCTGATGCAGAAACGCAATGGAACAAAGGTACAAAAGAAAAGAAAATGTAAAAGTGACAGACCAAAATTAAGTTCCTTCCACATGTATTTGACATTGAAAACGCTGCAGCTGTAGTGTGGCAAGCAGCCAGGAACAAACATCATTTGCAGGGCTGTATATGAAATTTGCATGAAAAAAATGAGAGAGAGAGAGAGAGACTGAATTATGTGCCCTATATAGTAAATAAATGTGCATGATTGATCTTATTTTTCACTTACACTACTTTGGTAAGATGGGGGAAAGAGGAAATAGCATTCTTGCCCTGTCATCTTTCCATACTTATCTGAATGCATTTCAGTTAGCAACTCCTCTAGCGTCTCCTCTGCTTCTAAGATTTTACCAGCCATTATCCCATTTTGATTAGTTTATCTTCACATAATGTATACTGCATATATTCTTTAAGGATGGTGAGTGCTGAGGTTCTGATGGAGCGCTATGCAATCTCCCTTGCTCCATTATTCTATATTATAGGAGCACACAAAATAATTTTCAGTGCTGTTCTAAATGAGAAAGACCTAGGCAAATTGTTTTGTTGTTTTGACCATTTTTACTGGACCAGGAATAAGAAAATTGGGGGCATTCTGAAATTTTGGCCTACAGGTCCACCAACACTATCAGTATGACCAGTGGAAAGAGATTTGGGAGCTCCAGTGCAAGACATCTAGAAGATCCTCCCAAGCTCCTTTCTTTTTTAAATAACAAATTGAGCTTCACCTTTCCTCAATAGGAGCAAAAGTAGCTAACATCAGTGATTGTGAATCTGACTATCAACTGTGAATTCACAGAATTTGGTGGAGCCTTTTGGTTAGCACTGAAAACATTTTACACACATCATAAAGTTATAATCAGAAGAAATTGCATGGATTCTGATCCAGTCTAAGAACCAAAGTAGGATCTCCGTGCTCTCCCATCCTCTTTGCATTTTTTATGGAACTCTTTACACTGTTACTAGAATTTAATCCACAAATGCATAGGGTAATAAATGGCAATTGTTATCTGTTTAATTTGTTTGTAGATGAAACTACCATCTCATTCTCAGATCTGCAGGTTGAAATTCCTAAAGGTCTTAACACTTTAAAAAGGGATGCTTCGGGTCTGTCAATTTAAAAATAAAAATATATATTAGGTCTTAATTTTCTAAACAAAGTCAAGAGAATTTATAGTTATTGACAAACTTTCCATCTCTTTGGACTTCAGTAAATACCCATGAGTGATATTAATGAAGAAAATAAAGAAATTGATCATCTTACATTTTAGCCCACCTGTTAAAATGCTAAAACAAAGGACCAAAAAAAAAAAATGGAAATATTTAAAACTACCTTGGCCTGGTCACATAACAGCAATCAAAATGTCAGTCCTTCCAAAATTTGCATGCCTGTTTCTGATGCTTCCAGCAGGAATTCCAGGTTGGGTGTTCAAAGACTGGCAAAACCTAATTGTGAAATCTTTGCATAAAGGGAAAACAAATATTTGCCTTGTAAAAGCTGCTTTATTTAATAGCAAAGATACAGCAATTTTGGATATTCTCACCTCTAAGATTTATTGTGAATCTTTTCAAATAAGGCAGTGGTTGAGATCCACTTAAAATTCTATTGAGTGTTCTAGTTAGTTTCTGAACCTCCTAGCACTTTGTTGTCTTTGGCTCTCTCTCTCTCTCTTCTCCCAAATTTCCAAGAAGATACTATAAAATGTTCCCTACATTTAATTTTAAAAGGCTCTAATAATCTGGAGACCATGGAAGAGAAAATTAATTCCTGCTCCACCACCTTTGATACCATTTCTGTGTCATCCTTTGTTTGTTAACATGGATAAATGGAAACAATTTAAGTTTGGGAAACAGGCAGGACTATACAGACATAGGACTTATTAAGCTGCCCCTTTAGGACTGTCTGTACCAGTCCTGGGATTCACCTAGACCATGGGTAGGCAGTTAGGTGTCCATGTTGATGTCACAGGCCATCAGCTTTTTTTGGGGGGGGGGATTACCCTAAATGCCCCTAGAGGATATGAAGATGATTTATTCAGTTTTATTTTTTATTTCACTCTCTCTGGCCTTTTTGAGTTAAAATAATACTTCTTTCCCAGCAGGAAGTAAAACAGAAGATGAAACAAAACATGGTGAAATTGCCATATACTTCAGGAGGCATTTTGAGGCATTTGAAGGGGAATTTTTTTAGGGTTTAGATGTTTTTTTAAATGGCCACAGAAACATAACCTGCCTTTTAATAAGTCTCCATAATGCTTATATTGCATAAAACATGGGAAGGCCAAGTAAAATTAAAGGACTTTGTCATAGAATTCAATGCTTTGGCTCACGCTTATTTTTAATACAATGTAAAAAATTAGAGATATGATTCAGTGAATTTTTTCATGTCTTGTTCAAGAGATGCCAGTGACTTACCTGAAGTGCATATATGGACACAACTAAAGGAATTGCTTATATGATGTATCTTCTTTCCTTTACTCTCAATCATCCTTTCGTCCTCCCACATCAAAAAGCTCAGCTTGTGCCAGCCAGCAGATTTGCCTGCACTTATTGTGGTCTCTGCAGCCGAAGAGAGTTGTGAAATACAATTGTATTAAAAAGACTAATTGCATTCTTGGCAAGGGTAGCTGATCCCACATCTCTCTCTTTCCTTTTTTAAGTATGATGTTTTCTTTATTATTTTTTTAAAAAGAGTGTGATATTTTAAGCCCTAAGAAATAAGCTGTTTCCCAAATCTCATTTCCTTGGAAGCTGTCTACTTTGCCTATAGCCAAGGCAGCCTCTGGCTGTTCTTTATTTCAGTTCAAATGAGAGCAAAACTAGCCTCAAGTTTGCTGAGCTTTGCATACAATACTTAGTGATTAACACTGTTTGTGGCAAAATGTCTATTCCTTATGCAATAGTTAACTGTGGAATGAAGAGTTTTCTAGCATAAAGTGATTTCCACCAGTAGGCAGAACTAGAACTGATTGTTTACTGTTAAAATTTCTTGCCTTGTTGAATGGTTTTCCCATGGTATTGCTGGGATCCCTGGAATTCCATCAAAATTTATGAAGTGTGATTTAATGAGAAGATTAACAATCATAATAGCAAATAGAGTGGATCAAAGACAGCTTGTTCAGATGAGCCACACAATCTGTTTCAGGCACTCTGCATTTATATTGACTTAGTGTAGGACAAGGCCTGAATTTCTCCTGTCACAAAATGGTATAGTCCTCTGTTTAACTTCTGTCTGTTGTTGTTGTTAACTCCCCTCGAATTGATCTCGACTCATGAGGACCCTATGGATGAGACATTCCAAGACCCCCTGTCCTCCACTGCTCTGCTTAATTCCTGCAACCCCATGCCTGGCATCTGCTTAATAGAGTCCATCCATCTGGCATGTGGCCTTCCTCTTTTCCTATTTCTCTTCACCTTTCTCAGCATTATTGTCTTTTCCAATGAGTCCTTCCTTCTCATGATGTGTCCGTACAACAGCCTCAGTTTGGTCATCTTGGCTTCCAGGAAGGTTTCTGTCTTGATCTGCTCTAGGACCCATTTGTTTGACTTCTTGGCTGTCCATGGTATCCTCAGCACTCTTCCCCAGCACCACATCTCAAATGAATTGATTTTCTTCCTATCTTCTCCTAGTACAACAAAGCAAATATGATATAATAGGTATCACTGAAACCTGGTGGGATGAGTCTCATGATTGGAATGTGGAAATAAAGGGGTATAACCTTTTAAAGAGAAATAGTCCAAACAAGAAAGGAGGAGGAATAGCACTATATGTCAGAGATATTTACAACAGTGAAGAGATCCAGGACATCAATCATGGAAGCCAGGTGGAGAGCATCTGGGTAAAAATTAAAGGGGAGGGAAACAACAAGGATGTTACGGTGGGAGTCTACTACAGACCCCCAAGTCAGACTGAGGAATTGGATGATATCTTTCTAGAACAGATGACCACACAGTCAGAAAAGAGAGATGTAGTAGTGATGGGCGACTTCAACTACCCTGATATTTGTTGGAAGTCAAACTCAGCAAAATCCTCAAGGCCTAGCAAATTCCTCACTTGCCTGGAAGACAATTTCATGGTCCAAAAGGTGGAAGAGGCAACAAGGGGGTCAGCTATTTTAGATCTGATCCTAACCAACAAGGATGACTTGGTTAATGGGGTGCAAGTGGTGGGATCATTAGGTGGAAGTGACCATGTTCTCCTGGAGTTTGTAATACAGTGGAAAGGAGAAGCCAGGCATAGGCAGACACGCATCCTAGACTTTAGGAGAGCGGATTTCAGTAAACTTAGAGAAGTATTGAGGGCAATTCCATGGTCAGAAATACTAAAAGATAAAGGAGTTCAGGACGGATGGGACTTTCTCAAAAGGGAGATACTGAAGGCACAATTTCAAACAGTTCCAATGAGAAAGAAAAATGGGAGGTGTCTCAAGAAACCAGGATGGATGACTAAGGAACTTTCAACTGAGCTAAGTTTGAAACGGAACATGTATAAGAAATGGAAAAAGGGGGAAATCACAAAAAAGGAATTCAAAGAAATAGCAGGCATGTGTAGGGGTAAAGTCAGAAAAGCTAAAGCACAGAATGAACTCAGGCTTGCTAGAGAGGTTAAGAACAATAAAAAGGGCTTTTTTGGATATGTCCGCAGCAAAAGGAAGAAGAAGGAAATGGTAGGGCCACTGCGTGGAGAAGATGGCAAAATGCTAACAGAAGACAGAGAAAAGGCAGAATTACTCAACACCTTCTTTGCCTCAGTCTTCTCAGAAAAGGCAAAGGGTGCTCAACCTGAGGATAATGGAGCAGAGGACAGAATAGGGGAATTTCAGCACAGAATAAGTAAAGAGATAGTAGAGGAACACCTTGTTAATCTAAATGAATTTAAGTCTCCGGGACCAGATGAACTCCATCCAAGGGTATTAAAAGAACTGGCAAATGTAATATCGGAGCCATTGGCAATAATCTTTGAAAACTCCTGCAAAACAGGAGAGATCCCAGCAGACTGGCGGAGGGCAAACGTTGTCCCCATCTTCAAAAAGGGGAAAAAAGAGGATCCCAACAATTATCGTCCAGTTAGTCTGACATCAGTACTAGGAAAGATTCTGGAGCAGATCATTAAACAGAGAGTCTGTGAACATCTAGAAGGCAATGCCATAATCACAAAAAGTCAGCATGGGTTTCAGAGAAACAAGTCATGCCAGACAAACCTGATCTCTTTCTTTGATAAAATTACCAGCTTGGTAGATGAAGGGAATGCTGTGGATATAGTATATCTTGATTTCAGTAAGGCCTTTGACAAAGTTCCCCATGACATTCTTGCAAACAAGCTTGTAAAATGTGGGCTAGACAAAGGAACTGTTAAATGGATTAGTAATTGGTTGACCGGCCGAACCCAAAGGGTGCTCAACAATGGCTCCTTTTCATCCTGGAGAAAAGTGACCAGTGGGGTCCCACAGGGCTCTGTCCTGGGCCCAGTGCTATTCAACATCTTTATCAATGACCTGGATGACAGAATTGGAAGCATACTTATCAAATTTGCAGATGATACCAAATTAGGGGGAATAGCTAATACCCCAGAGGACAGGATCAAGATTCAAAATGACCTGAATAGACTAGAAAGCTGGGCCAAAGCTAACAAAATGAAATTCAACACGGAGAAATGTAAGGTATTGCACTTAGGGCGGAAAAATAAAATGCACAGATATAGGATGGGTGACACCTGGCTGAATGAAACTACGTGTGAAAGGGATCTAGGAGTCCAAGTAGACCACAAGTTGAACATGAGTGAACAGTGTGATGCGGCAGCTAAAAAGGCCAATGCTATTTTAGGCTGCATCAATAGAAGTATAGTGTCTAGATCAAGAGAAGTAATAGTGCCACTGTATTCTGCTCTGGTCAGGCCCCACCTAGAATATTGTGTCCAGTTCTGGGCGCCACAATTCAGAAAGGACATTGAGAAACTGGAGCGTGTCCAAAGGAGGGCGACAAAAATGGTGAAAGGTCTGGAAACCATGCCCTATGAGGAACGACTTAGGGAGCTGGGGATGTTTAGCCTGGAGAAAAGAAGGTTAAGAGGTGATATGATCGCCCTGTTTAAATATTTGAAGGGATGTCATATTGAAGAGGGAGCAAGCTTGTTTTCTGCTGCTCCAGAGAACAGGACCTGGAACAATGGATGCAAGCTGCAGGAAAAGAGATTCCACCTGAACATTAGGAGGAACTTCCTGACAGTTAGGGCTGTTCGACAATGGAATGCACTCCCTCGGAGGGTGATAGAGTCTCCTTCCTTGGAGGTCTTTAAACAGAGGCTGGATGGCCATCTGTCAGGGATGCTTTGATTTGGATTTCCTGCATGGCAGGGGGTTGGACTGGATGGCCCTAGTGGTCTCTTCCAACTCTATGATTCTATGATTCTATGATTCTTTCTTAACTGTCCAGCTCTCCAATCATTACATGCTAATAGGGAATATAATGGCTTGTATGATTCTAACTTTTGTGCTCAGTTTAGGGTTGCCATATCCTTCTTTCTCTAAACTAAAATGGGGTGGACACCCTGCCCGTTCCCAGCCTCGCAACCAATCAGAGAGATCTGCAGCCCGGGAGGCTAGATCTGATTTAAAATGCTAAGTGATAAGCTCCTGAATGTCTGCTTTTTTTTTCCTTTTTTAAAGTCTGGGATCCTGGTCTGGATACTATAATGCAGCTTGTTTCATTTTCTGCTTTATGCTGTGTAAAGAAAAAGATGCAGATTACACACCTGATCAGCCAAGCATTTGTTGCCACAGTGGACTATCTAGGCTGGCTCCATTTGTCAAGTCCTCTACATCACTGAGATTGTGATGAGAAGGAAAAGAAGACAAGACATAAAGATCTCAGCAGACGTCAAGTAGTGAAACAGTAACAGGCTGGCATTGCCATAGCATTACCCCTTCAGGGTACTTTGCCTCCTACCATGATTTGGTTTCAGCTTAATTGTTTCTATCTGCCCTGCCCAGATAAATTTACTGAGGTTTTTACAGTCATAGAAACTGATTTAATAAGGAAATTGAAATCTAGTCCTTGAATCTAGGGAACAGGAATCAACGTTCCTTCACTAGTGTGCACTAGGAAACAGGTGTATTTGAATATGTACCTGGCATCTCCCATCTGGATGGAGGGCTGAAACTTGTGGATGGTTTCAGCAAGAATTGTGATCAGAAGTGTCCCATCAGGCTGCTCAAAGGCTGCTAAACTCTGGTTAGCCCTCTCCTTGCTCACCCCAATGACAGATAAATATTTTCCCCCCATGCACATCTTTGAATTTTAATTACAAAGGCATAAGCAATCATGGGTGTGTAAAGTGGTCATTTTTTAACAAAAATCTTTCACTGGACATTATATTTTAAATAAGTTTTAAGTGTTTTAACTATTTTAATCATGTTTTAAATAATATTGCTATTTGATTCTTGTTTAACCAACGTTTTAGTGTATTCTTTTAAAAATAATTGTAAGCGAGGTACCAGCATCATAGAGGTACAAGTGTCAATCCCATTCATAAGGGTTATGGTCTACAATATCTACTTGTTAGAGCATACAGCTTTTGGGCAGTTTCCCCCCGCCCCAGGAGGGAAACATAGGTATTGAGAGAGGGGAAAGAAACATTAAAGATGTGTATACATAATGCAAAAAATACAGTTTAGAATTGATTTCAACAAGTGGGTGGAGTAAATGAATGAAAGGGAAATTTATTTAGCAGTTCAGCATCTGGGTACTAAATAGACTGATAGAAATTTATTGGAGACTAACTGGGAAGTCAGTTTGATCTGGGAGTCATGTGGAAATTAATCAAAGAATTTATTTGAGGTGATTTGGATGGGAAACATATTGTCACATGTTTTGTGATTTTTTTACAGTACATTCCAGCAATCATTACACAAAACGCATTGTGGACCCATATTGTGGAATTTTTTTCATCTCCATGGTTTTTTCCTACCATGAAAGAGAAGAAAAGGAGGGAGCTACTAAAATGAATTGCAACTTATCTATGGAGCTTATAGCTCAGCATTTTAAACTGGCTCCAGCCTCACGTGCTGAAGCCAGGACATGGGATAGAGGCAGAGATTATCTCAAACTACATCACTGCCAAATCACTGGCCACCATCAACTCGGGTCATAGCCGCACTCCGTCACCACTTTTAAAAGTCGGAAAACTTTCCAGTCTTAAAAGTGCTGGAGGAGCATGGCTTGGACCTGTCTGGGACCTGTGCTGATGGCAGCCAGTGGTTCATTGGCAATTTAGTGTGTGATAATCCTGACCTCCATCCCACGTCCCAGCTCCAACCCAGAAGGATGGAACCAATTTAAAATGTTAAGCGATAAGCTCCTATATTTCTTTGGCAGGAATCAGAAATGGAAGAGTATGTGAGCGAAAATGCACAAGATCTTTTCAAAACATATCTGAGCTGGAGTTATTTATTCAAATATATTTTCTTATATTCATAGCCTGTTTGACCAGGCTATGGTCACAAGTGTAAGTATCTATACTTCTACCCAAACATCTCAGAGAAAGCTAACTATGGGGCAAAACAGACAGTGAAAATATTTCAAGTAGGAAAGCTTTGACTCCAGGCCCTACATCCAATTGCTAGTCCCAACTAGAGTAGCTCCAGTGAATCAAACAGAACTTGGAGAGTCTTCCCTTATGTAAGATCAGTTGATTCAATTGGCCTGCTCTGCTTGGGACTAGCAATTGAATTTAGACATGGCAACTTTTTCCACCTGGTGCTGACTATAAAACAATGGCAGTCATATTCTGAAATATGTCATTCTGTTAAAACATTAGCTTGCAGAGGAAACTTTCATCACCCATCATTTCATCACATCTCCTGAGAAACTTCCTTAGGAGACACATCTTCTCCTTCCCCCAAGGATATCTAAATAAAATGTGCAAAGCAATTTTTCCATCCCCAAAACTTCACAATTCAAACAACCCTGTATTTGTTTGAAGTGTTTCCTGAGGAACCTTTTCCCCCCTCCTGTTGTCTGTGCCAATTAGTCATCCTGTCTACAAGTGGAAACTGATGCCATGCAAACATTTTCTGTAATCTTGTGTGTGTACGTGTGCATGTGTGTTTAATGTGCCAAAAGATTAATGGTGTCTGCCAAATTAAAACTGAAAAGCTTAGTGTATCACAAAATGTAAAGAAAGCTGGGTTAAACAAAAGCCATTTCAGCAAAAGGGAAAAGTGGAAAAAAACAACAACTTTTGATCTGAAGTACCTTTAGAATTTATATAGTGCAGAAAATGAGTATTGAGTAAGTTATGTTATTTCACTTTGTATACATGGAGCAAGATCTCTGATAGGCAGAACAGTACTGCAACCTTGAATAATGTACTGCTTTTGGTTTGAGGGATTTGGGGAAAACACTCGTGAAGGAAACTTCCAATTGTACAACTAGAGCTTCAGTCTTTTGCACAGTTAGCTGCACTCCACACACCAGAACGAACTACTGAGTGAACAGGTATTTGACAGGGCATCAAAAAAGTGAAGTAAACTAATGTAGAAAATTTTTCCACAAGTTCATTATAGTGTGTTTTCCAAGTTTAGCTGTTTTTAACTATCACAGGTGTAAGTATCTACACTTCTACCCAAACATCTCAGAGAAAGCTAACTATGGGGCAAAACAGACTGTCAAAATAAACAGATTTCTGGCTGGCTTAGAGGTAGGGCATTTGAAGCCAGCTGGAAAGCACACCCAAGTTGCACTATGGGGAGAAAAGCCAGACTAAAAAGGAGCTGGATTTTTCTGTTTCTTCCGGGAAAGTGTACACCTTCGCATGTATGTATAAATGTGCCACTGCCAGGGCAGCTCTAAAGGGGCACTCTTTACAAACTCTAACTCTAATTGGGCATATAAGCACAGAGTTGCAGGAGCACAGTTAAAAGGGATGGATCAGCTGTACCCAAACTGTGAGGGTGGCAATGTCCAAAAGAGAAACTGTGACACCTTTCATGGAGATGAGTACAACATACATAAAACAGTCAAAGACAGGGCATGGGGTGAAGGGGGGATGATTATACCATGCTAGCAGCTGCATGGGCACACCTCTGCTCCGATGCCTTGTCCCAGTGTAGCGCTATACCATGCACAGGGATGGTGGGGAAACAATTTTTTAAAAGTACCCATTGGTACAGCTTGAAGCCTTGCCATGCAGTCATGGCATATGCACTCCAGCTGTCTTGGGGAGTGGTTGGTGGGGTTGATGGAACTTCAATGAAACTTTGGGCAAGGCAGCTTCAAGCTGCTTTTTCCTGTCTGTTTCACCTCTTAGTCCCTCAGACACTCTCCCATCCAAGATTCAAGACCATTTTATAAGGATGCTGTGCATCCAGAACTGTTAAATTCGCAGCAGACCAAAAATGGTTGAACAACACTGTGTGCTGACTGAGTAACAGGTTGTGAATTTACTACATCACCTTGGCGGGTTACAGACGGGCAGGGGAGGACGTCTTGGAGGTGTATTCAGCTGAATACGGAGCCTTCAGATGGCCCGCCCCGGGGGCGTACTTCAGGTGTTGGGGCTTCCACAAGGGGGGCAATGAAGACGCCTCACCTGGGTCCGTTTCGGACCCGTAGCTTCCATACCGCCGCCTCGGAGGACGCCGCAAAAAGAGAGGCAGCTTCTGCACGGGCGGCCCAAACCGCGGCTTTTTTCCCCCTTTGCCGGCTGGCGGATGCGCAGCTGCGCAGCTGCAGCGCTCAGCAGCAGCGGCAGAAAGCCTATGGGCACATTTAAAGTGCCCAAGCCCCTTTAAAACTTTTTCCCCCGCTCTGCCCAAGAACAATGATGGTCTCCTGCCAGCTGGTGATCAGCTGGTGTTGGCATCCTTGTCCGCTTGCACTTTGCCAGTGTCACCAGCATCATGGATGCCTCCTCTCCTTTGGTCCCCGCGCTCCTGCTGAATCTGCAATGTGCAGCCACAGCTGTCTCCGCTGCCACCGCTGTCCCCCTGCCATCCCCCATCACCTCCCTTGTACATATGTAAATATTTACAGTTTTAGCGTTTTTTATTGTTAGGTGAAAATGGCACAGGAATGTGTGTAGGGGGTCACTTTAAAGTCCAAACCTTCCAAGCAGCGCATGCGTACATGTTGCTCTAGAGTTAGGGTTAGGGTTAGGGTTAGGGTTACGAGTCTTAAAATGCGCTGCAGCTGTGCTGCAGCTTCCACACCTGCATGGCAGCTGACGCTGCAATTAAAGCCTGACTGCAAACTGCGCATGTTCCAAGACCCCAACTCATTATGCGACGCAGCAGACACGGAGCTTTTAAATGGGCAACTTAAAGTAGCGGCGTAGCAATTCTGGTGTACCGGTGCAGCAGCTCTCATGGCTTCGTCCACTTCTCGATATGTGTCAGCATTCAGGTAGGACTGCTCCAGTTTCTGCAAAATGTTTGGCTGGGACCATATAGCTATGAGGTCAGCCGTCTTAGTATGAGACCAAGACGTCCCCCTGCCTTTTTTCGGGGTGCTGATGGATGGCTGAACCATCCTGCCTGGTGGCAAAGGGGAGCCGCCACACAGCTGTGCCAGGAGCAGCCGAACTGTGCCCGTTCCCAGGTGAAAATGGCGCAGGAATGTGTGTAGGGGGTCACTTTAAATTCCAAACTTTCCCTTATCACTTTCTACAACCAAAACATCTGCCGGCAAAACTTACAACTTCCCGCGATTCTAGCAATGCATGTGCACAAGTGGCTCTAGGGTTAGGGTTACGAGACTTAAAATGCGCCGCAGCTGTGCCGCAGCTTCCACAGCTGCATGGCATCGGACGCTGCAATTAAAGCCTGACTGCAAACCACGCATGTCCCGGACCCCGACCCATTATGCGACGCAGCTGACACGGAGCTTTTAAACCGGCAACTTATATTTGCGGCGTAGCAATTCTGACGTATCGGTGCAGCAGCTTACATACGGAGATGCGCAGGTACGCCGCAAATCAAAAAGAAGCGGAAAAAAGCAGCACCTTTTTAATGCCGCTTCTTCCCGCTTGGGGCGTGCGGGGGGCGTGTTCATGACGGCATTCAGGTAAGGCCCGTCTGAAGGCTCTACCTTCATCATGTCATGAATACACCCCTTTTTGCCCGTCTGTAACCTGCCCTTGTAAGGGAAAGTGAATGGCATACTTTGTAACTAGAGACCTTGGAACAAGGAACAAAAAGATCAATGTCTTCCCTCCTATAGAATGAACTATATGAAGGTCTAGCAAAAAGCATAAATCAGTGCTTTTGCTATAGGAGAACTAGTGTTGGGAGTTGTTTCACCTGAACTAGATTGGGAGGATCTCAGCCTTCACCCTGTCCATTTTCTCCATGGCTGGCTCATAAACACCCTGAACAACTCTTGGGAGGATCTCAGCCTTCACCCTGTCCATTTTCTCCATGGCTGGCTCATAAACACCCTGAACAACTCTTAGTTGTGACTTGAGAACTTCCAGCCATGCTGCAATAGAATTCAAAATATCTGAGACATTGCTTGAAAGACTAGTAGTAGGCTAGGAAGTGGATGAAGAACAAGGCACCCCAAAAATATTTGGAGCAGCTTGTGAAGGCAACAACATGTCTTAAAATAAGTGGGATGCAAATAAAGGATTTTATCAATGCTCTGTGCTAACACTGTCTGCAAGTTCTTTGATTCTTATTCTTATACAGGAACAATTAGGTTTTCTGATGAAAGCTATGGTAATTAGTTTTTGATGATGCTGAAAGGTGCTTATTGATTGCATTCTGTTCTTACAGATGTGGATGTATATTATCCAACTTATCAAATTCTGGCTTTGCAGCTTTGGAAGTGAACATCATTAAAAGTGAGACTTGATTTAATGATGTTAGAATGAAAACATAACATGGGGCCAATCCACCTCAGCTCTGAAGAAGGAAAAATAGCCAGAAGGGAAGGGATAAAAAGTTGTGTTGGAAGAAAAAGGAGCCATGGTTGGAACATGTAGTATTCATGTAATACCTGCCAGCTTGCAAGCTGGAACAGACCTGATATTGCTGTAATTGGCATGCTCTAAGACACACTTCTGGAATCAAAACACATCCCAGAATCAACCTCACTCTTGCTTTTTGTTCAGTGACAAGCAATGCATGATCTTTGTCATCAAGCTCAAAAAAACCCAGAACAAAACATCTATATGTACCAGCAGCAAAGGATCGAGTCTACCCATATGAGTTATCTATGTATTTATCTCGACTGCTGTCTTTCTTTATTACTTCTAGTTCGTTTAAAAAAACATTAGATGCAAAAACTTGTAGGTAAAGGAAAGTGATACTGCTGTTGTAAAACACTCTGAGGGCACATTCACACTTATGTTTTTGTACCGAGGAGATCTGGATCTCTGCCGTGATGCGATACTAAATTAAAGTTCCCACTATGTTTACCAATATTGAATTTCTCCATGGCATTTTAACACAATTGCCATTCATACTGCTGTCATATTTATTTAAAATGGAACTTCCATTTTTACCACATTTGATCATTCTCGGGTTTTTTGTTGTTGATTAAATGATGCACATCTTGATCATTCCACTTCCTCTTACACTGTTGGTGATGTGATTCTGCTTCCATTGTCATGGGTAGTTCGAATCTGAACACAAAAAGTGTGTAAATCTATAAATGAGCCTTCCAGTGCTAAGCCAAGGGAAATGGAAGCAGTGGTGGAAAAGCTGACCAGATTTATGGATTCAATGTCTTTCCCACCACAACCGCATGCCAAGAGAGGAAAAAAAGCAGGTGGGAGGCCAAGACCAGGTGGGATGTGTATGTTCCGCCCCTCTGCACATAACATCTCCCTTCTTGTTTTGGAAGAATTGGTTCAGAGTGCCCCAAATCGAATTGACAGTGCATTCTCATTTGCGGTGAGCCACATATTTTCAAAAGATATGGGGGAGGGGGGGACCCAGTATCAAATATACCAGGTAAGTGGGTTTTTAAACAGGCCCCCTGAAAAGTGTACAGAGTGCACTCGGTGCAAATATAAATGCCATGGAAAGCACGCATTCTAGACTTTTTACACTATATAAGGCCCGATACACATGGACACAAAGTGGTGTACCACTGCTGATACTAGAGTTCTAGAGTGCGCAGTAACTACATGCTCCCAAACCCTAGTGTGTATGCACACTGCCATGACTGTGCGGCCCCACCCACACAGATTGTGCATCCATGACGTGTTCTGTGTGACATGTCCAAATGGCGCATCGCACAGGACATGTCACCACACCACTGGAGGGTGATTATTGCCACCACTTTCCTAGGCAGATTGGGGCTGCACCAACTGCATGCCACAGCCCTGTTCTGTCCTTGCTGCAGCACAAAAAGGAGGTCCAAAAAGCGGCTTCTTTTTGCAAAGTGTGAAGGGCACCATAGCCACCGGTGCTGTGGCTTTTTAGCTCTTCTTTGGTGTAGCGCATGTATGCACCATGCCAAGAGAGCACCGTGACACCTCCCGCCATGCGGTGGGGCATTCAACATCACATCGACATGGGGCAGAGTCAGGGTGTGCAGTGTGCAGTTACCATGCCCCCACTCCCCCCAATGACAGTGTTTATCAGACTCTTCAACAGATGTCTCAATGAACATTTTAAGATAATGTACAAATTCAATAGATCTTACATATGGCAAATAGAAAAAACATCCTTGTACAGATGTTATGTTCTTTAGAGTCTGGAGTAAGATCACTCCTTTCATATCTTGTTTCTCATGTAAAGTCTTTGCTACTCTTTTTACCTGGGTTGAGAAAGAAACATCTATAATATTAGGACACTGTGGTGCCATTTCTTCTTTTCATATGCTCTCAAATTTCTGATGTTATGTTACAGTTTTGCAAAACAGCAAGGCTTTAACAGAGCACATATCATTGCGATTTTAGAGAAATTTTAGAGGAGTTCTCCCTACTCAGTAGATTTTTAATTCAGAGAGTTGCCATGATGCCTCTGGTGGTATCTTGTGTTTTTGTGTGTTTTACATGCTCTTTCTAGTTATACGTAATTCTTCTAACCCTGTAAAGTTGGTAAGGGGGAGCCTAGACTAAAAGGGAGTGTCTTGCCCAAGGTCATGTTATAATTTCACAACACAGCCAAATTTTGAACCATGGATGTCTGGACTTGTTGATCATTCCCTTCTGGCACTTAAACTGTTGGTGTGTGTGCGGGGGTGGGTGGGGGTGAGGGAGAGTTGCAATCTGTGAAGATTCTCATCAGTCTGGGAGTTTCCTTGTCAAGGCTTGCTCACACTAGGAGATGTTTTATTTATTTTTTTACCATTTTCCCAATATTGTTTAAATATTCTTTTCATTCCTAAGCATCAGAAAAAGACAGATTAAAGCCGCAGACAGCAAATATTGGGACAGCCATGGAAATCTCAAATTATTCCTTCTGAATTCTATTAGCTATCCCCCTCTGTTTGGCTTGTGAAAACAATTGTTTTCATGCCTCACAGACTATCCTGCTCATAGAATGATAGAGCTGGAAGGACCATCCAATCCATCCTCCTGCCATGTAGGAATACACAATCAAAGCACTTTTGGCAGATGGCCATCCAGCTTCTGTTTAGAAACCTCCAAAGAAGGAGGTTTCATCACACTCCAATGCAGAGCATTCAACAGCCAAACAACTCTTACTGTCAGAAAGGTCTTTGTGATGTTTAGGTGGAGACTCTTTTCTTGTGTTTTAAATCCATTGCTCAGTGTCCTACTCAAAGAGCAGCAGAAAACAAACTTGTTCTATCCTCAGTATAATACTCTTTCAAATATGGCTATCCTCTCACCTCTTAACCTTCTCTTCTCCAGCTTAAATACACCCAGTCCCTTAGGCTCTTCCTGATAGGACATGGCTTCCAGACCTTTCAGCATTTTGGTCATGCTCCTTTGGACACTTTCCAGCTTTTCAATGTCCTTCTTGAATTGTAGTAATGGACAAGCTCACTGGTATCAAAGCCTTACTATGTAATCTTGTATTCTGTCACCATTGTTGAATAATCTTTTGTTGTTTTCTATGTACACACACACACACACACACACACCAGTTTGATTTTTAAAATTTTTATATTTATGTTTTTATGTTTTTACATTGTTTTTAATTTGCATTGTTTTACATTTGATGTTAGTAATTTTGAGGCCATATATTGAGAGAAAGCTCGGATATAAATAAATAAAATGATGATGGTGATGATGATGATCATGATGATGATGATGATGATGATGATGATGATGACATATTCCAAAATGTGTGTGTGTGTATGTTTAAAAAAATCATTTAAAGTATTTTTAGCCTTAACCTGCCTAGATTTTGGAGGTTCTTTTGGTGGCCTTTACTTGACTCCAAAGATTAAAGCCTTGAAGGGGATTCTCCATAGCTGTTAAGTTAGCCTTTGAGCTGAAGAATCAAAGCTTGCACTATGAGTGTCCTTTGTATTAAACAATTTCCATCATTTGATGCCTGACTGCTTTTAAAATGAAAACATGAAAAAATGCTTAAAGAGCTAATACTGGAAAGAAAGAAAAAAGATATTTCCACATGCTGTTCTTACAGACATTTAATGGAGAGATGTGTTCTTACCTCTTTTCCATTTAAATCTCTCGTTTCCCCCCAACACTATAGGAATTTGGAAGGGTTTTTCTTCCTGAGACTGCTAGAGTAATAATTTCAGAGACCAACATAACTTTTAACCCACTAAGCTGAAAATGTGCACTAATAATAATATATTGTGGTTTTCAGTGGGCTTGACAAATCATTTGCTTTAGTAGTTGCAAAAAGAGTGCAAATCTGGATCAGTCCTAAATTTGAGAGTAATGCTCATTGGACTCAATTGGAACATACTTCTGGGTACAATAATATAGGACTGTTGATTGGTCACTCATTTGTATCCTTCCATATATTTCTGGTAAATTGTATTTAATTAGATGGAGTACATATTATTCAGGTATGCATTTGTTTTGCTAATAACTGAGCCTCTCTCGCAGCTACAGTTTCTACTGGTGTCTGTTTATGATATCACGAGCCCCGTCTCTGTAAAATGATTTTTACCCTTCTGAACATAACTGCTTCACACGCATTCACAAACACACTTAGTAGTGCTCACAAAACTGCTCAGCACATATGCAGCACTTGCAGCAACAGAATATTACAATCTGTCTTCTCTCCTTTCCAGAGTTCCAGCCAGAAAGTCCTCCCAAGTAGCACATTGTAATCTCTCTTTCCCACTCTGTGCTCCATTTTGTTCCAAGTCTGTCCATTCTTTATTGGGCTGGCATCTTGCTTATGCCTCCATGCATATTTTAAAAGCATTTGGTGGGGGTCTGAACACTCTAAAGGCACCTAGAACATAAGCAGGATTTGTCAGACCTGGTTATTACCTGGATGGGAGACTGTTAACAAAAAACAACTACTGTAGGTTATATTCTAGAAGAAGGAACTGGCATTACCACCTTTGAGTATTCCTTGCCTAAGAAAATCCTATGAAATTCATGAGATCACCATAAGATGAGAAGCAACTTGCACATACACTTTTGCAAATGATAGCATTTCTCTGAGCATGCAGACATTTCCCTCTTCTCACTGGCATCTTTTTGGCTAAACTTCTAGTGAGAGTCACCATGTGAGTTTGCTATTAAAAAAAAGTAAGGAGTAAAACTGGATGCTTCAGATACCAGGTATTTGCCAGGGTAGGATGAGGTTGAGTTGAATCTTGGGTTGTTTTCTGTTTCTGTTTTGGAATTTCTTCTTCTGTCAAAGAAAATGGCTGATATTGTTGTTATTGTTATTATTGTTATTTTATCCCACTTTTGAGTAACTTGATTCAGGTGGTAGTTTGCTTGCTCTTTCTAATTTCTTTCTAAGTTGTTTGAAGTACGCACTAGTGATTCTAAAATAAAGAAGGCAGTCAGACTGTGATCTTCTCCTTTCTGAAGCTAATTGTTTCAAATAAAATGGATGTTGCGCCTGCACAGAGGAGTAAAAATGTCCCACACAGGGACAAAATGGGTGGAACATGGGTGTAATCGACACTCCAGGGTGATTTTCCAGAGTAAAAGAGTCCCTGATTGCTGCTACTTGGGTGGGAAGCTCTTCTTGATCCCCTGTGTATGTGGACTGTGAATGAGGGGTAGGAGTGTCAGCAGGCTGGTGGAAGAGGTCAGGAGGAGGCACCCTGGCCTTGGCGAGCCATGGAGCCAGGGGAGTGTGAAAACAGTCCTGCTATGATTGGCCCATTATGGGCACAATTGTACAGACATTTTATCCATTCCATGGATCCTGAAACCCTGTCAGCAAGCTGGGTTTCCCCCCTCCCTACTGTGTACCTATCAAAAAGTAAGAAATTAAGTTGTAGAAAATCAGTATGGAATCTTAGGATGAATAAACAAGTTATAATGTTTTGTGAATTTTACCTGGCTTTTTCTTTGATCTAGAGTTTCCTCTATGAAGCACATAATTTAACAGATGTTTTGTTCTGCTTTGAGTATCACATTTGTCAAGTAAAATCTCTTCTTGTTAACTATGCTACCTTGACAGTGCATGCTTCTTCTGCAATTTTGTATGAGGGTTCGAACCCTGGAATAGAAGCAAATCAGTGTTGTCTCTATGAATGTGTTTAGTGCTATGACTCCTGCCTCTATACATCAATACAGTATTGAATGATCTTAGTAGATTGAGTTCTGCTTGTCTTGCTATTGTGTTGTCCAGAGTTGAAACACATATGTAAGACAAACATATCTACATACTATCCTTTGCTGACTTACCTGGAAAATAACAAAACCAGGCATAGAGGTCTGGTATTAAATGGGCCACTTTATTTACATTGTCCCATTTAAGTATTTCTTTTACGAGATCTGCAAAAATGGGGAGAACAACCTAGTGTGGGAGCAGCTGGACCAGGTGGTCATTCTCCAGACCACCTCCCCAGCTTTCCCTGGGTGAAAATACCTGGGCCCACAGGATAACCCAAAATATGGTTGCTACCCATATGGCCCACATCTGGAACTCCAACCTGAGATTTCTTCACTGACCTTTAATGACTTAAGTGAGGGTTTATATCTCTGGCCAACCCCAAGGCCAGTTTGTTCCCCTATTCCTTTAGTCACATGACCTAAAGAGGCAATTCTAGAGACCAAACCTTCACTGTGAAGTGATGCCATAGATATTCACCAAAACTCATATTCTCCCCAATATTAGCCACAGATGTGGGGAAAATGTCCACTTATACCCTATCCACAACTAGACTGGCTAAGCAAGGTCTTGCCTCTGATTGTAGATCACTAAGAAAGATCTTACTGCCAATTTCCAAGAGATGGACACAGTTAGCTCTGTAGAGCTCTGCTCTTTGCAGCACAATATCAGGGTATGGAAAAATGTGAATCAATTATCTGTCCATTTGTAATGACTGGGCCTCCAGTCACTGGAAGACGTCTGCCAGGTAATAAGAGTAAGCTGGGAGGGAGCCACATGCAAATAAGTAATGACATCACAGCTGATGGAAGGCTCACTTGTCCAATCAGTGAGCAGGAGCAAGAGTTTCTTCCGGAAGCTTCTAAGGGAAAAAGCCTCTGAGACCAAGTAACAGTTGGAGAGTGACAGAGAGTCTTCAGCAGTTAGTGTTTTTCTACCGTGAGAATTCGAGGTGGGAATCTCTCCCTCAAGTTAGTCTGACAGGTTGAGAAAACTGTAGTGTTGTGCCTAAAGCAGTGGTTCCCAACCTGTGGGCCGGGACCCCTTTGGAGGTCGAATGACCCTTTCATGGGGGTCGCCTAAGACCATTGGAAAATACCTATTTAATTACAGTTATGAGGTAGCAATGAAAATAATTTCATGGGTTTGGGTCACCACAACATGAGGAACTGTATTAAAGGGTTGCGGCATTAGGAAGGTTGGGAACCACTGGCCTAAAGCAAGAAGGCATAATTCAGGCAGATAGTCTATGCTAAGCTAAGACCTGTAACTATATTTCAAATCCATCAAGGCCAGCATATTACATCAATATATCAGTTAGGTAAGAATGTGTCAGATTAGAACATTTAGGCCTTATTTATTATTATTTTTCTGGTTGCTTGCATGAAATGAATATTTTTAGAGTTAAACATATTGTACCTGCAAGGCCCTTAAGATCTTGCATGATTTATATCTTTTTTCCCTGTTTTGTTTAATTATAATAAATACTTCCTTAAAAGTATCTGCTACTTTGACACTCCTTTACTCGTGTCCCAGCTCAGTTGATGCTTGAGATTAGCAAAAAGTAGAACTAGAAGTCCTTAACAAGTCCCAGTGTATGTTATGGGAAATCCAATACGAATTCACTGGGTGGTGGCAGCGTGATTTGAGGATCTCCAGGGGTCATCTTCAACTCAGAAAGGAATAGGCAAATAGACCAAGAGACTCCAGGAGAAGCTAAGGATCTGCTGGGACTAAGAGCCAAGGCAGGCCTGCTGTTTGGCTGCTTGGACCACTGGGATCATCATACCATAGCATGATGAATGTCATGATTTGACTGCCATATGGCTAGGTTAAGCAAACAGGGCTCTCCTCCACAATGCCATACCTGACACAGGAGCATGACCGACTATAATAACTCTACATGAGGCCATAGTTGCTTTATTGTTATGTTATGTTATGGATGGTCTGTAAATTAAGTGCTTTGCCTTTTAACAATCCTATGATGTTACCACCCAAGTGGATGACTAAGATATGTGGTGGAGGCCCACAACACTCTCCAAACAACATGGGCATCAAACCATATCAACAAAGGTTCCTCTTTCCTATCCAATCAACCAATACCATTCTCCCATTCCTAAGTGTGTCCCAAAATGGCTAGTTCTGGCATAGCAACATTCCCAATGCATCATACTGTGGCTGCAGATCAACATACTGTGTCTATCCATCTAGAATCTGTAAAGATAGAACAAAACAAATATCAGAACCGTAATGACCTAATATACTTACTGTATGCCCTGGACTTCCAATATTTTGTTTATTGAATCACTCGGGCAAACTCCATTCAGCAGATGGTTGCAGCACTTTTTTCTTCCCTTACTATTAAGTATGTTTTACCCTTCATTAAGACTTGATGATGAAATAGAAGTTTGTGATGCTAGGTTTTGAGTACTTACTATAAGTTGTTGCTTTAGTTCTTCAGTTAGGGCAATGCTATCTTGACTGCTAAGAAGTTTTGTCCCACTTGGGAAAAACAACAACAACAAAAGACCTTTTCATCAAACTTAAACTGTCAGAAAAATGACACACTGATTCTGAAACTGGATTTTTTTCCATTGGTGTATTCTGATGGGTATCAAGAGAAATAAGTGCAATATAGATCACTTGGGACTTAGAGGAATGTTGTCAACCTTAAATACTCTTCTTTTCTTTTCTGCTACCTCAATCCCTTTAGCTATTGAAATCAGATTTGAATATTTGGATTTTCTGTCATCCAGTATAAGCAGAAATATTAATATTTATTTTTAATGTATTTATTTAGTTCATCCTTCAAACAATGTCCTCATGTCATCCTCTCAACAATCCTGGAAGTTAGGTTAAGCTGATAGAGAGGGATCCAGTGTCAAAAAATATTTCACATTAAAGAGTGGAACTCAGGTCCCTTTCCTTCTAGAATGGCACTCTGATGCAATATTTATTAGATTCATAACCTCCAGATGAATTGGATTAGAGTGGGTCCTTGTTAACTGCTGGGGTTTGGTTCCAGATTCCCTGGTGAATACCAAAATCCATGGATGCTGAAGCCTCATTAAATACAATGGCAGAGTAAAATGGCATCTCTTATATAAAGCAAAATCAAGGTTTACTTTTTGGAATTTATATATATATATATATATATATATATATATATATATATATATATAAATGTTTTGAAGCTGTGGATAGTTGAATTCATGTATAAAAAATCCGTGGATATGGAGTGCTGATTGTACAACTCTCATCTCTAGCAATCATTTCAGAAGTAGGGGGAAGCTGGTGTAACCATGGCATCACAGTTCCTCATTGAGATTTATTTGTTTGTCTGTTTGTTTATCTTCAGATGTCTGAATTCATGTGCCCTCACACTTGTTATCAGTTAATTTGTTATTTTGGATCCTCTTATGATAGCCATTTTCTCCTCCTCTGTACACGATTTCCTTATTGTCATGACTACAATAAAATGATTGAAGACTCAGGGCAGGGATTATTGCCACCAACTCATTCCATTTACAACATCTCTTTGCTGTGGAGACCTGATGAACATAAAATACTGTCGTTATATGTTATATTTCAGCAATGACATATTTAAAGGTTACATTTCTGCCTTCAGGGGAAATCTGGTGAGACAGTTGTTCAGGGCAATCAACGTATTTAAAGCTTCATATCATTTTCGCATATTTTAAATTTCAGAACTTAAATGCAATTTCAAGAAGTCTATGGTGAATCAACACCCACACATCATTACTGATACTTTAGTGGGATATGCTTCTTAGAGAGGCAAGAACATTTATGTTACTTCCTTCTCCCACCATTGAGGATTCCTGTTTTCAATTAAACAGTCCTGGAGATTTTGGAGTTTTTCTGAGCTGAAGTAAAGGAATGATCTGCACCACAAGAACTTGTTTCATCCCAATTACCTTTTTCAGCTTGGCAACTTTTTGGAAAAGGCTGCTAGGCTCCTTTGGTGCAGCTGGCAAACTGAGTGAAGTGATTAAAAGAGGAATTTAACTAAATAATTGGGACTAGCTTCTTGACATATTGAACTGTTGTTCCTTATTTTAAGAATTTCTGATGGACGTGCTCCATGAGCCACAGTCCTTTGATCCAATGTTGGCTAACTTATACAGCCTTTTCCACTCTTGGGTGCCTAGATATTGTTGGACAAAAGATCCCATCACCCATATGTGAATGCTGGGATTTATGAGTCATCATCTAGAAACCAAAATTAGGAAAGACCTAATACTGTGGCATTGTCCTATGCAAAATTGAATGGACACTTCTACATCTGGGTGGAGAATGTGAACCTCTAGATGTCATTGAGCTGCAACTCTTACAGTGATTTACCTTTCGCTAATGCTAGGTAAGTTATTATTATTATTATTATTATTATTAACCTTTATTTATAAAGTGCTGTAAATTTACACAGCGCTGTACATACAATCTTTTTAATTGGATGGTTCCCTGCCCTCAGGCTTACAATCTAAAAAAACACGACACAGAAGGAGAAGGGAGTGGTGGTGGGGAAGGGGCCTGTCTAGTAAGATAATACATATAAAATACATAGCAATACAGGAAATGATTCAATAAAACAGACAACAAAAGAACATCAAATAGCAAGTGACCAGTTAGATAGGAACTGTAATCAGGCTACATCTAGAAGATCACAAGCTGCCCAGTCTTGTTCTAGACAATATTAATTGGTCTTCTATGGTGGTTACTTGTGCATTTCCTTATTTTGGAGGCATTATATCCTAATTCAGCAGCAATGTGAAATACTTAAAAAACCATCTGAATGGTAGAGGGTCCCTCTGTGAGTGTAAAAGAGAAACATGTGCAATACTTACAGCATTGTCTCCTAATGTCTTAGCACCATTTCCAACTCTCTGTATCATGTCTTACTTGATGTTGACATGTAACTCTAACTATTGGTAGGGCCAGTCAGTCTTTGGTTCTTCATAATTCATTCCTGCTGGTGAGATATTAAAAGGAAACCAAGCAGAATCCCTACTGTTCTGGAGTTGATTGTAATGATGTGGTGAAAACATGAGAGAGCAAGACCTGAAAGTAGTATTTCCTATCCTCTCTCTGGAATGCTTTTGAAAGAGTTGAAGAAAAGATGCTTTTCAGCTGCTGGGAGTATGTTTGCCATTATCATCAGAAGCATTAGAAAATATGGCAGCTATTGTGAGGGAGGAACAAAGGGAAGTACATGGAAGAGCATGTTTGAATTCTCCAAATCAGCTTAGCTATGTGGAAAATGTGTATTTTCTGTATACAAATTAGTGAATGATGTAAATGAAATATTCAACGACTAATGCCTTTGTGTAATTTTTTATTATTTAATGTATTGCAGTGAAGGGATTTGTTGTTGTTAATTAATAAATTATTATATTTTTTTATAATAATACATTTATTATTGTATTTGTTTTTTACTTCCAGTAGGAGATGCTTCTGAAATTTTCTTTTCCAGGTGGCAAAATTGTGTTCCTGACCTTATTTACGATGCCCCTTGACTTCAGAGAGGGGGATCAACACAAAAACTGTTTTACTTCAGCTGAGGCAGCAAAGATTTAAGCCCTGACCAATTCCTAGATATGCATCTACCAAATGTAGTTTGAAATGTTCAGCAACTGTGGTTCTCTCCCTCCTCCCCCAGTTACTTTTAGTCAAGGAGTAGAATTGGTAGGAAGATTTGTGTGTGCAAAGCCCATGCCTTTCAACAGATTTTTAAAAACAATCCCCTCTGAAAGACAGGATTTGATGAAACATGCATGTTAAGTATCCGTGGCACTTACCCAAAATGTGTTTAGTGAAATTAAATTTATCTGGGAGCTTTTTGGACATAGAGAGGCTAATGAAAGTATTATGAAGGAATGCCATGTTACTCATGAGTTTGAATATAAGTTAAAATTAACACTTTAAGGCATGATAATTGTGATGCAGTCTTTGTTAACAGATACTAATAGATTTTAATCTGGGGGGGGGGGGGCAGAGCACTTCCTTATATAGTACATAAAGGTTTTTCAGGATCAACAATATGGGTTCATTTTGTAACTAAACTCTAGGTTTGTCCACTTGATCTCCCCACTTTTTTCTTTTTGTGAGGTGAATATAAACCCTAAAGAGAAAGTAAAATTAAAACCAGCATTCCAGTGTAGATATTCAGTCATGTTTGTAATTTTGTATGCTTCAGGGGTGGGAATAGTGTCAACTGGCTTTCGACAAGAGATCAAGGAAGGGGCTTAAAAGATCTGAAAAGCCAAATTCCTACAGCTTTAATCCATTAAATTGTGTTTTTCTTTATTGGTACTAATTTGTAGTACAGCTGGCTTTGTAATTAGGTCCTTCTTGGATTGCATCCAATGCACATAACCCAGATAAGCCCTGTACAACCCAAGCTTCCTTGCATGTATTCACAAAATGCAGTACATGTGTGAATGGTGAACATGTTAGTTTATCCAAGACTTTTCCATTGCTGCTCTCTATATATGTATTGGATATTCAGTATCTGGATGTTTGTTTAGTTTCAAAGATGGAAGGTCTTTCTTTTGTAACTGCAATTATTTTTTCAAGAGAAAAATATCTTACTACTTTATCATATACAGCTTTTAAACTGTGATTGTTGCCAGAAAAAAAAAAAACAGCTTTGGTGATACTTATCACACAAACACCAATCCATAGTTGCAGTGTCCCACAAGCACAGGTTGGAAAACCAATCAATGAGCTTGAAATTGTGCTTGTTCCCAGGTGTGAAATGTCACTGCTGGGGCAGTTGTGATAATGGCAGTCTCCTTAGCTACTCCCGTTCGCCTTCCCCTTCACTATTCCCAAGCAGGCTAATTCCCTTTATTATTATTTTCCTATTTCTTTTATTTTCCTTAAAAACACACACACACCCCTAAATCACAATAGCAGAGGTTTAGAATTGTGTGAAACGTGAAAATAAAAATAAAATGTAAAAACAAAACAAAAACAAAGGCATGCTGGCTAGGATCTAGGGCAGAGAGTCAGAATTAAGGGGACTCAGAAAGGGAGTGCGATTTTAGAAGTAGCTGTTGCTGTGCAGTTGAGAAGATGTGTGATAATGGCTGCTAACAAAATGGTATACAGTAATTTTATTTTCTTTAACAAGTGTGATTGCAGCAATAATAGGGTTCATATGGTAATGTCCTAATTCCTTTCTCCCATGATACATTCTCAGTCTAAATGCTGCCTAAAGATGCAATATATCTTTCTAGAGCAAAAATGTTGTTTGCAGAACAGATGCATTACAAGACATCTTAAAGATCACCTCTTGCCATACGATCCTTCCTAAAAATGAAGATCCTCAGAATATAAACCTGCCTCAAAACTAATATCCATATCTCACCACCCTATAAGGATAGGCTGACATTTACATGTGGGAGTACTTTCTTTGTAGTAACACCCCAACTGTGGTACTCCACACCCCCCCTCCCCACACACACCAGATGCCAGAAGATCAAGCTGACTCCATCTTTCTGGTTTTCTGGGGCACAGCTAAGATTTGGCCTTTGGTTTTTAAAATTAGGAGCAAGTGCTCTGAGTATTTTTATTTGTCTGTGACTTTGAAACTGTGTTAAATAGTGATTTTAATATGTTTTTCAATATTTTATTTATGTATTTTTATCTAGTGTTTTAAATGTCGGAATGCATTATACATCATCTGGGGTATCCATGCATATCCCTCGTGGAATAAGAAGTGGTAGAAAAATGCCGTTTCAATCCCTCAATCACTTTATATTTCTACATTTTCCCCAAAGAGTGGGACTTGAGGCAGCCATGCGCACATAAATGTATGGTAACGTGTCTTTCTACCAATAGGACTAATAGCTTCAAAGGATGAGATTTTCATTCGGGGTATGGGCTTGGGGAAAACAGTTAAATTCATGTCCCTTAGTTTGATCAGACTGATGAATTCTATCTATCAAAATGCATACTCTAGTGGGATTTATTTTTAATGCACATGAAAGAGAAACAGAAGAGAATTGTTGGCAAAGCATGTAATAGTAATGTGAACAGAAAATCACATATTTGCTTATCCCTACCCAGCATATAACTTCTCTAATCAAAATCAGAACCCCTATGGCCAATTAGAAATTTTAGCAAATAATGAAACAAACAAATGAAAACAGACCAGTTGTCGATCTTCTGTACCATGGCAGGTTTGTTCCACAGGTAATTAAACAAAACTAAAACAAGATGTATTGTGTCCCGGTTTCTATCTTACTGTGAAATAATTTAACAATTTACAAACCTAATGTTACCAACACATATTGATTCACCTCCATGGGTGCCATTCTAAGAATCTATATTTACAAACGCAATAAACACACAGCAAGCCTAAGATAGCTGCAGGGCTGGCAAAGAATTCTGGGTAAGGCAGTAGGTAGATATCCAAACTGAGATGGCATTAATGGATCCTAACAAAGTTGAAAGGGAAACACTTGCCTTTTTTTTTCAGTTGAGAAAATCAATCTTGCTTTGCTGGATTATTTTAGATGGTAGATTGTAAATATAGGCAAACTATTTTCCACATTCAGATGAAGGAGTGAAATATTCCCATCAACCTGGGATGAATTAGCAAATATGTGTCCAAATCTGATTTGCCTTACAGTTGCTTCCTGAATAGATCTTATATTCTAGGCACCACATGGGTATGTCCAAAATCTGCCAGTTTATTGGAGGACAATAGGACAGAATATAATTCTGGCTTCATGAGGTACATGAGGAACATCTGTTATCCGGTAGTCATGGCTTTGCCATTTTTTTCCTGACAAAAATTCAGTGTATCTTCAAGCCATTTGTCAAGCAGAAAGTCAAGAAGGATCAGATATCATTGTAGTCCCATGCCAAGAAAAGCGATGTCGCATATTTGCTTTGTGTCACCAAGTTAGGGTCCCTATGTACATGGGCCAAAAGACATGTTTCCCTCCATTCTGGTGTTTCCTGTTTGGACAACACATGTCCCAAACCCCAGTTCTGGTTCAAAGAGTCCAGACAACATCCAACACATTCTGCACCAGAACTGGGGTATACAAGCCTTACAATGGATTTTAAAAAATACACCCTTTGCTCCAGATTTTCCAGGAAGAGCTGTAGTCCTCCATTCCAGTGCCTGTCTGCCTGGACATTCCACTGAGCCACCTGGCAGATCAGCTGCTGCTGAGAGTCACTTACTATGAGGTCAGAATGAGGCACCCATCATCATTTGACACCTCTTTCTGACCTCAGAAGCAAATTACCTGCATCAGCAGCAAATGCACTGGGTGGTTCAGTAGGGCACCTGTGCAGTCAGCTGCTGCAACACAGGAATGGAGACCAAGGCGGGGTATAGACTGCCAGAAAGAGGTGCCTCTCCAGCGCCTCTCTTTGCTCCACAGGAGCGGCGCAGCAACCAAATTGCGTGGCGCTGCTGCGTAGCAAAAAAGGAGCTCTCGGAAGCGGCTCCTTTTTGTTGTGCCAGAAAGTGCCAGAGCCGGTGCGGTGACGTCGCGGCTGCACCGCCCCATCTAAAAACAGTGCAGTTGCAGCGTCACCATTATGCACCCCGTTTGGTGGGTGCACCACAGCTGCAGAGCCCTCATCATGTGTGAGGGTTGCCGGGTGTGTGGGCGCTCTGCCCACCAGGCAGCCCTCGCACATGACGAGGGCGCCGCAAAAGTCCGTCTGTTCCTGGCCCAAGGAAACAGGGAGAGATTGGGGCAACTGTGGGGTCAAGATACTCTGGGCTGCCCTGGAGTATTCTGGCCCATGCAGAAAGGGTCAGGACTGGCCAGCACTCAGTGGGTTCTCTAAGGCGCAATCTGAGGTGCTGAACCACAGAGTTTCAGAAGCTTGTATGGCCATTTTAAAGTCCAAAGTGGATTCACAAGACCATTGACATGGAAACCTCCAGCTGTGTCTACACAGACTCAGAATTTTGGATATACTCAGAGATTTGAAAGGTTACCTCTTTTGGACAACAACTCCCATGAAATCTCCTGGTTAGCATGGACAATGCTCAATGGGATATTCTGGGTGTCTCAAAAAAGTAACTTTCCCAATCTCTAAATCGGCCACAGCACATCTTCAAATGTTATGTGATGAGTTAATTGCTGCCATGATACAATTGTCAAGATACCTCTGCCAAATGTAAATATAGCCTTCATTTTGTCTTGCTCAGATTTCAGTCTGGACTTAGTTTTGTCTTAATCTATTTCATTCCTTCTTGTGTTTCAGAAAGAGTTAGAGTCATTGTCTCTTGTGGCATGCAAAAGTAACCGCATGCATGCATGCAGTTAATAGACTTCCTTGCTGTTATGGTTCCTGTAAATGGTGGCTATTTTCCCCGCTTAAAAATACAAGCTATAGCTGTGCTGCTGTGACAGCAACAAAAGAAAGCTATTCCCATTTCCATTACTTGTAGCAGAACAAAATGCCCAGAAATGAACTCAAAGCCACAAATGTATATTAATTGAAGAGAACTAAAGGACACATCTGGGAAGCACAAAAGAAGCAGTCTTGAGAAATGAGAATCAAGACTGGATAAACTTTTTCTCGTTAGTAGCCTTACTCTGATCTGTTTATAAATGTTAGAATACAGAATTCCTTCAGTTTCTACTTGGTGTATGACAGGCCTTCTTTCATATTTGCAACTCAAAATCTTAAACCAAATTGAGATATAAATACATTAATGGATTATTTTATTGTTAAGCTTTCTGAAAATTGTTTCAAGTTGTCTTTTAAATTTGACTTGGAGAATTTTAATGGAGAAACTCAAGGGGACACCTAGGCCAAAATGCTCACTTCTAACTAAACTTAATGACTTATGTAATGTTGTATTTATTATTATTAGGGACTTAATGAACTGTATGAGTTACCGCTTTTCTGTCAGCATCTTCCAGCTACCTAGGTTGATTCAGCCCATTATAAAATTAGAAAGAATAGGAACAATATTTTGGACTTTACAATCAATCTGGATGAGCCCAAAATGAACTGAAACTGTTACTTTTTATTTGCATGAAAACATCTACAAATCACTGCCCTGAGGTACAAAACACACACACTCCTTGGTATCAGTGTCCACAACAGAACACAAGGCATCATGAGGCACATTACAAGTTATATCTTGAACCATGGCATATTTCTTAACCATGTCTCCATGATGATTAAAGTAATTCAAACATGCACTTATACCAGAAAACACAGATGTATTTCTTCTTAAAATTCATTCCTTCTGAAGAGAAAAAGTAGTAATTTATTTAATGTTTTCTCTGCTGCAAGAACTTCTTTGAAAACCGTGGTTGTAATTCGTGATTACACTTACAGCTGTGTGGCAATAGTGTAGATAAAATGTCAGGACTGTACTCCTTACCAGCCAGCAGTCACTGTGAGCAATGGAGATCTGTTCTCCAGCCATCTAAAACACAGTAGACTAATGGTTCCACTGCCCACCCCAGCAAATAATTTCTATTGTGAGGAGGAATTGTGATAGGAATGCTGCTTCTGATTGTTGTAAAAGAGATAGCTGGTATGATAGGGTTGGGAATATCAGTCTTCTGAGGCCTGATCAACTGGAGAACAGATTTCTGTCACTTAAAGTCGCTGCTTCCAGGCAAGGGAGGATGGGTAATGTTGGGTCAGGAAATTCTACTAAGTATCCAGTCTACAATCTCAGCCTGTAAACATTTTGATGATGTGCGTATGGGGGGGAAGACTTCCCTGCTGAGAAATTCATCATTTTCTTGCCCCTCTATATGTCATTTGGTGGCATGGAGAGGGTGCCCCCCAATATAGCTGTGTAGCAGCTGGGGTAGAGAGGAAGACAGTAAAGGATAATATGTGTCACTATATGGTAGCTAACACAATTAGACAATCTTGATTGCCTTTTCTCATCCCCAGTGACTTCATGACCATGTTCAGAGAGGGGTGAGGAAATTGTGAGTCATGGTCGGAAAGTCCTCTAGGATTATTCAAAAGTGGTAGGGGTAGGAAAAGTGCCTTTGAGCTGGAGTGGGGGCTTTGGCCAGTGTTTATATCAATATGTGGCAATCACCTTATCATTTTCTTTTCACTGAGTCTTTGGATATTATTTTCTTTGCTACCACAAAATGAGTTTTACAGTTGCAATATACAATTGTAATGTTTGTTTTTTAAAAACAAATGAACTTTGGAGATTTTGTTTAAAAAAAAAATAAAAAATCTTTTAGAACTTTTGCTACCAAATCTCCATATTCTATGGACTAAACCAAAACAACATTTCAAAACACAAATGATGTCCATCCACCCAAGCTGAAATATGTGTGATAACTTCATAAATTGTATATCAAGGGAATTAATTTCCAGCAAGTAAATAAGGCATTTGTTGTTGTTGTTGTTGTTGTATGCCTTCAAGTCATTTCTGACTTATGATGACTCTACAAGAGGCCACCATCAGAACAGAATTTGGAGACCACGCAAAACTGGATCCTATCGCCTTACCTGTTCAACTTATATGCTGAAAACATCATAAGAAAAGCAGAATTTGAATCAGAAAAAGGAGGAGTGAAGATAGGCAAAAGCAACATTAACAACCAAAGGTATGTGAATGACACCATAATATTAGCAGAAGACATTCAGGAATTGAAACAGTTAATAAGGAAGGTCAAAGATGAACGTGCAAAGGCAGGTCAGATGATGAACATAAAGAAAACAAAAATAATGACCACAGATGAAATACACAAATTTAATTAATACAATGAGGAAACTAAAATAGTTAAAGAATTCCCATATCTGGGATTGAACATTGACCAGAATGGAGCCTACAGTCAAGAAATAAGAAGAAGACTAGAAATGGGAAGGGCAGCTATGAAAGAACTGGACAAGATACTGAAGAGCAAAGACATGCAACTGAGCACTAAAGTCAGAATCATTCAGGCCACTGTATTCCCAATTACCATGTATGGATGCGAGAGCTGAACAGTGAAGGAAGCAGACAGAAAAAAATCAATTCATTTGAAATGTGGTGCTGGAGAAGAGTACTTAGGATACCATAGACGGCCAAGAAAACAAACAAATGGGTTCTTGAACAGATCAGACCAGGGCTCTCCTTGGAAGCTAAGATGATCAAGTTGAGACTATTGTACTTTGGCCACATAATGTGAAGGCATGGATCACTAGAAAAGGCAATAATGCTAGGAAAGGTAGAGGGTAGAAGAAAGGGAGGGAGACCACAAGCCAGATGGATAGACCCAATCAGGGGGGTTGTGGGCAAGGGCTTGCAGGATCTGGGTAAGACAGTGAAGGATAGGGATTTCTGAAGATGTCTCATCCATGAGTTGGAACTGACTCGAGGGCAGCTAACAACAACAACAAGGCAAACCTATTGTGATGTTTTCTTGCCAAGATTTGCTCAGAGAAGGTTTGCCATTGCTTTCCCTTGACTCTGAGAACATGTGACTTTCCCAAGGTTTAATTAAGTTATAAGGCATGTTTACATTACATTACAATTGTAATATAACTCAATTATGCTTTATTTACTTGCAGCAAATTAATTAATTACAAGTGTCTCAGAATACAATACTTGAAGCCATTGGAATTTGTTGCAGATTCTGCTTATAACACGGATGGCTGTTGACATAATCTAATAATCTATTCACTTCCATTGCAGTCTGTTAATGGTAGATAACCATTAGAGAAAACTACTGTAGCATAGTGGCTACAGTGTCATACTGAAATCTGATGAAGTCCCACTTCAGGGTCACATTCTGCCATGAAACCTTGGGCCAGTTTTCCTTTCTCAGCCTAGTCTACTTCTCAGGATTCTTGGATGAATAAACTGGGGAGAAAAAGGTCCATGTCTGTCACTTTGAACTCATTGAAGAAAAAGTGAGATACAAAGGTAACCAATAAACAAATAGTGAAGCTTTGTTTTGTATTGTGTTCATCTGGAACTCAGTAAAGATGGGAGATGT
This sequence comes from Sceloporus undulatus, assembly GCF_019175285.1. Classification (NCBI taxonomy): domain Eukaryota; kingdom Metazoa; phylum Chordata; class Lepidosauria; order Squamata; family Phrynosomatidae; genus Sceloporus; species Sceloporus undulatus. Next base: position 119,267,119 of record NC_056524.1, read on the forward strand.
ATCTTCTCCTGTCAACAGTATACTGAGACGTTCTTGGCCTGAAGAAAATATATGAAATTTTACAGCTTAACTGGGTCACTCTTTTTGCTTCCCTTGCTGTACAATGTATCGATTTATCACTCAATTTTCAGTTTGAGTGAAAGGACATTACTTGTGCTTTGAAATTTTGTTTTGCTTTACTCCATAGAATGTGGGAATTCTGTAGCAGAAGGTGTAAAAGAAAGAAAACTGTTGTTTTAAATGTGAATTCTCCAAAGTTGATTTGTATGTACAGAACTTCTATTTCTGTTCCTGGAACTTTGCTTATATAAGCATTTATTTGCTTGCCCATGTTTCTGGAAAGCCAAACCTCCCTTAATTTATTGGGTTTTTACTTTCTCCTTGACTCAAGGTCTGCCAGGTGATACTGCCTCTAATAAATTTCATTGTCCCAATATGGCAACAAAGGAATGGGATATCTGAGACATTGCTTTGTGAGGCGATTGCAGCCGTGCCCAAAGATGGATGCAGGTGCTTTATTTTACACAGTTAAAATGGGTATGCTTTTACCTTGCAATTATTTTATGGCATCATAATTTTCACTCATAAGAGTGCTATAAAGTTTAATGGGATAACATTGGTATTCTGGACAAATACACAACTTGAAGCCAAATGTTGTCCCTGCCCACTCCTTTTGTTAAAAACAACAGCAGAAACAACAACCCAAAGGAATTTTCCTTCCCCTCGCCTCCTTTTCCTTAACAATGGCATTGGTGCAACAGAGTCGGACTTAAGAAAACTGTTCTTTTTGATGTTTGAAGAAAAGCTAACTTACACAAAAGAGGTCCACTGCTGCTGTTTTTGTTTGTTTGTTTTTGCTTTTCATGTAGAGATAGCTGGAATTGTTGTTAGGATGCCTGCAAGCCTTGGATCAATGTAGGTAAACTGATTCCATTGCTCCTTAGATAGCAAGCCACCAGTTGCTATGTAAAAAAAAAAAAACACACCACATTGTCCAATATAAGCCTGTTTTAAGATGTATGGGAGCTTTGAGTTCAACAAGAGATGCCCTTCTTTTGATCCCAGCACCCTTAGAGGTATGTTTGGTTAAACACAAGAAAGGAACCTGCCAATGATCCAGAGTATGGAAAACCTTCCCAAGAAGACAAAGCTGGCTCTTCTCTGTTGTTCTTCTACAAAAAGGCAAATACCTTTCTGTATCTTTCTATTTAGGCAAGCCTTCGACAACTAATTTGCTGTTATGATCAGAATTTACAGAACTGATATGCTGGATTTTTACATATTTTACTGCTTATTTATTACTACTATGATAGTTCATAAATGGTTTTAATTGGTATTTCAACAGTATTGTTAATTTAATTTGTAACAGGGAACCTGCTTGATGTTGGTAGCTACCTTGCCTCCTGATCCTGGAAAAAAGATGGGATATTAATTATAACTGAATCAATCAATATACTCACTGAATAGTGTCCATAAACCCTATATTTTGGATCACTGTCAAATTAAATGTTGCAGTTCCAGTGTAGTATTTAGGCACCTAAGATTGGAGGGGGGGGGGGGGGAGAGAATCAAGTTTGTATTTCCATAATTTAAAAAAATCTATTTCACATTTCCCATGAAATGAAGAGAATGGTGAAGAGAATGGTGAATGTTTTCTATATTATGTAAATGTGCATAAGACCCAGTTCAACAATAGGAGATATGCATTTAAAAAATGCACATATTTCTGTCCAAGGAGGGGAAAATACCACTCCTATCCTGATACAGAAGGAACGTGGGACTAAAATGTTGGTCAGATTCTGAGCAACGCAAGGTAAATAAGACTAACAGAATTCTAGGTACACTTGAGGCTCTTTGTATTGGGCTGTATTTTCATAAGGAGTAATTTATACCTCGAGATGAGACTTTATCAAACCAAATGTAATTGAGATGGCATATAAGAAAAAATAAAAGAAGAAGAAGAAATACACTTTAAAAACCTTGTTAAATAAACCATGGGCATATTTCAGACTTATATGATCTCTTTAAAGAAAAATACAGAGGCCTACTAATAACAGCTAGTCTTCAAGCAAAGTTGGTGTTTACGTAAATGTGCAAATGACAAAAATACACACTATATCATATCAGATCTTATTAGAAGTAGTTCTTAATAACAAGTAATGATGCGAATTCTCTTTTGAAAATAGCCTAATGGGTCCAGTGCTAGATGATCAAATCAACTAATAAATGTCATACATGTCTACATTAAATAATTTCCACTTTTATATGGGACACACTTGTTGGTAAATGAATAAAAGTCTGCTGCATAAGATTCTTTAAATCAGTTAACAGTATTTCTAAATTCAATTCTTACTTCCATAAATAAAGGGATTTCTATGTCATATCAACTTGACTATGAATTAACCTCAAGTATAAACTTCAGGTAGATTTTGAAGCCAAAATTATGACTTTTGATATGATCTGTGGATAAGCCGAAAGTAAAACTTAGGGACATGTGAAGGATCAAGGAAAGAAAAATAATGCCAAAGAACTTACACAACTCTGGAAAGCACAACTATTTCTGCTCCACCTAAAGTCTGGATGAATGAGGAGAGGAACTATAGTAAATCATAGCTGTGGAGTGTGTTAGGGAGGTGAACAAGCATGGAGGGTACTAAGAAAATGCACATGTCAAAAAGGATGAAAAGGCAAAGGAAGTAAAATGGTGACTACATTAGGTGTGATTATAGCCTTTAACTTTAAAGGATATCTCTGCCTGAGTTTAATTTGTCAGAAAAGCTGACAAATATACATGAATGTCTTGTCCAGATGCTTCAAAGCCCAATTCTTCTTTGCATTCCCTTGAGGGAAAGTGTCAAAGAGCTGCCACCACTTCCATTTTCCTGCTCAGTCATTCAAAAAGGCCAGAAGCAGCACTATGGTGGAGAGAGTAGAAGGGGTCAGTGCTTCTTTTACCAGGTCCTTTGACAGACTAAGGTCTTGTCTTTCACCGTTCTAATCAGAGGAGGATATGGTTCCTTCTTTGAAAAGAATTAAAGTGCAGCATTTACATTGGCCTGTGGATAAGGCGATCTATGTTTTTGGGGTCATTTTTAATTGAATTTCTAGACTTATACATGAGTACTTATATACAGTAATTGTTGATGTAAATTCCTACTGATTCAGTGAGTTCAGATCTCTCAGGGTTGATTTAGGTAGTGTACAGCAGTGTAGGTGTGTGTGTGCCTGTGTGTGTGTAGCTACCATCTGTTCATATGTCAGGAGTTATGGCCATCATATTGTGCATATATTTTGCTTTGACCACATATTTGTCACTTTTGATATATGTTACGTATGTCAAATGTTGTACTTCTGCCTATTTAAAGGCTATGTGTGTGAACAGGCTTCAGTGGAAACATCTCAAAAGGAATGACAGGTATATTGCAGTATACATAGAAAACTAGGAGGAAAATGAATATCAAACACATTGGCCTAAATTTGGTTGTTAGTCCCAATAAGGGGAAACCTACTGAATCAACTGGAATTAACACTTATAGAAGCTCCACTGAACATAGTTCTACTCTCACTGGGAATGAGAATTATAATATTGGTTTATATCTTGCTAGTGGATCATGATGGTGCAAGTCCAATTTATGCCATTATAACCTACTTTTTTAGTTATTGTGGTTGCTGAAATTTTGTTCTGACTTTACAAAACTAATATCCCCCAACCCATCATTTCAGTGTGGCTTGCCTTCCCTGTGGTCATTTCCATGTCATTTTATTGTCAGGAACAACCCAAGGACCCCTGTGAGTTCCTTGAAATTGTTTTTTGAAGTGTGTTCAGCCAAAGGCAAATGGCTGGGCATGTCTCTGCTTTTCCTCCTTCACTCCACCAATACTGAAATAGTTTTAAATGGCCACACTTGAAAAGGTGAGGTTTGGGGCAAAGTTGCATTGGGGACATATCGTAGTTAATATCATAGTTATATGCCAGAAATAAGTCTCCTGATGTATTTTCTTGTTAAGTCTTATTACACAACTTAGAAATATAGATTCCCCCCTATAGCCACTTGAGTTTTATCAATGAATTAAATTAAATCAAGATCTTAGTTTGCAATATGATGTAAAAAATATTGCTCAGTTTCCACATTCTTGATGAGAAAAGGTGTCCTGACATATTGAGATGTCCTGACATTTCCTTCCTTCCTCCTCTTCATATTTTGGGGCCTTTTTAGTTCATGAATGGTAACTCAAGATCACTTGTTTCATCACAAGATTTTTCACCCCTTGATTATTTACAAATGGTTTGATCTGACCTCACCTGAAATACTGTACCCAGTTCTGGGCCACAGTGCAGGAAAAGTATTGACATGGCAGAAAACGTCCATAGCAAGGCAATCAAGATGGTAAAATTCTGGACACCATGTTCAGTGAGGAATGACCTAAGTAACTGGATTTGTTTACTTTGAACAAGAGAAGTGCTATAAAAGAAATCTTTAAATATTTGAAGGTTTGTCATATAGAAAATGAAGCAAGCTGGTTTTCTGCTGAGACTAGGACATGAACTAGTAGATTCAAATTACAAAGAAAAAAGATTCCACCTAAACTTTAGGGAGGGCTTCTTAATAGTAAAAGCTGTTCAAAGTGGAATAGAGTGTCCTGGTGATCTTTAAACAGAGGTTGTATTGTCATTTTCTGGGAATGTTTTGGTTTTGTATGTCTTCATGGAAGTCTGTTGGACCTAACTGCCCTGGCAGTCCCAAGTCAAGTGTATGTATGGTATGAAACATTGTTTTATGGAAAAACTAGAATCTTAGGTTGCGCATATGGTAAACATTTTTTAAAAAGGGATTGGTTGTGATTGTAGCAATCACCAAGGGTAAGGGCAGCTGGTAGAGTTCATGACAGCAGATGCTGAATCCACTCTGGATTTTAGTCTAAACTTTAAAGGCACTCTCAATGATGGTTAACACATTATGGAGGTAAGGATCAACATCCTCAGGTAACTCCTTTCAAAGTTCAGAACTAGAACCCAACACTGCAAGTCCTCACTGCCACAGCAATACCAGGAATGACAGAATAGCTAGGAAAGGTCATATGGAAAACACTGGCCTGTATAAACAGGCCATTTATTATGTTATTATCATGACCTTATCTGGCACTGTGCTCTGTAATACTAATGTTTTAGAAAGGCCTTGATTGTATTATTGTCGTCTATATTTTGGAGCATGTTTTGGACGTAATAATCAATTAATTAATGGTTGCTTCATGGGGTCACTTGCAAGGGACACGCCACATTAGGAATGTTCACAGTTCATGTGGCAAGTAATTGTCAAGAATACTTTAATAGACAAAATTGTGGCTGGAGGTCACATCAGATGCACAGATTTATTCATAACTGCTTGTACTTTGCAATGAATGCTCTATCATGCTCCTTCAATACCCATGAAATCATTCAGTTCACATAATCCTTCCTTTTCCTTACACAGTTTTAGTGATTCCTGTCCTTTGGTAGCAGCATGGAAAACCCACTGCTCTATTTGCAGTAGTTGCTCTGAAGTTATACAAAGAACTAAGCTTCTGACAAGCAGCCATATGAAACACAAAAATGGGAAATAGCCAAATATTCTGAACAGCATAGATTGTAGCACAGTTAATAGTTTGTGGGGAAACATGAGCAAAAATAAATCCTTTAACCTTGACACAAATAATTTGTGGGCTTTAAAATGCCAAGCCCAATTAAACGAATTGAGTTTGGGACTGGCTACAGAGAGCTCTGCTTCCTTTCCAGGTTTTTTTTTTCCTTTTTCTTTCTTTCTTTCTCTCCCCTTTCTGTCTTTTCTTTGCAGTGTCAAGCTCTAATGAGATGGCTGCACACTATAGATAGGTATTCTCAAGTGATTCATGCTACCAAATGAGATATATTCTCCTACACTGTCTGGAACATACTGTCAGCTGTTCTGCACAGAACAGAGGACTGTCAGTTGGCCTCATCTCCTATGGCAGACTATGATCTCTGTGAGAAATATGTTGAAAAAGATTGACAACCAATCCCCCAAAGTCCTTGAAAAATGTCATCTTTCTAGCATGCATGCACTGGCCTCTGACACTGGGATTCTGCAATAAATGCTTCAAATACAGAGACAGTATATATATATATGTATGTGTGTGCGCTCTCTCTCTCTCTCTCTCTCTCTCTCTCTCTCTCTCACACACACACACACACACACACATATATATATATAAGCGAGGGAGAGGGAGAGGGAGAGAGCTACCTGAGGGAGAATAACAGATGTGTCCTTCGCCAAAACAAGTCTAGGTATGTAATACTCAAGGATGACCAGATTCATTGAGAACCAGAAAGTCGCATAACAATAATCGTTTGATTGAAATCTTTATAACACATTAAATCATTAAATATTTGCTGTCCTTTCATGAAATCTAATAGCAGTTTCTTAATGCATAACTAGCTGGGGGAGATGTTTTCCCCAATCAGAGTCCTCCTCTGGAGTTCATTGCATTGAATTTAAAGTGACGTATCCCTGATGGGATAAAATCACATTTAATTTTAAAAGTGGGTGTTATTGCACACAACCGTTGCTCATCAGGGAGAGGTGGGAAATATCATCATCATCATCATCATCATCATCATCATCATCATCATCATCATCATCATCATCATCATCATCATCATCATC
>NC_056524.1:119273808-119296841 GCF_019175285.1 Sceloporus undulatus
CTGTATGGGGACTGACTCCCAGCCCTGCTTATCCAGTGGCTTTTCAAAAATGGCAAGCTCCCATTTTTGAAAAGCCATTGGATAAGCATGACTGGGATCTGGACTGCACATGGGTTGCATTTACCTGGCTGCATATGCATACGATAACATCCACTTTTAAAATTAAACATGACTTTATCCCATCAGGGATATGTCACTTTAAATTCAATGTGATAATCTCCTCCCTCTGCTTAATGTGCAGCCATCCTACTTTAGCCCTCACCAGTTTGGGAGATTATCAGACAGGAGGCAAGTGTCTTTCTCGCATTGTTAAACTATGTTAATCACGTGATCAGGAGAAAGATTATCACACCCCTGCATGTTTATTCCATTCTTCTATAAACTGAAATTGACATGTCATTTGATATTAATAGAAACTTCCATGTGAAATGTCAAGCACCTTGTATCAAGGACAAGGGGCTTTAATTTGTTGAATGGTAGGCTCACCAAAACCTCTAGAGTATTGTCCACAAAGTTGCCAAACCTAAATTTCCAGTTTTCATGGATGATCTCAAGTCAAGAAGCATGTGTGCAAATTCTAGTTATGACCAGCTCTCCTCAAGGCAAAAAAAGACAGCTATGAGAATATTGCCAGCTCAGCAAAGAGAGCAGGAGATTGCTATATTTCTATGAATACATGTGTTGCTGGAATTGAAAAAAACAACACAAAACTCTTTAGTGGGCCTATACATCTACTTAGTTAGCTTCCTCCTTCCATTCTAGTTGTAGTGGCTCATGGGCTCAGCCTCTACTCTGCTCTGCATACACTTTCTGGTTAGGAGCAAGTAAACTAGTTCCCTATCTCATCTCCCAAAGTATCTGAGAATGAATAAACAAAGCCATACAAAAGACATAATAATAAATTATACATATTAGCAAGAAGTTTTATCCAGGTATAAGCTAGGCCTTCATCACACCACTTCTCACTTCCCATGTTTTCGTTATCCCCCATCTATATGGGTCTTACCCATCAGTTTGCCATGGACTCATCTATGTAATATTTTTAGTGGGAGAGTTTGCTTTGGTAACTAGTGGCATGGACCTTTGTCTCTGCAAGCCCCATTGTAAGAGTTGAGATTTGGACATATTTGAATGACATAATCTAGGAAATGTTTTGGTAGCTTTGACCAACAACCATTTAGACCAGTATGCTATATTCTAAAACAGAGAACTGTTTGCCATGCACAAATTGGAAGAAAAAAAATAAACAGCTGTAGTGTAGTGTAGGGTTGGCCCCAAAGCATGAGGTCTGGATCTGTCATCCATCAATCCCTGATTGATCAATAAACCACATTTGCTTGGTCATGGCCAAGCATCCAGATGATAAAGGGGCTGACAGGTCAAACTCCCACTTGCAACACAGGTAACCGGTTGATCGCTCATTCACATTTCCATCCCTTGTCACCAAGGGATGTTGAATTGCCCTGGCAATGGCAACACCATGGCCGGTTACACACCAGCACTGTGGACGTCCCATTTTAAAAAATGCCCCTGGGTCTAATATGGACTCTGTCTGTACAATATGGCGCCGGCCCTTCTACATGGCCGGCGCCATATTGACGTTTCGGACTCTGAGCATCCAAACGTCGCGCTGCGCTAATGACGTCACAAATGCACCCTTGGCGCTTCGCGACGTCATCAGTGCGCCGTGGAAAGAAGCTCCATTTTGGAGCTTCTTTTTTGCTCCGCACGGAAGCCGCGCAGTGTGGCTGCTGCTGCTCCCGTGCAGACCAAGCGGCGGCGGCGGCAGACTGCCTCAAAGCGGCGGTCTATAACCCACCCATGTTTAACATTTACAAATGGTGTTGTAGGCCATGGATGCCGCTTTCCCCCTGATGGACATGGCCCTGAGAACCGTGAGCATGTGGTTGATCCGATACCATGACCATTCCTGGTAGGACATAAGAACAACCGTAGCCCTCCAATCAATTGGTAAAAGAGTGCTCTCCTGGTTGGGCCTTGGAATCTTTCTTGCCTTTCATGGTGGAAGTGAAAGCCCCAGCTTCTTCCCACTTGAACCATAACAAGGTGAAAACATACACATAACAGCTCTGGTGGATTTGCTTCCTGACTTTCTTGGGCAGGTGGAGGCCAGGAAGATTTTCCCCATTGGTCAACTTGGGAAATTTGCAGACCTATTGGTCCACCTTGTAACCCTGGGTACCTGGACCTAGGCCTGATGGCACAGAAAGGCATGCCTGGGACCAGGGCCATCCCATCCAATAGTCATCCCTGCCCACTACCTCCTTTTTTTGTCCTTGAGTATAACAATAGTAATATAGTATAAGTAAAGATATTATTTGTTCTTGTTTATGAAATAGTAATAGAAAAGAAGAATGAGAATAACAGTTCTAAAAGAAAAAAAAAACCCAGCTAAGAAACAATAAGTTGAGGGGGGGGGGGAATAATTTACCAAAACATAATGGATTACAAACATAGAATAACTGTTTATAAATTACAAGGAAATTAATTATGAAGTACAACTAGGAAGTAAATAAGATGCAAAATGATGAATGTAAAACAGAAAAGTGTTACTTATGTTTTTCTTTTCCTTTCTCTTCTTTCTTTTCTTTTCTTTTTTTTTCTTCCTTCACCTCCTTTTTTCTTTTCCGTCTAGCTTTTTTTAAAATGTATATGTTCTAATTTAAAACTCAATAAAAATGATTTTTTTAAAAAAATATTTTATTCTTTTCTTTTCCTTTATTGGCATTTTGGAAAATGTGTTAAAAACTTGGTTTGGGGCAACAAAGACAAAAGCAAAACCTTGTCATCTTTGCAAAACAAATATGGCTTACTTTGTGTTTTCAGTGCAAAAAAAATCATATTTTGTGTGCAAATAAAATTTTCATCAAAAAGTTCCAAATTGTGAAAATATCAGAAAATGCACAAGAATAATTAAAAAATGTACAAAACTCTTGCAAAGCTTGGCAAAAGCAGAACAATTTTGAAACTCTTCATAATTGCATGTAATACCAAAATAAACAAATATTTATGTGCCTCATCCCTTTCTTCCCTTCTGAGAGGATCTCCTCATTTTTTACAACCCCATAGCAAGGAGATCCAGTGAGTTCCTTCTCTTGTAAGACTACCTGTTTCTGTGAATATTCATGAAGGCAAAACTGACATAATTCCTGTCCTATCTGAACTGATCATACAGATGCTAATTCAGATGACTGAATTATACTGCAGACATAATCTAGTTTGAGACCACTTTAACTGCCATGGCTCAGTGGTAAGGGATCCTAGGAACTGAAGTTTATTGTGACACCAAAGTTCTCTGACAAAGAAGGTTAATGTCTCACAAAACTACAACTCCCAGAATTCCCTAGCATTGAGCCTGGGCAGTTAAAACAGTCTCAAGCTGGGTTATTTCTGTAGTGTGTTTTGGACTTGAGTCTCAGAAACAGAAGGTGGTTATTCCTGAATTTGTCCTTAGTATTAACATATCAAAGGTATACATTGCCTCTGAATTGGCATGTTCCAATTAGTTATTATGACACATAGCTGTTGATATACTTGGCATCTTCAAAAGCCCCAAATCAGCATGTGCAAATGTTCACATTGGATTTGGGAATGAGACATAAATCTTGAACTGGCAGTGTTTGAGAAGCAAGAATATTATACTGATTTCTTTTTTTTTTTTCTTTATCCTTTTTGGTTATTCCTCATTAGGGTATTATAAGAAATCTGTGACTTCCTGGTTAACAGAGATCAAAAGGAAGAAGTAAGTTGAACTATGATTTGTCCATTTCTTAAATGGTTTTTCTTTTCTTTTTGGTAGTTGGGATGAAAGCAGAGTTTTAGTGTTGCTCCAGGGCATTGCTGTAATTAGTGGGTCACTTAAAATGTATCCATTTCAGGCCTAATGAGGCAAAAGTGAAGTCAGAGTTAAGAATGTGCCTGCCTGGTCACAAAGTGCTAACAGACAATGTTTGCTCATACTGGAGTTGTCTTAAAATGTGTGTGCTGTCTGGTGCAATTAATGCTAACACTAATTCCAGGAAAACTTACCCACAAAGGAACTGCTTCAGATCGAACACTTGCTGACTTTGAACATCCTTGAGGCCCTACTGTCTGCACGTTGACAGCAATTAACAAAAATCAAAGCTGGCTATTTAAAATCACTGCCCTGTAAGCACACAAACTGAGAGATATATTGAGAATTGTGTGAATAGGCCATTGCCCTGTTTGATGCTTGATAGGAAATACTGCTATTCCTTTGTAAGCTATTAGTTTTCTGTTTAAAAAAAATGTCTGCAGTTCCTGCTTTCAAACTTTTTCCGTACAATATCTTCTCCTTTCTCATTTCAAGGTCTCCCTGATCATGCTCTGAAATGGCCTTGCTTTACTGTACATGGAATGATTTCCACCATTGACATGAATGAATATACTTGCTGGCATGGTTTTCTTGATCTCAAGGCACAACTGAAAGGATCTGCCATATTTCTCCATCCTGGGAGTGAAACCTCTGGGTGAATGACAATGGAAGAAGAAAGACATTTAGTTCTGAGTGTGAATTGGCTTCAAGATCTGGGCACCCGTCTCACCCATTCCTAGATGCACACTAACTCAGATGGTGTTTACATTTGTGTTGTGCTTGCACAATGGTAGTGTACCAAGAAATAGGAGTGAACAAGAGGGATAGACAGACAGTGGATGTATGCATTAGGGTCCACTGTACCATTTTATATAAGGCAGGAAGTGTGGTGTCAATATCACAACTATGAGCCTATAGACAGTGGTTTGCTTCCTATAAGAAAATGCCCACATCTGATCTTGAGCTTTCCAGTAGTCTCAGAAGCAGTGAAAGGCCTATTTTAAAAAGTGTCAGATTTGCTGTTGATAATGATGCCTTGGTGTGACATCCTAGGGGAAATGGCAAAAACTCCTGCAGCCGCTGGAAGCATTTTGCCACCTGCCAGGGCATAAAAATAAGTAGGCTTTCTTTCTCCCTGAGTTCCCATATTACTTGACTAGGCAGATTCTGGGCCAATTTAATCAGGGTCTCCATTTCCATAATAAGCTGGTCCAGAAGCAGTCTGGTCACAGTCCTAGTCTGCCTCACTTATGTGACATCAGAAGGAGACATCTCTGTGACACAAGAATATTACAAGGGCCTGCCACAGTACTATCACAAGGGCCTGATCCCTTGTCTTGGATTTTGTCCCTGAAATGAAAATATTTTCAGATAAACAGCTCCTTTCACAAGTTGAGTGTGAAATGGAGCCATGCATGACAACTGCACATTGCAAAGCTAGCTCAGTAATTGTTTGTGCTCTATGCTGCCTATGTACCTGGAAAAAAGACCATACATAGCAATCTAAATGCATAGACCTCCCCTCTACAATAGGATAATGCTGGAGCAATTTTGATGCAAGGGAGAAAAAATGCCTGAAATCACATAGACTACATTTAGGATAGCCTCTCCTATGTTTAGGCTTTTGCATGGGCAAGGGAAGAAGTAGGACAAGATCCTTCATTTTAAAAATAATAGCACACAGAGCTGTGAGGGTTCTCTTGTTCCTTGCAGATAAGCAGGCATTCCCCGACTAAATATCCTGTGGGCCTCCCTCCTCTTCCGTGGCCATGAGGATGGGCTAACGGGGCCTTTGTTATTGTTTTAGACTGTGTATTGTTATTGTTTCATGTTTTTAACCTGTATTTGTTTGCACTTGTTGCATTGTTGTAAGCCGCCCTGATCTTCTTGGAAGGGCGGGATATAAATAAAGATTTTATTTATTTATTATTATTTATTATGCCTGAGCTGGATAGGACCCCTTGAAACCACCTTTCTTCTAATTAACTCATCACCACTATCCTTTGATTTAAATCAACCCCCCTTTAGCCAACACAGCAGGATGTTGTTGGGATTCCACTGGCACTTTATTTACAGAGAAGTTTCCCTCCCTTTGCCAACCCTGGCAAACCCTGGGGAGCTAAGCCATGTCAAGGCACATGAAAGAGGCATGTGAGAGAAACAGAGTACTTTTAAAGAAAAAGGTTTTGTTCTAAGTAAGGAATCCTTATGGCAACAGGATATCTGTTTACATAAAGAACCATCTTGTTCTTCAGGCACAGAAAAGAAATTATGAATTAAAGACAGATTATATAATTCTATTCAAATCAGAAGAAATTATTAGAAATCCTGGCATGACTAGCTAATACATTTTCCTAATTCTACATGCAGATCAGATGGGATTTGTATTCCTTGCTGTTTTTGGCTATCTGGGAGTCTGGTCTCCATTGTCCAGCCTCCACTAGTCTTCCCAAAGCACAGTTCTTGGCTCCAGATGTTCCATTGTTAGAAGCCCCTCATGGTCTGTTCATAGAGAGCCAGAGACCAACAGACCCCATAGTGCTTCAGGCTTTTTGTAAGTTCTGCTCAGAAGCAGCTTGAAGAATCTCAATGGGCATTCATTAAAATGAAAATGTGCTTCCTCGCATATTTAACTCTTTGTGATCTGGGAAGAAGGCTCTGGTAATGGGAAGGACTCCTATTTATCACAGGACTCACCTATTGACAATATCTGGTATTCCTGGTCAGTAATTGTTGCAAGTACTGTTATCAGTCTGACCTTGCTTAGCTTCCAGGATCACATAGGATCTCATGTCTTCAGGTTATTTAGGCTAAAAAAATAAAATAAAATAAAAATAAATAATTGACAAAAAAAGTGCAAAACACTCATAATCTCACCTAGCCAGGAGGGATTTTGTTTTGTTTTGTTTCTGTGTATAAGGATGAAGCATTGCTAGGTGACATTGCTAGAGGAGAAGAAAGAAACCTTCACATAACATACAGGAGGAAAAGTTAAGATAGCAAACTATACACCTCTCAGCTGACACACTAATGCCAGAACTGACATACAGAGAAACATGGCACTTTTTGTATTGGTGCTTGCATTATTATCATTTCTATATGGTTCTCTGAGTATTTCAGATGCATTGGAAGCAGAAGCAGCAGAAGCAAATCTAAATCCCAAAGTCTTATCTGTATAGCATTACTTCTAAAAGACTTGAACTATGATCGATCTCTTTAAAACACAGAACAAATGCAAATGAACTGTTATACAAATAAAGTAGCCAATTAACCCTCCTTTATCTTCAGGGCACACCGACTGCAGGCTACAGAGTCTGCCTATGCAAATATGGAATCCTATTTGTGAGATTTCTTTTTTCTCTCTCGATTCATATTTGCCAGGTGAAGAAACTGCAGGTGAATACAAAAGAAGTGCTTTCATAGGAGATGAACAGACCTTTTTTATGGTTGTTCCCAAATCCCTTCTTCATGTGCAATTGCCTTAATTTCACCACAGTTACACTTAAAATATTGGGATAGGGATGTGCATTCAGAAGCCCATTCCATATGAAAGGAATGTTGTGTTGACAGATAGGAGTCAGTCAAAGACTGTCTCACAGCCAGCTTCTAGATTCAATCTAGATTACCTTCTCCTAGGAGAAACATCACAACCAAATACCCTATAGAGACCACTCCATGACAGAGTGGGAAGGTGAACATGGGGAAATCACCTCAAAACTAGATCAAAACTAGAAATTATTATTATTATTATTAATATCCCGCCCCTCCCTGTATTGGATCGAGGAGGGTAACAGCATACCAAAGAAAGAACAATAAAATCAAGAACACAGAATAATAGATAAAAGTACAAAACTTGGTAAATAATCACTTGGTAAATCATTGTCTGCCTTTTATCCTTCATGTATTAAAAGAAAGCCAGGAGGACAGGACTCATAACTATGGCAGATATAATTACAGAAAGCAATCTCTAGACCTATTGAGGCATCTTTCTTTTTAAATGTATTTCTTTAGACCATAGTACTATCTTTATGGCATCTCTTTGTCCATTATGTTCTTTAAAATACTGATAATGATGTAATAATGGATAATAGACACAGTATCAAAAATGAGATGGTGGGAAGGACTACAACCTTGCTGGTCATGATAAACTTCTCTTATAAACTTATTTCTATGATCTGGCTGTAATTACTGCATATCCCATTATTATTGTGAAGCTGCAAGCCAGGATATATGTCTTTATTTTTTATGCCTGAGGCAATGTGCTAAGAGAGATTCTTGCTTATGTTCTGCAAATGCTGAAATTGGTACATGCAACAGAGCAAGGAAGCTATGCTTTTAAATAGCTTGGTGCTTACAATATATTTTTGTGCTTTACTCTTGTCTTTCCTTGCTGAAAATGTTTTGATGTTTTTAATTAATTGGACAGACATGAAACAGGCAGCTTTACTGTACCACCCCCCCCCCCCCCCAAAAAAAACCCCAACAACTCTGAAACAAAGTGCTTGGAAAGCAACTAAAACTTTTTGCAGAAAAGATTAACACTGAAGTTGCTTTTCATAGGACTCTGAATGACCTTGCCATCCACCTCCACCAGCAAAGAAGCTGATAAAGGCTGCATCTACACTGCATAATTAATGCAGTTTCACACTGCTTTATCTAGCATGACTCAAAGAAATGGAATTCTGGGATTTATAATTTTGTGAGATATCTAGTTTTCTCTGTCAGAGGGCTCTTGTGCCATAACAGACTACAAATCCCAGGATTCCATATGATGGAGCCACATGTCAAACATCAATAATTCTGCAATGTGGCAGCAACCAATGTGTCCATTTATGCTAGCAAGGAGAGCATATACAGACAATTCTGGAAAACAGTAACTTCTGTTTCAATAGCTAATGATGCCAGCCACCTTCAGGAAGAATTCCATTTTTTAATGGAAAACCCTAGACCCAGCATCTCACTGCTGCTCACCCAAGACCTATAAAACAAGCAATGGCAAAGTCATGAGAGGATTGCAAAAGACAGGCATTATTACTCATGTCGTGTGCCTTAAATGCAGTCTTTGTTCCACTGACCAGATGAGAGAGGAGGCAAGGCAGAAATTCCCTCCAAGACAGGGATTCATGGGCACCTGCAAACTCTCCATCCCAGGTGTTGCAATTCATGATGTGAAGGATTTATAGGTCTCCACCAGTCTCTCTAGTTAGTGACTAGGGAGTTTATCAGACAAGGGAAATTGGAAGTATAATCCAATGGCAATCTCAACACAATCATGGGGTTTAACGTTATTGTGTGATAACCCACTACACACAAATTCGGGCAATGGGAAGTCAATCCGAGCGCAATCATGGGGTTTCACGTTATTGCGGGATAGAACCACATGCAAATTCGGGCAATGGCATGCTATTTGGGGGCAATGGGGAGCCAGTTCGAATGCAAACACAGTTGGTGGGGATGTGAGAGAAGTCCTTCTCAGTGGCTTCCCCTAGACTGGAACTCCCTGCCCAGGGAGATCAGAATGGCTCCTTCCTTGATGGCCTTCCACCAGCAGGTTAAGACCCACCTGTTCACACAGCCTTTTAAGGAATTGTTATAAAGACAACTATATATATATATATATATATATAGTTTTATCTTTTTTAAAATGTGTTTTATTCTTTTAATAACTATCTGTTTTAATATTGTAATAATTTAATTCCTCTTTTAATGTACTTTTTTCTATGTTTTTAATTGTACTGTTTTTTAATGTTGTGAAGCCACTCCAAGTTTCACTTCTGGGAAAAGAACAGGATACAAATAAATGTAATAATAAATAAATAAATTTTGAAAATGGACAATCCCTGCCATTTCCTCCCCCTCTGAACTCCTCAAGGTTCAAAGTCTGGGAGCCAAGTGAGCGAGGACTGGGGTTTCTCCAGCCCTTACTTATCCCACTGTCTACTGAACATGTTGATCTGCCCATTGTGGAAGAGGTCATCACTTTCTTTTATATTTCTTTCAATTTAATTTGAGAATATGCTTGATGATTGGCAGTGGTCAATGGAAGACAGTAATGGATCTGTAGCAGTTTGCAGAGTAGAATGTCAATTGGTCTGAGCTCTTGATTTCAGTTTGGGCAGCTTATGGACCAACATATTGTTAAATTTTTGAAACACTGTTTTGAGTTGAAAGATTGCACTTTTGTGGATTTGTAAAGGAGCTTGGGGAGCAGTCTTATTCACCTCTATTATGCATTTTTGTCACACCTATTAATAAGCATCGCAAATAATTTGTAACCAAAGAAAAGCTGCAGACTGAGGATAATCAGGAGGTGATTTTTAAATAAAATAAAACAAATGATTTTATTTTATTTGTTGTAATTTCAATGAGATATCAGTCAGATGGCTTTTCCATGAAATTTAAAAGGGATCCTATTAATTGTTCTCAACCTTGCATATACTAATATTATTTAGTAGTGCTATTATTTATGTCTGTCTCTGTGTGCCAGGGACGCAGAACATTGAAGCTCCTAGTAATACTACAGCCTATGGCAAAACCATGTTCAAGTATAAAAAATACAACTTCTCCAAGTTTTGCTTTAGGCAAAATTACAAATTTCAGTTTCTGCCTGATGCAAAATATATGAGAAATTGCTAGGAAAGGAAAAACAGAGTGGATATGATAAGGTTGGTGACATTTCTCAGGAACATCTTCATCTAGATCACAGGGTTGTTGCTTCGCCAGAGGCTCTCCTTTCCCCTTACCTTAAAAAAAAAAAAATCCTACAATAAGGTCCACTTTCCTTTGATGTGATGAATAAACAACCACTATGTTCCAGGTGATAGGTAACATAAAGCAGCCTCAGAAGAGGAGTACCATGAACCAGCCAGAGGCACATTCAAGGAGATCCAGCAGAGGGCCCAGCTTGTTCAAGATAATATCCTTCAGCATGCATAACCCTATGATTAATTCATCTCTGAACATGGACCACATGTATCAAGGGCTTCTGTGTATATTGATGGATATTTGTTTTTACTGTGTTAAAAAGCAGGTTTACGTTTCTTCCTAAAAAGATATAAATTGTGTCTTAAATTCCTGTTCAGTCGTGTCCTGTGATATCAAAGCCAGACAGGAAAAAATGAGCTCTAACTTATCTGGCTTTCATATCTTAAACAATTTAGGCTACCCCCTTGATGATATCAATGGAATTTAATTATAAATGTATTAAGATTATTTTTCAAATATTTAGTATAATGCAATGTTTTGGCAACCTACAGTGGTTTCAAAATGATTGAGGACCAGTCCACAGGTTTAATGAGCTAAATATTTAGACAAAAAGGAAAACAGAGAGAGACAGACATGCAAGGACATTAGTAAAGGAGAAGACTAGTTTCAGCTGAGTAAGATAAGGCTGAAAAAAAGACCAGCAAATTGATTTAGTGGAAGTATTATCTAAGCATTAAGAGAAAACTATCAGCTACAGACATTTCGAAAGACAGAAACTAAGGAAATGAGCAATAATTAGACAGAAGGGAATTAAGAAAACCTTTCTTTTTCTCTCAAATAGATTTAAGATTATTTTTAGACAGAATGAAGATTTGAACTGAAAATCTCAGAACTCTTGAAATTTATTTCAGCAAGAGCTGAAAGACAAGATCAAACAGTAACTATTTCTGATTTACATGAGCAATAAGAAAGAATCCAGAAAACTATTTGTTGTTTTAATGAATCAATCTAAACTTCCCCCTATTTTCACACCAGTGTTGTGTTCCTTTTCCATTGCCATTCATCTTATACCCTTGCAATTACCAAGCTGTTTCTTAAGTAGCAGAAATGTTTTTGCATTGTAAGTAATTGCAGTATTACAAAAATTATTTGGAGAAGGAAGATCTTCAAATGGTTGTTCTATAAATCAGTTTCAGTGTGTTATATAATGTAAAGTTGCATTAAAATCACCTAGAAGCTGAGGCCTGAAGGCTCCTGGAGACTAGCAATCTATCGGCCCTCCTTTCTGCTCTGCTTTAAAAACACAGCAGGCAGAAGAGACCAGACCAAGAGAGAGGAAAACACCTCTATTTCTTTTAATGTTTAATGTTTAATGATGCTTGTATTTTAGTTAAGAGATGGAGGGATGGAATTTTAGTTTGTATACATTAAGCATTGTTTAGGTATTTTATTTATTTGCTTATGTAAATCAGTTATGTATTTTATGTATTTGTTTATGTAATTTTGTAAACCACCATGATCCTTTGGAAAGGTGGTATATAAATAAAATTTATTATTATTATTATTATTATTGTTGTTGTTGTTGTTGTTGTTGTTTTGAAAGTTTAAAAAGTAAATGTGTTGTGAATCTGAGATATTTGTCGCCCTCCTCCTCCTCCTCCTCCTCCTTCTAAAATCCAGTCCATTTTCTCTTGTCCTATGCACCGACAGCTATGTTTTTATATGTGACCTTTAGTGGGTTTATTTTAAGTACAAGACATATCAGAACATGGAGGTGATGGCATCCAGCAAAAGCCAAGGATGTATTGCACAAGATTATAAAACATGCTGGAAAAACCCACTGCTGCAACATACAATACAGCTCTATTGTAGTCCCCCATCACCACCATAGGTAGCTCCTGATAACCTTAGCAATTCTCCATGCAGGAACATCCACTTCTAGGTTGAAAGGGGAAAGTTTTTAGCAAGGCAGTCACTTGAAAAGAGCCTCTAAAGTAGATTTATCCCATGAAAAAAATCTAAGCAATCTCTCTTTCATCAGATTTCTTACAGACTGAGTGTTTAAGAAGATTACTCATTTGAGGAGCTGCCACAGATTTTTCTTTATCACAAAAATAATCTCTGCCACAGCTAAGTGCACCACTCTGTTAGTGGAAGGTTTCACTTTTACCTTCCCAGACATGATTACTCTGGCATTTCTGACAGCTGACAGAAAAGGCTACAAGACCCCAAGCCACTGGAGCAAAAGGTGACAGCACAGATTCATTTCAAGAACAGAGTACCTGTCATCTGGAGAACCTGCATTATTTTTGAGAAACAGGTTTACCCAGGTGTATTGGCAACAATGGATCTATGATTCATGTCAACTACTGCTGGATATGTAAGGAACAAAATTTGCCATTAATTGCTTTTTAATCTTGATTTCTTTTAATGTTAATTAACTTTTTAAATGGGGGGCAGTAATACATCTGGATAAAACTGGAAAATAAAATTAAAATGAAATAGTTTGATATAGTCATGTTTCATATAAATGTTCAAGCTCTCATTGGTACAGGGGGGGGGGGGAAGCAATATTTCCTTACTGGTTTGTCCACAGAACTGTTCCCTGCACCTTATAAACTTTATCAGGGATCCTGTTGGTGACTTATACCAGTGGAAGTCTCACTTTATATCAACATAGGGATTTTTTTTAAATTGAATATTGTGGAAACAATGGGACATTGTGGAAACAATTCCTATATCTGTCAGGAGATAAGGCTGCCCTACATGCACACACACACACACACACACACAGTTGCACACTCCAGCTCTCAGGTAACTTTTGAGCCAATGAGGAAGCTTTATTGCTAGAGAGAGACACACATAACATTTGCTGCTTCTCAGGCTATCTGGTAATAGCATCCGCACCCCCATTTCCTCTGCTGCAACATCTCCTCCTCTTCTATCACTTTCTGTGGTCCTGGGATATTTGGCAGCTTTTCCTGTTTATATTTTGTATACCATAATGGACCTTTTAAAAGATAATGATCAATGTTTCATTTCATTTATTTGTTTTGTATCTTGCCTTTCTCCCAATTGCCAGATAGCCATGTAGGGTTCAGGAAAAGAAGAAACACTAGGGATCATATAGCAAACATATGTTGGATAATAGATAATTATTCTATGTTGTTCAAGACTTATGGTGATCCTAAGACAAACCTATCATGAGGTTTTTCTGGGGCTAAGAGTATGTAATATATAATTTATTTAATTTAATTATTTGACTCACCCAAGGCCACTTAGGCATAGAATCAAACTCTAGTCTCCAGAGTTGTAGCACATATTTGTGTACATAGAAATCCAAAGGAACATTATTGAAATACATTTCCATTGCCCTGAGCATACTATAAGGTGTTCAGCCCTCCTGCTTCTTGCATTTTACCTCTTTATGATTGAGGTTCAAACAACCACTTTTTACTGATATTTATCCCTAGATCCTGCCCCTATGAATATTGTCCTGGCTAAATGTTATTTCAAAATGAGGAAGGAAACAGGAATGGCATTAAATGTTCAGCCAAATTCACACAGCACATGCACATGAAATGAGCAGAAACACAAGCTATAGTCCTATTATTTGGCATATCTTTAAATTTCCGATGAGGAGACACTCATCCACTGAAGAATAGCACAATTGTGGCAATAGGTTCAGCTACCCAGTGATGTCTCATTAACAGGACTCTTCTGGAATATTCTTTTCTTAGAGCTTCTGCAGCTCTCTTTCCTTCTTCCAGGTCCTTTCTCACTCACGCTTCCATTTCCTTCAACCCCTACTCCTGGGTTGCTTACCTTGATTCTATTTCCCTTTCCTCCAGCCTTACTTAGTACAGGATCCCCTTTCTTCTTTTCCCTCTATCATTTTATTTCCACATTACAAGCTTCATTGAAGTGACATACAGGCATTATTGCTTAGCCTTGGCTTAGAAATATGGTTGTTATAGATTCCAGTGCGTAATAAAGTTCCACTGATAATCTTGCACAACATTGTGTTCCAGATTACTGTTTGCATGTGCATGTAAACTTCACAGTTGGCCAGGGAAGATATCTCAGTGAGAAAAAAGGAAGGGACAGAGGAAAGATTAACTTAGGGGTTGTCCATGTGAACTGACTCCCTGCCACAGCCTGTCATTGTCTAGTTTAAATGATGCAGGCCAAAACTCCACAGTCAAAATTGGACCTCATCCTGGAAGACCAGCCATGGATCCAGCCTGATCTCAGGGTAAACAGCCATTACTTGAGGCTCTGAATGAGAAGCCCCACCATAATCATCAGACCTGATGTGGAAACAAAGTGTCTGGCCATTTTAGTGCAACCAGGTGCCCCAGGCTGAGCCTATGCTATCCTGACCTATCTGTTCAGCCCCTTAATGATAATGAGATGTATGGAAGACTTATTGATCTTAGTCAAATCACTCAGGATTGAAATTCTTCTCAGATGTATCAAAGGCAGAATGACATTTTGTAGACGCATTTACCCAACTTTCTGTGAAAATGCCATATGCCTGTACACAGCTTCTATAAGGCCTCCCCCATCTAATCATATGTGACTTTGCTTTATTGGAATTTCAAAATCTGATGTGAAATAGATTACCTTTCAATTTCTTCAGTATCTCATTAAAGTGTTGTTATTTGTTTGTTTGTTTTTAAATTCCTACACCAAGAAATAAACTATCATAGTTTTGTGTAACTGAACAAAAGTGCAAAAATCAATATTCTAAATGTGCTAGTATTCATCAAGACAACCTCATCCCAAAATCCTCTTAAAAGAGGAGAAAATTTTGGACGTTTTTCATCTTGACTTGTCAGAGTGAGACAAGTGACAACTTACATCCCTAACAGATTCTCACTAGCTTCTACTACATGACAAAATTAATGGTGTTGTAATCAGCCCTATAGCTATAAATTTGAGCTGAGATGACTTCAGTATAATGCGGGTGGCCAACATAGTGAAATGAAAAGTAGCTGATTTGTAATAGTTAGAAATACATTAACAAATAGGCTCTCATCATCATATATCAGGATATAAATTTCCTTTCAGGCAATGGAGATCAATGGCCAGTCTGCCCCTGCTCTCAGAAATGAACTCAGAATGATGTTTGGTAAGGCCAGGTTTACTGCAATAGGAGGGACACTGAAATGATAACGACAACAACGAAGAAGAAGAAGAAGAAGAAGAAGAAGAAGAACTTGTTTGTACAACAACCCCCCCCAAAAAAAAACCTGAACTATTTTGAAAAAATTGGGGAAATTATTATAAAAAAGAACAAAATGTATTTCTCAGTAGACTAGGGACATCATTAGGAGAGTATGGGGAGATTGCACATCAGAGGGGGTGTTACAGTGCAATGGTGGAAAGGTGAAATGAATTTCTGGGTATGGTAGTTTTGCTGACCTGCCAGGAAAGAAAGTCTAATCCCTAGGCGGCCAGCAGCTCTTCCTCATCCAGTTCTACAACAGCAACAGACAGAGTGAAGACAAGTAGGTAAAATTACTCATTGCCTTCTTTGAGAACTAATAAGATCTCTTGTACAGAAAGACTGAAATCCAGAGTTTAAGAGTAACGCATTCAAAGCCTGCAGCCTGAGCTTTATTTTGATTCCCTCTCCTCTGGTTCCTTCCCTTTAAGGTGTACAATTGTATAATTTCTTATTAAAAATGAATCAAACACAATTCTCACCCATGTTTAACTTGATCTCTGTTGTATACAGGCTCCATTATAAGGTATGACTCACCAGTCAAGATGGGGCATAGATTAAAATCACTTTTAGACATTTTTCCCCCAGCTGCTCAAACTGTGCCTTTCTGGCCGAGTCAGACACATCATACACCACATGAAAGCTGCTCATATGCCAAAGTAAATGCAGCTTCTCTCAGCATATGAAGGGGTAGTTTTTCTTTTGGTTGATGGTGGTGTGAAGTAAATGGGAAAGTTTTGTATAATAAGAAGGTTAGGGTTGCCTTGTGGAATAGCCTATGTAGAAATGCTTTTAAACCAAATGAGGCATAGCTGCTGATTTGTCTGAATTCAGCTTCAGCTTCAACAGGTCTGGGTTAAACAAATCTCACTACTGGAATGCAAACTTTTTTTCTTGATGACAGTTCATCCAAAGTCACACCTCTCAGAGTGTTTTTGTTTTTGAAATAGTTTTCAGTTGCTAAAGGATGGATGCGGATTAATGTCATTTCCAAATGTACACATTCCAGAGACAGTACAGAAAGCGGTCCCTAGATAAAGAATAGAAATAAAAAATAAAGTGAAGAAATGATGAACTGTTAATGGTGTTTCTGCAATACAAAGGCAAATTGCTTTGGGAGACTCTCATAATCTGGGTTTAATTGGAAGTACAGCCCATTTTCAAAGAATATTTTCTGACTGTCATTTCATTATTATTTTTATGGCCTTAACGTGAACTGAGTTTTGACCTGCCATTACAAACCTCTTGTGAAATATGCTTAAATGCCATTTATAATCATAGACATAGTAACATAGCAATAGAGTACTACCCAATATTGCAATGTTGCACTCATCTATTTCATGCTGAAACATAAAACCCTGCCCAGAGTGAACTTTATAACCTTGACCACAAAACGAGAATTTTTTTATTACTTATTGCAACAGTTTCTAGAGCAAGTTAAAAAATACCTCTCACTATAGTCATTGTTTAGTGTGGTATATCTTTTGATATGTATGATCTGTGTTTTAAGTTCAACTTTGGGGCTGTACAGATGGGTGGCATGTAGCCGCCCGTTTACTGGTTGAATTAGGGCTATGGCAACCACACGCCACAGCCCTGATCCGGCCTCTGGAGAACACAAAAAGGAGCTGCAAAAATAGCAGAGGTGGCATGGCTTTATGATGGCGTGCCTCGTGTAGACTGGCGCACACAAAAAGGGCACCCTGGGGGCAAGGCTAGAGCATCTAGCATGCGGACGCTGAATCCTGGCTCATTAACAGGCCCATTGACAGGCAAGTGTATAGGCCCATTAACAGGCAAGTGACAGGATTTGCTCTGCCAGATTTTGGTCTGGTTTGGTTTGGTTTAGATTTCCCTGGTCTCCAACTACTGGAAATGCATTCTACTAAAAAACAAAACATGTTTTCTGTACAAAAACCTACATTAAAAATTGTTTTTCAGCAGTGTACATCCTGACTTTCTAATACTCATTGAAAGTCATACAACCTTTGAGCACTTGCTCACAGTGGGAAGAAATTGTTTTAATTAATCTTTCCTACTCAGCAGAACAAAACAGCATCCCTGTTAGTTTCAAAGTGCAGATACATGATGAAGTCTGCCAAATATTTAGCAGATTTCCAAAGATTATTAAAGTGTGACATAGTCTCTACAAGCCCTGGAAGTCATGTAATTTGCTGGCACTAATGAGGGAGTGAAATGCCAGGTTGTAACTCTTGAGCCTCTGATAGTGAGCAGCAACACATGGTCCAGAAAAACTCCACACAGGAGATGTGTGCTGTTGGTAAGGCCATGTTTCATGTTAGTTTTTGTTTGTTTGTTTGTTGGAAATTATAGCAATTCCTGCAGTTATCTGGCACATTTTGCCACCTGCCTGATCATTTCTTTTTCTCCCTAGGTCTACATTGTCATATTAACTAGGGCGGGGTACATACCGCCACTTTGCGGCGCTCTGCCGCCGCCGTCGGCTAGTCCGCGGGGGAGCCGGAGCCTCCACACGGCGCGGCTCCCTTGCGAACTGAAAAAGAAGCTCCAAAATGGAGCTTCTTTTCGAGTCGCGTTTGCGACGTAGTGAGGCGCCAGGGGCGCACTCGCTACGTCACAAAGGACACGACCCATACGGACGCTCAGCGTCCGATACGCAAAGATGGCGCCGGCCTTGTAGAAGGGCCGGCGCCATCTTGTACGGACGGAGTCCGTACTAGGCCCAGGGGCGTCTATAAGAGATGCCCCTTTTTTAAAATGGGACGTCCTCCGGACGTCCCAAATGCCAGTGAAGAAAGCCCCTAGGTTTTACCCAAATTTTAGACCATTGTCTTTGTGCTTGTTCCCATCACTGAGAATCTTGACTGACACTGAGACTTGCTTTTTGGGATTTTTTAAATGAATATTTTCAAGCTGTGGAGAGTTGAATCTGTGGATACAGACTCTGTAGACATGGAGGGCCGATTGTACCTTTGGTATAAAACTGCAAAACAGTACTAGAAATGTGTTTAGGTTTGTTTTAGTTTATACTCTAGTTATTCAGTACAGTGGGGGGAAATAGTTAAAGCTAAAATGTTCTAAAAGACAGTATTCCAAGAATTAGAATACTGACTTATTACAGACCTATTTTCCTGGTATTTAACCTAATCTAGTACAGTATTTAATATCAGAGTTATTTTAGTCTGTTGTGAGTTCTGCTGTAATTGTATGGAATATATTTTCCAGTAAAAAGTAGGTCACACTTTCTACTACTGATTTTTTTTAAAAAGTAACAACTCTGAAGTGGTAGTTGTGATGTGAGGTAGGAAAAATGGAGATAGGATGAGTTGCTTATCAACAATACAACGGTGTTGAGCTGTAGTGCTGTTAGCACAATAAGTACTTCCAGAATGGACTCTTAAGATACTTGGTGGTTCATTTGCTAAGGTTACTTGCTATTTTACCAGGGACATGAGCTTCTGTGTACTTTGCCTCAGGTTTACTGCTCACTGGGCTAACATAAATACAAGACAATGCAGAGGTGACCTTTTCAGTCTCATACAATTTGCATCATTCTTATATGATTGGATAAAGGAGCAGCATTAATGCCAGCCTCAGGAAAGGATGAGCATTTTTTCCCTTCCCACTCTCCCTATCTAAGATTTGAGTGAAAGAATGAAAAGTTAAGTGGGGGAATAACATTTTTACTATTATTTCTTTTACCTGGGAAACTTTCTTACTCTGTCTGAAGATTCTGTGCATCATTTTACCAGGAAAAATCTTGCACAGCCAATTTGCCCATCTGTCTCTGGAGCATTGTATTATGACACATTACCAGTATCACCAAATCCCAAATTCATGGCGAGAACAGAATATGAGAAAACTGAGGAGGATTTTTATTCAGCAAGTCCTGTGCTGCTGTCTGGTGCCGTTCCTTATGTTATCAGACTGAAGATTCCTCTGTGTTGATGAATGTGGATTGCATAAATGGAGCTTTCTATGCTATCATAGCGTGTTTCACTGAGATGTCTAGTTTGAAGGGGAAAAGACTATTTAATACTCCATCAGTTTATTTTTCTGTCTAGCTCAATGTTGTCTAGCGGTCTTCCAGACTATCAACCAGGGTCCTACCAGCTGTGAAATGAAAAGAAGTTGAACCATGCACCTTCTGCATACTACTGAGCTGTGTTCCTATTTGTTGCTAGGGTTTTTGCATTCATGATTGCTGGGCTTTCTCTCTTTTCTTAGATACATACAGTGTAGTAATTTCAGGGTTGAGAATCAGAATCAAGTCATCACTGAGCTGTGAGTGTGATCTTCAACTAGTTATTTTCAGTCAGGCTGACCTTCCTCACAGCTTTGCTATTGTGAGTATAAAATTGGAAGAGGAATATTACCTTGACCTCACAGGAGGAATGACAGGATATCCAGTCCTGTATTAAACATTTTTGACTACCCTGCTATTCAATAAATAAATAAATATTGTCATTCTTGGACAGGTGAATTCACAACTATTGAAATTATCAGACAAAGGAGCAAAGCAGATTGCTCCCTTCTTTAACCTGTGGTATTTGCACGATTGGGGGGGAAGATTTTATTTGTTTGTTTGTTTATTTATTTATTTATAAAGGCTATCAGAGCGACTTACAATTATTTTTAATTAGATGGTTCCCTGCCCTCAGGCTTACAATCTAAAAGACACAACACAAAAGGAGAAGGGAATCGTGGTGGGAAAGGAGATGAGGTCCAGTGGTTCTTCCCTCCCTCTGAGGCCTGGACCAAGGCAGATAGACTGGAGGGAGGGATCTTCTTCTTCAGGCTAGTCCTGATGGAGCTGGGCCTGCCTGTTCACTCCCTCACAGGCCAGAAGATGACAGTTATGAAGGGAGGAGCCTCTTTCTTCAGGCTAGCCCTGTTGGAGCTAGCCTGCCTGGTCACGCCCTCGCAGGCCGGAAGATGACAGTTATGGAGGGAGGAGTCTCTTCCTTCAGGGTAGCCCTGATGGAGCTGGGCCTGCCTGGTCACTCCCTTGCAGGCCAGAAGATGACTGTTATGGAGGGAGGAGTCTCTTCCTTCAAGCTAGCCCTGATGGAGCTGGGCCAGCCTGTTCACTCCCTCGCAGGCCAGAAGATGACAGTTATGGAGGGAGGAGTCTCTTCCTTCAGGGTAGCCCTGATGGAGCTGGGCTTGCCTGGTCAACTCCCTCGCAGGCCAGAAGATGACAGTTATAGTATGCGAGGGTGTGATAATCTTCCCCTCAATAGTGCGAATAGTGCTTTGCTCCTGTCTGATAATTTCCTGTGATACGACAATGTTCCTACCAGCCTAGCCATACAAATTGAGCCACTTGATACCCTTTACTTCACAAATACAAAAGAAGGTTCACATTTAAAGGTCTAAATGGCTTCACATATGTGATATTTTTTTTTAAATTCTCTTTATCTAGCAAGTCTTTTCCCATCACTCCTAGGTTACAAACGTATAAACACTCACCTACAAGTAAATTCCATTGAGCTCAATGCACCTTATTTAGAGATAACCCAAAACTTTGGCAAACTACTTTTAAAAAGTCATTAGTTATTGTTACAGTAGCAAAACCCTCCCCAAGTAGCTAAAATGATAGCTAAAGTAGCTAAAATCGTTACTTATTAGGGCCAGAACAGATGGCTTAAATACGCCCACTTCAGGGTGTCATTGGTGTGTGTTATTTAGATGCCACACCCTGCAATAACATCTGGAATAACGTCACACATGGAACTCCGGTGGCAAGGCGTTTAGACACCACATTCCATCAGAGCAGCTTGACGCTGGCTTCCAGCCGTGGTGCAGGTGGCAAAGCTATCTTTTTGCTGGCTGAAAAGGGAGCGGCTCTTTGCCGCTTCTTTTTCAAGTGGCTTCAAGGCAGATTGGGGCCACAGTATGTGTTCACCATGACCCCAATCCGTCTTCAGAAGGGGCAGCTTCAAGCCGCCCCTTCCTGCTGGTCTATTTCACACTAGCAATTTTTGGTATGTTTTCAATTGTATTGTTGTGAGTTGTTCTGAGTCCCAGTTTTGGGGAAAGGGTGGGATATAAATAAATAAATAATGCTTCTAATCACCTGCCTGTAATATAAAATGCATCCAAATAGTGAGGCCACATTCTTCAGATACCTATATAGGTAATCTAAAAATTTGCAGTTACATTGTAAAGGGATTGAGCTGAAATCTTGTAGTGCTACAGTCATATTGTAAATTCCATATGCCCTAGTTATTATAAAAATGAATACATTAGAAATGGCTCAATATTTGTCTGATAAATAAATTGAGAAAACAGATAATGGGATGAAGAGTTTGCACAGCATAATATTAATATCTCAGAGCAGAACACTGCTCTGTTTTCATCTGAACTGCAGGCAAAGAGGGTTGGATTTTATTTTGTTATTATTTTTTAAGTTGTCTTCCTTCTCTGACAAAAGGTAGACAGGGTTATTTATAGAAGAATTTCAACAATTCCTTAAAGATGCCATCGCTATTTGACCACTTTCTCTAATTTAAACCATTTATCTATTTTTTCAGTAAAATATCAAATTAAAATATCTTTAAATGAATTATTTAACATTAGAAATACTCTGATCTTTCAGCAAATAAACCCTGAACCAGATGTTTTAGCCTACAACTCAATGGCTGCATCCATATTGTAAAAATAGTCCAGACTGACACTACCTTATCTGCCATGGGAATTGTAGTTTTGTGAAACTTTTTGCCTTCTCTGTTAGAGAAGTATAGTGCCACAATAAAGTATAATTCCCAGAATTCCATAGCATTGAGCCATGGTAATTAAAGTGGTATCAGTCTGGACTATTTCTGCAGTGCAGATGCAGCTTCTGTAGCCCTAACCAGTTAGCATGGTGATGCAGCTGTTTCAAGGTTTCGATACTTTCTTCATAAGAGGAATGATAGAAATTGTAGGCCAGTTCATATTGAGAGCAACATGTTGCAGAGGAAGGCTGTAAAATTGACACTGTTTTTCATTTTCCCCATCTATCAGATATTATTAACTGGAGTTTTGAACAATCAGTGATTCAGATCCAGTGGAAGAATCTGGGAATCACTGTGATATCACTGGATAATCTACTGTGTTCCAACTGTTGTCATATTTTGTTATTGTACTATTCTGATCTTGTATATACCAATATCATTCAACACTTTTGTGCAAAATTTCTCCCAAGGACCTATTAGTGAATAATAATAATAATAATAATAATAATAATAATAATAATAATAATAATAATAGGCATTA